>NC_134865.1:8703214-9022857 GCF_049852395.1 Peromyscus maniculatus bairdii | reverse complement strand
GATCACTGAAGAGTGATGAACAACCTTGCTGTGGATATCACTCTATATAAATAAAACACTGATGGCCAGTGACCAGACAGGAAGTATAGGCGGGACAAGGAGAAAAGAAAATTGGAAAAGCAAGAAAAAAGAGGGAGGAACACTACAGCCACCGCCAGGACAAGCAACATGTAAAGACACCGGTAAGCCACCAGCCACGTGGCAAGGTATAGATATATAAAAATGGGTTAATTTAAGATAAAAAAAAAAAACAAAAAACAGTTAACCAAAAGCCTGCCACGGCCATACAGTTTATAAGTAATATAAGCATCTGAGTGATTATTTTATACATGGATTGTGGGACTGCGGGGCTTGGTGGAACCTGGAGAGAAGCCCTCCAGCAACACAACCTCATTTCATTTTTGTCTCAATGTTTAATGAGGGTAGAAATATCAACCAGTAGTTACTTCACAACTCCTGCACTTCTTGATTAATTTTAACCAAAGTTGGCCAAATTATATTGGTTATTTTTTTCATGTGGTTTTACAATTTTTTTTTATTTTACATCCCAACCTCAAATTTCCCTCCCTCCTCTCCTTCCATTACCTCCCCCACCTTTCCCGAGCTGTCCCTAATCTACTCCTGTTTCTGTTCAGAAAAGGGCAGGCCTCCCATGAGTGTCAACAAAGTATGACATGACATATCAAGTTCCAGTAAGATTAAGCACCTCCCCTTATATTTTTTTATAATAAAGTAGTTATATACAATTTTATGATAAATAGAATTATGTGTTTTATGTTGACATTTGGGAATATGTATTTATATGCATAATTTTATTTCTCAGAGAGATTCTGTAAAATATTTTGAAAAATTTATACAACTTTAAATAGTAATACACCAGTGGCTTTCATGTCAAAATGGATAACAGAAAGACTTTTGTTTACTTCTTGATTTCTTTGGTGACACACTTATCACCAAACTGTGTTGTTTAATCTCCATGAGCTTGTATATTTTTGTGTATTTTCTATTGCTGTTGGTACACAGTGATTTTCCATTGCTGTAAGTTTAGATACAAGAAGTTATGCCAATTTTCTTGATTTTTTTTAGATAGTCGCTTTGTATTCTAAAATATCATCAACTTTGGAGACTGTTCCATGAGCTAATGAGATGGATATATACTTTGGTTTTTGGAAAAATGTTCTGTAGACATTTATTAGGTTTATTTGATTTGTGATATCATTTAACTCCAACATTCTGTTTAGTTTTTGTCTAGAAGACCTGCTTATTGGTTAACATGGATTACTGAGGGCATTTTCTATAACTATGTTGGGGTTAATAGTGATTTTACATGGAATAATATTTGTTTGATGAGAGGGGATGCTTCTCTGTTTGATGAATGCACTTTAAGGTTGTAATATCCTCTTGGTGTAGTATTTCCTTGATAAATACACAGTATTTATCACCTTCCCTGGCTTGTTTTAAATTGAAGTCTATTTTTTCATATATTGAAATGGCTATACCAGGTTATTTCTTAGTAATCTGCTTAGAATCCCCTTTCTTATTAATTTACCTTAAAGTAGTTTCTATCATTGGTGGTGAGATGTGTTATCATTGGTGGTGAGATGTATGTCTTGGGTGAAGCAAAAAGTTGAATTCTTTTCCTAATCCAGTCTTCTGGTCTATGTCTCTTTATTGCAAAATTGAGACTGTTGATCTTTGAAATTATTATTGAAAGTTGTATCTCATTTCCTGCCATTTTGTTGATTCTGTGGCATTTTCTTAGGACTGTTTCAATGAACTCTTATAATATTGTTTATCAGTCCTGTATGAGCTTTATAGTATATTTATACTTCTCTTCAGCTAAAAACATACCTCCCCCTATCCTCTGTATAGCAGTGGTCACAAATTGTTTAATCAGCTCTGATTTGGGAAAATTTTTGTTTCCCCTTTTCTCTTTTGTTTTAAACAATAGTTATCATTTGTTTAATGCTCTTTCAGGTTCCAGAAATTTTTCTGGGCTTTATACATTTTAATTCTTAGAATTTTGTAAAAGACAAATTGTTTCCAATTTATGTATGAAGCAACTAAAAGTTCTGGGATTTAATTTATGCTATCTGGTAATTTGGTTCTTTTTTTTTTCTTTCCTTTTACATACCAACCCCTGTTCCACCTCCCTCCCCTTCTCCTGCTCTCACCCCCCCCCATTCCACCACCATCCTCTCCCCATAGAATGTAAGGCCTCCCTTGGGTAGTCAATACAGGCATGGCAACCCAGAGAATTGGCTCTAAAAAGCCAGTTCTTGTACCCAGAATAAGTCCTGGTCCCATTGACAGGGGACCCACAAACATATCAAGCCACACAACGTTCACCCACATTCAGAGGCCTAGTTTAAAATATTTTATAGAAAAATAAGGTAGTAATTTAATAGATCTCCTTATATATTTGTGTTGACCTTTCTGTTTTGTAACTTTCAATGTCCCTTTTCTCTGTGATTTTGGTGTTTTAATTATACTATTTTCTTGTCCTATCCATTTGTTGTGCTGTATGACTCTTGGATGTGGGTAGACATTTCTTTCTCTTAATGTGGGAAATTTTCTATGTAATTTTATCACTGATATCTCTGTGCAAATGGTATTCTTCTCCTTCTATGCATATAATTCAAAGTTCAGGTTGTTTTTCAGTTTTCCAAAGTTGTAAGTTTAAATTTCTGGTGTTTTGTTTTATTTTGTGCTAGTGTTATTGGTAGTGGTTTGTTTATTATTTTTTGTTTGGTTATTTGTTTTTGTTGTTTCAAATTTATTGTTAAGCCTTATGAGTGATCTAATATTATGTTGCTTACCAGATTTCACAGTCTGTTTTCCAGATGATCCTTTGGTGAGGCTTTTCTTGATGGTTTGATTTAGGCTTATTGAGTTTTCATTTCTAGCCCCTTTTTACACTTATTTTATGTCCTGATGGAATTCTATTTTCACATCTTAGATTGACTTGCATGTCATTCAATCTTTGTGTTCTGTGGGGTACATTACATCTTTTTGAGCTGTTTGAGCATAGTTATAATCATTCTCTTGAGTTATTTGGAAATTCTTCTGGGTCATCCTCATTGAAGACCAGTTTCATGAAATCAGTAACTTTGGGGAAACCTGTTGTTACAGTTTTCATGTTACTATTGTTTCTGCTATGAACTTACACACATGGAGAAGTTTCCAGGTTCAGACTTCATTTTGTTCAAACCACGTTTCTTTCAGGTGAGATGTGTACAGTATGGGGCTGGCTAGTCTGGAAGAGGATTGAGATCTTGTTTTCCACTGTGGGACTGGTATTGGGGACTGCAGGCTCTGTTCCTACTCTTCTGTGCCAACAGTTACTAGCTAAAGATCAGCACACCTGTCTAGCTCCCCTACCATGGTCAACTCGTGCATGACCTTTATTTTCCCAACATCCTATGACTTTTGTGGGACTTTGTAAGCCTGGGAATCTTACCACCTTCCTTGGATTTTCAGTTTCTGCCAGGTGTTTTGTAACTATTAGATCTGTAGCCTGTGCACTGCTGCTCTGAGTCAACTCTAGACTTTTCCCTGGATCTGTGGCTTTCCTGCCTAAGTTGTCCCTCTTGCCCCCTTTGCATTGTTTCTCTAGATTGGTTCTTACCTCCTTGCTGCAATCTAGTATTTTGTATTCTGCATGTGAGTGTGATCTTTCAATATTTCTCTGTACCTGGCTTTTTTTTCTTAATGTAGTAGCCTCAAATTCTGCCCATGCTGTTTTTTTTTTAATCTTAATCAATAGTATTGCATTTTGTATTCTGACATGTCTTGTTCATTTTTAAATTAGTGGCACCTTCACTTACTTTTATCTGCTGGATAAGGGCCTACCATTAAAGCAGAAATGCAGATGTTCCTTCAAAACTGAGGACTGTACAATAGTTGTACTCTTAGATTAATGAGGAACATATACACTGTCTTCTGTAATAATTATATTAATTGTTCTTCAAACATTTGATTAACAATATTCTGCTTTTCTTCAGGTTAACCACTGTATTTGTTATTTTTATAGTTTTAAATTTATTACATTTATTTATCATGTTTATATATTTGTGTGCAGGAATGTGGTACACAATGCATCTGTGGGCTACATGATGTATGTGTACAGATCAGAGGACAACATATAAGATTAGATTCTCTCCTTCCATCATGTAAGTCTCAATCAAACTCAGGTCATCAGTTTTGGAGACAGTTGTTTTTACCTGCCGAAACATCTTTGCAAGACCTTATTGTCTTGAACACTTAACTATAGTCAATTAGTACAAAGTGTGTTATGCATTAAGATTCTAATTTTTCTGATGATAGGCACTGTTGAGTTTATTTTTCCACCATAATTTGGTCATTTATATGCCTTCATTTGAAGTATTTTGCTTATGTTTATTAAGCATTTTAACTGGGCTATGTTTATTTCATTTGTTTGTTGGTTGGTTGCTTTGTTTTATGTGTATGAGTGTCTTTCATGCGTGTACATGTTTTTATCCTGGTATCAGATGAGGCCAGAAGAGTACCATGGGATTGGAATTACAGGTGGTTGTAAGATACCATATGGATTTGGGGAGTAAATTCAGGTCTTCTGAATGTGCAGGCAGTGGTCATAACTACTGTGCCATCTCTCCAGCCTCAATTTTATAGTTTTTATTGGGTTATTTTTATACTACTACTGAATTTGGTTTAGTGTGGTGTGCATATGTGTGCATGTATGGATGTATTTGTATGTGCCCTTGTGTATGTGTGGTAAGTATACATGTTTATTTGTGAGTAAAAATTTAGGCCAATCCTTCTTATAACTCTCTTTTTCCTCCAAGTCAGAGTCTCTTTGTGAACATGGAACTAACGTTTTTTTCCCACTAAGTTAAGAGCACATGAGTACCACTAATCCTGTCTCTCTCCCACTCAGTGCTGGGATTCCAAGCATGCATGCAATGATGCTTGGCTTTGGGTGAGTAGTGGGATTCAAACTCTAGGCTTGATGCCTCTACATCAAGAACTCTTAATCCCTGAGCCATCTTTCAAGCTCACTATTCAGTTTGTGAGTTCATTATAGATACGAAAGCCATCCCCTTGTCAGATGTGTATTTGCAAGTATTTCTTCCCTTGTGGAGCATATTTCTTTGTTCTGTGTGTTTTGCTGTGCCAATGGCTTTTTGTTTAAGATGCTCCCAATTTTCTATTTTTACATCAGTATCTTTTTGTTGGAGATGTTGTCAAAGAACACATTCATTCCTAATTCTGGAAATTATATTTGGTTTGTTTTTAGAATAGTGTCCAACATTAAATACTATCACCTATTATGTTTTTTTTTTCAATTTAGTGAGAGATGAGTATTTAATTTTCCTCTGATACTTGTAGACACCCAATTTTCCCATCACTGTTTACTAAGCACACCGTGTTTGTTTGTGGTGTACTCTTGGCACTTGAGTTGAAATGCAGTTTTGGTTCATCCACTTGCTACTTCTTAGGTCTTCATTCTTTTTTTTTTTTTTCATTTATGCATTTGAATTTATACCAACCCTACACTGTGGTATTGCTACAATTTAGCAGTAAGTCTTCAGTTCAAACACTTTGATGTCTGCGACTTTGCTCTTAGCTCTTAGTTGTTATTTTTTACTTCTACTCAATTTAAATTTTTGTATTTGTTAGGCCAAAATTTTAATTTTGATACAATTTGACTTATCAACTATTTATCTCACAAATAGTTAACTTTTGCATCTTGTTTGTATCATTGTATATGCTTCTGTCATAAGAAGTATCTCTGGGTTGCTTTGTAGCAGTTCTGCAGAGTCTCAGCATCAATGCTTCACTTTACATTGCTGTTTATGTATGTTAGCAGAAATAGTGGAGATTCACATTTAAAGTATTAATACCCAGTTGCTAAGTATTGCCTATTGCAAAGACCCGCAATTCTGCTGTAGTAGGAGTTGTTTAACTTTCTTTCTTTATTCACTTATGTCCTCTCTATGATGCTCTCAACTTCCCTTTACTATCCACTGCTACCATTTGGTGTTGGACAATGCACAGTTCAGACTTGTACACCATTTAAGAAAATTAATTTGAATGGATAAAATTGACTAATTATGAAATACAGTTCTATTTCCATATAGAACTCTTTATATATGATTATCTTTTGGATTTGGATTTTGTATACTTAAATTATT
Organism: Peromyscus maniculatus bairdii; assembly: GCF_049852395.1. Taxonomy (NCBI): domain Eukaryota; kingdom Metazoa; phylum Chordata; class Mammalia; order Rodentia; family Cricetidae; genus Peromyscus; species Peromyscus maniculatus. The sequence goes on along the minus strand of NC_134865.1, from coordinate 9,016,681 downwards.
AGATTATAATGAATAAAGTTGCTGGTAGTGGTGCATGCCTTTAATCCCAGCAATTGGGAGGCAGAGGCAGGAAGATCTCTGTGAGTTCAAGGCCAGCCTGGTCTACAAAGGGAGTTTCAGGAAAGGCGCAAAGCTATACAGAGAAACCCTGTCTCGAAAAATCAAAAAAAAAAAAAAAAAAAAGAAGAAGACAGTCAAAGACAAACTAACATATAAACATAAAATGAAACAACATGGATAAAATTGGGTATAGAAATATAGTTAGTTAGTACATGTGGTAAATTAAGAGAAACCTCAGCAAGCTTCATGATATAAATAGCATGTTTTAAAGTACAAAAACAAAGAAAAGGCTCCTCTGTAGAGCAATGTGCTGAATAAATATTTTATAACGGAGAACAGATGATAATCTCAAGAAAATGTTTCATTCATTCTCACAATTAGGAAAAGTGCTGATTACCAGTGTCACAACTGATCCCTCAAATTAGTGAATATTTTACGACATATAATTCAAAATGACTTTAATCTCCTGATTATGTTAAATATCATTATACATATTTAAAGATATTTAGCAATACCAACATACTATCATTTATTCATAAACTATATGACCACTAATTAGACATAACCATAGGCCACTAATGTGGCTCTGAAAAAGAAAGTAAAGCCCCAAATTTAACAATTGCATATAATTATAATTCAAGTAATGACATCGTGAGAAGCTCAAAGCTACTAATAACTAAATAACTCACATATTAAGTTTCACTCATGTCTGTTGCAGGCTAATAGAAGCCAGAATAACAATCTATTTACATGTTAACCTATTTTGTTTTACTCTTACATTTTAAAAAACAGTAAATAAATAAAGGATAAAATCAGAACTTTAAAACAAAATTAATTACATTTGAAAAGAAATAAGGCTAGATATGTTTCTTCTTCACACTTAGAATGTAAAATTGAAAGACTTTTGCTTTAAGAAGTCCAATTTATGAATAGAGAATTAGAAAAATTAAAATATGATTCTTTTCTAACACAGTAATTCTGCTTTTTGAATTTACCCAAGAAAATAAAATAGTGTTACACAGATTTTATGTATTGTTATCATTTTGTTAAAAAATATATAACACGCCGGGCGTGGTGGCGCACGCCTTTAATCCCAGCACTCGGGAGGCAGAGCCAGGCGGATCTCTGTGAGTTCGAGGCCAGCCTGGGCTACCAAGTGAGCTCCAGGAAAGGCGCAAAGCTACACAGGGAAACCCTGTCTCGAAAAAACCAAAAAAAAAAAAATATATAACACAAATATATAACAATAATTAATATAATTAAGTTATGGTTAATTTTTTGTAAGGCTACAGACCTACTCATGGAGGTACAGATATATATATATATATATATATATATATATATATATATATATATATATATCCATGTGTGGAGAGAGAGAGAGAGAAGGATGAGAGAGAATGTGATATGGTTATGATGATTAGTATGTTTTCCTAAATTCTGGACTTCTAACTTTTGTGATTTTTTGATTTAAATAATGGATATACATACACAATTAATTAATGCTTGCAGAAAATCAAGGTACTCAGTATCTCTTATTTTCAGCCACTTTGCAAATTACTGTTAAGTAATGATGACTGAGGGAAGCAGATGCAAAGATCCAAGGCCAGGCCCCAGGTGGAGCTCCAGGAGTACAATTAGCGAGAAAGAGGAGGGTTTGTATGAGGGAGAATTCTTGAGACCAAGGTTGGATAAAACACAGGGACAAACAGCCAAACTAATGGAAGCACATGAACTATGAACCAATAGCTGAGGATCCCCCAACTGTATCAGGTCCTCTGGAAAAGTGAAACAGTTGATTAGCTTGGACTGTTCCGGAAGCACCCAGGCAGTGAGACCAGGACCTGTCCTTAGTGCATGAGCTGGCTGTTTGAAACCTGGAGCTTATGCAGGGACAGTTTTCTCAGCCTGGGAGGAGGGAAGTGGATCTACCTGGACTGAATCTACCAGGTTGAACTGAATCCCCAGGAGAGTCTTTTCCCTGGAGGAGATGGGAATTGGGGGGGTGGGTTGGGGGGGAGGGGGAGGGGAGGGGGAGGTCAGGGGAATCCATGGCTGATATGTAAAATTAAATTAAATTATAAAATAAAAAATTAAATTAAAAAAGAAAAGCAGCAAAAAAGTAATGAGTAATATAATGTCTATAGGTTTAAAAACCAAAAGTACCAAAATCATTTGAGTCTCAGGGATATTGCATTTGTAGCAGTTCTGATTCTGGAAGATAACATATTTGCAAGCTGATTCAGCATTCCTTCTATAATTAATATGCTAACAAATTTTAAGGATGGACATGTGTTTGATCTGCATGGTTCACTGGCTCTGCCACTCCAAACCATACCTACATACTTCCAAATAGTGGACAAACTGATATACAAATACTACAAGACTGCTTTCACTATTAAGAAAAGTTGAGTGTGTGTATATGCACATTTACACATATAAAAGCAAACTTACTCTCATAACCACTCATCAATAAAATTCATAAATTCAATCACATCTATGTATATATAGTCAATAAAGAAAAGTATAAAGATGAGTAAAATGATACAATTTAAAATCACCAAAGGTTATGAAGTCTGCTCAAGAAGAATGGAATGTTTAAATTAAACATGTAATAGTAATAATATATTGCAATATTGTACAATAATACAAATTAAACATTAATGCCCTTGACCAAAACTTGAGGAAAAGCAGTCAAACACAAAAGAATATTAACTGTATGCCATAAATATAAATTCAAAAATTGATTACAAGAATTATTCTAAAGATTAAGTTAGTAGGTACAATTGTTTGAGATGATACCCACGGTTTGATCTGTATGCAGGCAACAATTGTTCTCTATGTGAAAGTGTAACAAGTAGCAAAATTAGCTTTACTACATTTCTCTTTATAGAATATTCTGTAGGGAATTAAATCATTTTCTTTTCAATATTTTGGGGGATTTTTTTTAGTAGGCTCAGGAAAGAATTCATCTCCCTGTTCATTTGGAGAGTTGACAAAAAATCGCTTTCTTAAAGTTGTAGGACTAAGGCCCCCATTTTTTTTTTCTGGATGTCAAGTGAATGCTACTTCAGCTCCTGGGCCAGCTACTATTTTTGCTTTATGATCCTCTACTTCCATCTTTAAATCAGTGTGCTTGTGATATCTCATGATTCAAACCTGTCCTGGTACTTCTTTCAATGTCACAACTGTCTCTGGTCTACCATCCTATCTTTCTTTTAGAATTTTAGGAACACGAGATTCTATTAAAGTCATGTACACTGTCAAAAATAATCTATTTTGCCGGGCGGTGGTGGCGCACGCCTTTAATCCCAGCACTCGGGAGGCAGAGGCAGGCGGATCTCTGTGAGTTCGAGGCCAGCCTGGGCTACCAAGTGAGTCCCAGGAAAGGCGCAAAGCTACACAGAGAAACCCTGTCTCGAAAAAAACCAAAAAAAAAAAAAAAAAAAAAAAAAAAAAAAAAAAAAAAAAAAAAATAATCTATTTTAAAATCTGTATTTTAATTCCACCTCTAGTTTACTTTTATCCTATAAAGTAATAAGTTTATGGATTTCAACAACTAGGCTATGCCATTTTTAGGGTTATCATTATTCTGTTTATTGTTATATTAATCTTTATTTTTTATTTTTTATTTTTATTATTTATTTATTTGTTTGTTTGTTTGTTTATTTATTTATTTATTTATTGGTTTTTCAAGACAGGGTTTCTCTGTATAGCTTTGCACCTTTCCTGGAACTCACTTAGTAGCCCAGGCTGGCCTCGAACTCACAGAGATCTGCATTAAAATGTTTCCATGAAATGTTTTAAAAAGCACATCCATCCAGAGTAATGCAAAAGAAGTTACTTTTCCTTAGAGCATTTCCTAGCACCATACATTTTCCTCCTTATGCACTGGAAATAATAAACTACCTAAGGCTGTCCACAATTTCCATTAAAAGTATTCCAGGGATTCCCTAAGAAATTACTGAATGCAGTTTAAGATACCCTGTTTCTTTCCAAGGTAGTCAAATTTCAAACTAACATTGAAAGGCTCTGAGATACTCCCCAGTAATGAAATTTACACAATTCAATTACTTGCCCTAGCCCTGTGTTTCCTAAATATGACAGAACATGAAAGGTAAAGAAATCAGTATCTTGTAAAAGCTGTTACCATAATTCATTAATGATTTTTTTTTTTTTGGTTTTTTGAGACAGGGTTTCTCTGTGTAGCTTTGCGCCTTTCCTGGAACTCACTTGGTAGCCCAGGCTGGCCTCGAACTCACAGAGATCCGCCTGCCTCTGCCTCCCGAGTGCTGGGATTAAAGGCGTGCGCCACCAACGCCCGGCTCATTAAAGATTTTTCTTGGTATAAATATTAAATGTAGCATATCTCAAGTTGTTTCCTATAATATTCCTTTGTTACTGCCTTACTTTCTCCTGTTTTATTGAAAAATATCGTTGGGGGAAACCAATTAAGCACAGTTGGGGGCTCAAGAGTCAAACACAATGGCTGCTTTTGCATAGGATCCAAGTTCAATCCTCAGCACTGAAAGGGTGGCTCAAACCTTCTGTAATTCTGCTTTTAGGGGTCTGATGCACCTCTATGGCCTCAACATATATCAGGCATACATGTGATACATAGACAAACATGTAGGCAAAACATCAATGCATATAAAATATTTTTAAAAACTAATAAAATATTGTTAACAGTTTTATTAGGGTTTTCTAGAGGGATAGAAACAATAGAATGAATCCACATAGATGTAATATATATATATATATGTGTATATATATATATATATATATATATATATATATATATATATATATATCATAGGTACATATAATTTAGAATATATATTCAAGGATTTATTGAACCTGATTGTGTAATATATCCTAAGTTGTGAAAAATTTACATTTAAAATCAGCCTCCAAAATCTAGCCCTTGCTAAACTTGAAACACAAACATATCACTTTAAAAACTGTATCCTCCCACCAATCTGATACTAATTTCATAATGTAAAATATAGTCCAACTTTAAAAGGTTCAACTTCCCCCTGGAGATATGGATTAATCAGCACTCATGATATAGCAGTGAACGTAATATTGAACAGCTTCCCATGAGTTCTCCATGTCTGTACCAGGCTTGGTCTCATGGTTGGTACCTTCAGATGGCAGTTTGATACTAGTTTCACTTTCATAAGTAGAAATCATGTCACCTATCATAAGTAAAAATCCATGTTATTGAGCCATACACATGTACCCTATATCTCTGTCATCATGGTCACTTTTTTCATTGTCCTAGTAGACGGTGAAAGAAATGGCTGAGGAAAGAGGCCAAATACTGAATGGGTCATGCTATCTACTTGGTTAATGAACACCTTTGCTGAACTGACCTTTTGATTAACAGTTTCATGAGACACAAGTATCTTCATATCCCTTGAGCATTTGGACAGATCTCTCTACATACCTTTCCAAATGTCTTTCTCACTAATTTTCCAATCATGTTCCTTCCAAGTCCCTGGCCATCCACACAAATCATTGGCTATAATATATGAATTAGTATATAACCTCACATCTGCCCATTTAACCTTACAAGCAAAATGTGTGGATATGAGCACTGCCAAAATTCCTAGAAAATGGGCTGTAATGCTGCAGTTGTCCGCTAGCTGGTGCATAAATAATTCAGAAACATCTGTAAATCAGGCCCTAATCTTCTCTTCCTCAATCAGTCAAGCATATGGCACACTCCTTGAGAACACAGATGGATATTTAGAGACAGAGGTATTGTAAAAGAAGTAATAACTATAGGAATTTTGGGAAAATTCTTTTGTGTCTTACCTGCTAGGGACCGACCATGTATAGACCATCTCAACTTTATGCTGGTTTGTTCCTACACACATGCAATTTTAGGGGATGGTACTTCAGATGACACCCACTAATGATGGGCAGCTAAGGTCTCATGGTAACTGAGTAGCCCTAGCCCATCATCAAACATTCAGTTTCCACTAAAGTCCAATTACATGATAATAACTGTGTTGTGGAATAATCTTTTTGTATACTGTAATGATGTGTCTCTGCCAAGGCACCTTCTGAATGATTTAATAAAGAACTGAATGGTCAATAGCTAGGCAGGAGAGGATAGATGGGACTTCTGGGAAGAGATGGGAACTCTGAGAAGAAGAGAGGCAAGATTCACCAGCTAGACACAGAGGAAGGAAGTGGGATGAATGATACTAAGCAGAAGTAATGAGCCATGTAGCAGAATGTAGATTAATGTAAATGGGTTAATTTAAGTTCTAAGAGTTATTTGGGAACAAGCCTAACCTAAGGCCAAGCATTCACACACAGTAAGTTGACATGTCATTATTGGGAAATGGTGGTATAAAGAAAGATCAGCTACATAGCTGTCTCTCAAAGGGAGACTAATTATCTGTAGAAGGAAGGACCATGTTTAGAAGTGTAAAGGACCTCCACTATGATTTATATATGGAGCCCTGCCACAGATCTCAAACAACATCCCATAAGCAACTGACACCTTGAATATAAAAAAGTCTGCTGAATCATTTGGCCCAAGTGGCAGAATAGGCTGGATAGCAGCCTGAAAGTATTAATGAGCTTTATTCTGTTCCAGACCCCTCTTATAGCTATTAAAGTTTTGAATTATTTGGAGTATGAACCAGATCCAAAGTAAGGAATGTGCTTCCTCTGAAATCCAAGTAGGCCCAATGAACATTGAGATTATTTCCTCATGGTGGTTGGACCAGATACAAAAATGTACTTTGCATGTTAAAAGAAATATTTCTACATGTCTCACTCCACTCCTAGGAAGGTCACTGAGTTGGAAGGTCATTTAATTTTCATTGAGTTTATTTTCTATTCTGGGACACACATATACTTTATCACCAAGGCAAGAGTGTGTGCTGCCTCTGGTTCATTTGGCCCACCCAGCACAGTATCATTAATACAGTGGACAGGTGTAGTACTTTGTGGAAGAGGTAGATAATCAAGATGCCTTCAAAATCATTTTTGACACAAGGGTAGGGAATTTGTATGTCCCTGAGATTACAAATGTTTAAGCTAGCTACTCACTGTGTCAGCTAAAGCAGATGTCCTTCTATTGTCTCTATAAATACGTTTTGATGGGAAAAAGCATTCGTGAGATTAATAGTTGCATGCAAGGAATCAGGAAATGTGTTAATCTTCTCTAGTATGAAAATCACATCTGAAACAACAGCTACAACTGGAGTCACTACTTGATTAAGTTTGTGAAAACCAAGGCTCAGTCTCCATGGTCCGTTCCTTCTGCATAGGCCAAATAGGAGAACTAAACAGAGATATGTTAGAAGCCATCAACTACTGTCCTATATCTTCCAAACCTCAGTTTGGTACTAATTTTTTTTAATCCTTCCAGGGATGTGATACTATTTTACCTAAGTGAGTCAATTGCTCCCATTTGGTCTTCCAAACAATAATAATCTTAACTCCACAGGTCAGGGTATCAATGTGAGGATTCTATAATTCTGAGTTTTTCTAATGACAGGATGATTTTGAGACACACAGGACCCACCATGTACTAGATTAGCCAAAATGCCATTGATCTCCTGCCCTCCAGAAGTGCTTAGTTTAATTGGAAGGAAACAATGCTTTTGAAAGTCCCTCCTGAAATCAATGGCAATTTAGAATTAGTGTTAAATAGGCCCCTCAAATTCTGATTATTTTCTTTTCCCAAATGTGCAGTTATCATAGTCAAAGGTCATAGGTCCTTCTCAGAAAGGAAGGAAGGCAGGTTCATAGTAAAACTACTGCAACAGGTACTTCCAACAGAGGACTTGGCCTTTCCTTCATCCCAGGGGTTCTGAATCTGTAACCTTGATCAAGTCTCAAAATTGGTTGATGGGCCATGATTCTCTGTTGTTTTGCGCAAATATAGCTTTCTTTCATTTATTGCAGACTTTTTCTGCTTATGAAGATCAAAGAAAAACTTAGTAAGCCTCTGATTTGTTTGTATTTCCTTCTGAAAACACTCTCCTTAACTATCAGGCACCAAAGTCAGGCTGTTATAGATGTTGCTTCCCAGTGCTACCCATTAGGATAACTGCGTTCTTCTTAGTCTTTTGTGATTCATTGCTGTCACTTGTCTGTCACCACTCAGAGATCATTCCAAATCCACTAGATTTAGTTCATCCAACTCAGCAGTAAATCTTCCATTCTAAGGTCTGGCACAGGGCAAAAAACAAAAATAAGCTCTTCAGATGTTCTGGTGTCCTCTTCACCATTTTGCATTTAGTAAAGAGCATTTTTTTTCTGCACCCTTGCATTAGGCAGGATTAAGTTTTAAACAGGCAATCCAATCCAGCATTTCAATCTTCCTGAGCGACAAAATCCCTTTGTCAAGTCTAAGGCAAGGGATAGCATCCTCTTCATCTTCCCCTGAAAAGCCCATCTTTTGACGAATACTTTAGCCAGCCAAATTAACTCTAGGCACTCCTTTTATTTTAATTTTGTAAACTTCAATATTAAAATTAAAATCTCTGCTTAATATTCCTATACTAATAGATACAGCTTGATCCATTTTGTGTTTCCTCAACATTATTGCACATTCTTATAATCAATTTCCATATACCTTCCCCAGAATTCTGCTTGAATTAATTTGAAAAAAATTTAAAAATCCTTCTGAGATATATCTCACCTTCTATTGGACCACATTTTCTACATTATCTATCAGAGCTTGCTTAACATTGAGGCTGGTTGCAGGTCTAGAAACAATGTGTGAACTCTGAAGGAAATCAACATTTATCTTGTCTGATACCATCTTCAGAGAAAGTCTTTGCCAGCTCTATAGACAAAGCAAGATCAATATTCACAGGCCAGGGTGAGAGGACAATACTGTATGGTATGGATATGGGAGTGCATCATTTATTATGGGAGAGGACACTATTTCCTCATAGATATGCTCTCCGAATCTAAGAACTCAGTGCTCTAGACCACATCTGTGTACCCATACACATCTGCATTCCAAGTTAAAAGATCCTATCTTTTTTTTTTTTTTTTTCAATCATTGCCTTCACTTTAACTGTTGACACTCTTCAAGGTTGGGAATTAAATTTGCTTTGCAAGTCAGCCAATTATGTAATGAGAGCCCATTTAGGTTTTTTGTCTACAACTTGAGCTCTGTGGCTGCCAGGCAAAAGATTCTCTTCAGGGCACATTTAGAAACCTTTAAATTATTTAGGTGCATCTGGAGCTACTCAGTTTTATCACTGAATTTATTCTCTTTTTGCTTTGTTTAAAAATGCTAAAAGGAACCATCCAGCATTATTATTTTTCTATAAATTTTCAAAGTATTATATAGAGATTATCCAAATTCCTTTCTACTCACTAGAAGCAAATCAGGAGTACCAAATGCATTTATCTTTATAAGACTTTTAAGAGTTTACTGTATAGATTCTTTAGTGTTCTCCTACAACAAAGGGATCTTTATTAACTATAGGGTTCATTAGGTTGGAGACCTAGCTCTAGATATCACCAAACCCATCTTGTGTGTGTGTGTGTGTGTGTGTGTGTGTGTGTGTGTGGTGTTTGTTTGTGTATTAGAAAAAAGAAATATACCAGATGATAAGATATAAAGTTTTATGCTATTAACTGAAACATAAAAAACACTAAGAAAGATCATAAAAATGTGATACTCTACTTATTTTATAGTGTAACATTTCTGAAATAAGACTCCATTATGAGAACTGCAAAAAAAATTGAAATAATTGGATAAAATATTATTAAATTTACTGAGAGACAGGAGGAGACATAGCTTCATGAGGAGACTATGAAGGAGTCATGAATGATGTCAGGAGGATGACATTAATTATACCCATATGAAAGTAAGCAAAGAACAGGAAAACCCATAATGAAAATAAGAAACACAGAGGATTAAAATGCAATGTGTCATATATCAGTAGTAAAACGAGTCTAATTTAACAGTATTTGTTACCTGTGCAGTTGTCAGGGGAGTAATGAAAGGTGGTGGGAAGGCCATTTTTTGCTGAACTAGTATTTCTGGAGGCAAATCAATACAATCTACAAAGGTCAAGTCATCAATATCCAAGTCCTTCTGACAGATTATCATAAAAAAACTTCATTCTGGTGTATAATAAGAATAGTCACTAAAGTATTTTTTTCTTTTTCTTTTTATTGAGTCTGAGAAGTCAGTTCATTGAATAACACTGTATAATTTTTGAATAGCTCTTTCTCCGCTAAACTTCTTTGGAAATTCCCTTACAAACACAACCAGAGATATGTCTCTTAGGTGACTCATCATGCAGTCAAACAGACAACAGAAATTAACCATCAGAATTTAGTGATGTTAGGCAATTTAGTTTATGTAAATATACTCCATGATACATACATAATGAAAATAGGTTTTTAAAAGGATTTGTGTAATCATTTTACACAATACAGTGGACATAGTCCAACAGGAGTTCATATTTGAAAAGCTGAGAACCAAGAACCTATTAATTGCTCTGTCTATGAGTGTGGGTGTTTAAGCAGTCACAGCCTGGTATGAGGCCCAGAGGCTTCCTGGAGAGCCACTAGTCTCCAATTTATGTTGGAAGTTCAGAAAAGCTGTTTCTAACAATAGGGAAGACAGCAGCAGCAACAGCAGCAAACAAGGTAAATTAAATTAACTCAACAGCAAGAGGGGAGGCCAAGTAGGCAATCTGACAAACAATTGTCATTCTTTTGCACCTTTTGTTTAACTCTGGGCTCCTCCCAGAAGGTACCACCCACATTTGGGTTGTGTAATTTTGATTAAGGCATGTAACTCTTTTTCCCACAGATCTGGTCACAAGCCAACCTGATACATTCTTTAAAAATCTAGAATTCAGGCTACCTGCTCAGATGATTCTATTATGGCAAGTTGACATTTAAAACCAACCAATAACTTTATCTCATTTTAAATGTTATTTAATAAGAAAGATTGACACTTTTCACAGATGGGCAAAGCAAGGTGAATAAATTTTCCCAAGCTAGTAATTGGCAGAAAACCCTAACTCTTGTAGATATTTATAAAGATATTAAAGTCTTATGACAAACAGTGCTCTAGTACTGTTTACTATATATAATATGCATATTCTTATTAAGAACAAATTTGGCTTTCTTGCTTAAACTATTTCTTACAGTCTTTTTTGGAGGCTCAATGCCACTTCAGATATGCTCAGTGGGTAGAAGAGGAGCCAATCCCAAAGCTCTCTGGCTTCTGACTATCTGCTAGGTTATGCTTTGTTCTCCTTGAAAGCAGTGAAACTATTCTTCTGACACCATAGTTCTCTTTGTGTGCTCACTTTCTTTTCTCTATCATATGATAACCCACTGTTCATTGTAAAGAATCCCTTCAGATACCTTTACCTCCTGCTGTGCTTCTGGCTCTTTTCTAGACAATGGGCTTCTTCCCACGTCTAGTATTGTAATGCAGAGTGAGTGGTGTGTGTGTGTGTGTGTGTGTGTGTGTGTGTGTGTGTGTGTGAGAGAGAGAGAGAGAATTTAAGTTGCTCACAGAGAATTACTCTGTAGGCTCTGAAAAAATTAACCCACCCTATCAGTCAACTCTTTATTACATTAGTTATTGTGGACAACTAAACTTGATATTACTTTTAGCTAAAGTGATAAAGAATTCCATTCTTTTGTATAGCAGTCCGCCAGTTTTTATAAAGAAATAGTTTGTAGAAATGATCATTTATCATGTTCCTTTTGCAGTTATTTTTAATACAATCTCTTGAGTTATGGAGCTTCCTGAGGGTGAGCAGAGAAACAATGAGTAAACTGTGTCTTTATTTTCAGATCCCAGGAGTAAGTGTCTAAATAAAATTGGTGACTAGAATAGAGATATATAGAGTCTATGTATTAAATAAGTGAATCTGGCAACAAAAATTAGGTTCCTGAACAGAAGTCTTTTTTAAAATAAAAACAAACAAATAAACAAGCAACAACAACAACAAAATATTACATCAAGAAAAATCCTGTAGCTTAAAATAATTTTGTATTTAAGGTCCATCCTTTATTATTTCTATGAAGATATTAAAGTCTTATGACAAACAGTGGTCTAGTACTGTTTACTATATAATGTGCATATTCTCATTAAGAACAAAAAGATAAAGTTAAGAAGCAAATTACTAAGAAAATCATCTGACTCTTCTATGATTTATAGTAACTTCCATTACTAAAATAAAGGACCTAAAGTATTTAGAAAAGAGGATTTGAGACAATCTATTTAGGTAAAATAAATGCATTGTTTTGGGATACTATTGAGATGCCAGGCAGAACAGGAAAGTTAAGTCACACAATGAGCCAGAAATAAAAAAAGGGAGAAATCTAGTTGCCAAATTATCCTTCAAGGGTGTGTACACATTGACTCAAGAGCTTCCCCCATCTGTACCTGCTAATCATCCTACTATATCCCAACAGTCTTGCCTTGGATCGTTAGCCTTTAATGAATAGATGCTGGGGAGACAATTCTTGAAATCATAGCATTATTTTCTTGTTCCTCAAAGGTTTACCTCCATCTCATATTTCATAATGCATTTGGTTCATCCTCAAGACTCTCCAAAATCTTATCTCTCTCAGCACTTAGAACTCAAAAGTTCAAACACAAAGTTTTCTCTGAGTATCAAAGCAAACCCATCTGTGAACTGTTATAACCATCAAATGGATTTCTGAAGTACAAGGTGGAATGAAGTATAGGTTCAAAATTCCTATCTCAAAAGAAAAGCAGTAACCCAGAAAGAAAAGGTAAACCCAAAGTGAAATCAGAACCCAACAAGGCAAGCAATAAAAAAATAAAGCTATGTGTAACCAGAAGTGCATTATGATAGAAAATGGGCATCCAAATTATACACTGTTTCTGTAATGTTCTACTATAATTTACATGGTTCATCTCTTCATCTTGATCTATTGTCTGAAACTTTCCCTGATGAGTATTGCATGTTCCTGGCACCCATCCTTGGGTCTCCACTGAAGCTTTACTTGAATCTAACAGCCCTTCACATCATGCTGTCGGGAGCTATCTATAGAGATTACAATCACATAACATATTAATTGGCCACCTTAGCTTTCCTATGAAATCCTGGCGGAAGGCACTGTGATCTCATAACTCACTCATTCTGGATGCATGCTTATAAAGCAACACCATATGCATGACAATAAGATCTTCCTCCAGTGTGAGCTATACATTAGCCATCTTGCATCATATGTGCTGGTTAGTCTTTCATCACAATTACAAATTACATAACAAAATAGAAAGGATTTCTTTTGGCTTACAATTTTAGAGTTCTAGCCTGACACAGCTGTTTTGTTTCTCAGTTGTGTTTGTTTCTTATTAGTCACTAACTCAGATGTTGTTGAGGTATTTCTGAACACTATAGAACTTTGATCAGTTCTGAGGCCAGCAAAGCTGCTCTGAGGCAGTGGCTTTGGATTTTTGATCCTCAGATTCAAAAAAATTCATGAGCCAGAGAAGGTACATTTTAGGAAGTTTGTTACAGATATTCACAGGTAGAAGTTTAAGAGACAGGTAATTCATGTAGAATAAAAAAGTTCTCTGCAGGGTGCTATATTTATTGAACTTCTAGTCTGGGAATTTTTGAAAGGAGTTGTAGCTGAAAGTTTTCCTGTCTCCTGCCTGGCCTGTGGTCAGGACAAATCTCTCTTACTCACAGGTCCTGTAGCTGCTCAGACCCAAATAAATACACACAGGCTAATAGTAATTTTAAACTATGGCCATGGCAGGCTTCTTGTTATCTAGTTCTTATATCTTAATTTAACCCATTTCTATAAATATATTCTTTACCACATGACTTGTGGCTTACAGGTACTTTTACATCTTGCTGCTCATGGTGGTGGTGGCTGGCAGAGTCTCCTCTGCTCTGTCTTTCTCCTTCCTGTCTATCTGTTTGGATTTTCTGCCTGCCTTGCCATAGGCCAAATGGCTTTGTTTATTAACCAATCAGAGCAACGTATTTTCACAGCATACAGAAAGACATTCCCCCCATCACTTCCCCTTTTCTTTCTAAACAAAAGGAGGTTTTTAACTTTAATCTTGTAAAATTATATATGTCAATCAAGAATTATAGTTATAATATCTAGTCTATTTGTATTTGGCAAAATTAAAGAAGATATCCTATCTATCCTATATTTGTGAGTCTAAGGTTTCATATCTACCTTGTCTCTTATCATAACCAAGGAAAGCCATAATTATAACTATCTAGTTTTCAACTACACTAAAGACCTCAGAAGGATATAATATTACTTAAGTAAACAGGAACTGCATTGTAAGCAACATTCAAAAATCTAGAATGAAGGAGACAGATGCCTGCCTGGATAGTCATCCAAAATTCTTCTGCAATATTGGGGCATCCATCTTCTGCCCATAGACCTAGTCTATCAGTCACTTTTTTTTCTCTGTGTCCTGTAGAATGTCTGGCAGTTTCTTCTATGAAACAGGAACCTAAAGGACCATCTTGCCTTGCAAAGTTCAGTGGTCATCTTCCTATAGGTCCTGCATGTCCACTTTATATGACATTTTATCAAGCTGTTCAGGCAAGAACAGTTTCTTGCCCAAATGCCTATTTTTTCAAAGAAGAAGATAAACTCCATATAGAGTGTCTTTGATGCCTATCTTTCTCTTTGAAGTAAATGGGTGCTGCCAGGAACAGACATATTTCAATGTCCAGAAAAGTTGAAGTTTTTAAAACATTTTAAATGAACATATTCTGTAGGTCTTTGAAGTGTTTGAAGATTACCTACCTAATTGAATTATATCTATGCATACCTAGAAAATTGGATATGACTATAATTTTGACTATCATAGAAGGCTAGTTATTAATCTATATTTCTTAATTATCCATTACAATTTAAATGAGCTACACAAACACAGTACCTTAAACAAGAGTAGAAATATACATGTAGTATAACAAAATTAACTTTAAATGTGTATCAATAAACTAAAATCTATACCAATGTAAAATATTTTAAACCAGTTGATCTTTAAAAGTAGGTTCAACAATCCATCCTTTTATCCTATCATATCTATAACCTATATTTCCATATCATATCCCCTTTTCTTCTTTAGAAAGATATTGACTATGACCAATAACAATTTGTAAGCCATCTCTAACAAAGACAAATATCCATAATCCATTTTTTTGGAGAATGTTGGCATAGTTTGCTAGGCTACATTTGCTGATAAAGGGCACTGTACTCTTATGGGGATCCTGAGAAAATAAAGAATTATGGTCAAGTCCTGACTGGAATAGTCTGTGGTGCTATATACTCTGAGCCAGTTGCCTTAAAGCTGATTTTGGATGTTGGATCAATTGGGTCATGGTACCATCAGAGACCTTTCATGGTATCTTGGCTGGATAAACCATATTAGCCTGAAAGCAATCCACAGGTTCTCATCTTCTGTGGAAACAAAAGCAGAACCTCTTTAACAAAGCAATATATCCCTAGACATAAATTTTGAAATCAAGATAACTTTAAAATATACATATTGATTTAACTCAGCAGCTTTTACAACTAAAAAAGTCTCTGCAGTTAAAAATCCCAAAGACAAAATAATCTAGACTCTCTGTGGGATTTACATCTTTACGTGGCTTATTTTTTTTATATTACTTTTATTTTCTCTTTAAAGACTTTATTTTTTAAAACTTTCTATTTCTTTATATAACTGTCTATATTTCTTTTCTTTTCTCTTCCAAGCCTACATACATTTTTACACATATTGTAAACAGTTTAGAGATTTATTTCATATTTTTTCATTTTTTAATTAAGACATTTTCTACTCACTCTACATACCACCCAAAGATCACACCTCCTCCTTCCTCCCACACCCCAGCCTTCCCTCCGAAGCCATCCCCCATCCCCACATCTGCCAAATCAAGGTCTCCCATGGGGAGTCAGCAGAACCTGGCACACCAAGCTAAGGCAGGTCCAAGCCTCTCCCCACTGCACCAAGGCTGCTCAAGGTGCCACACCGCAGGCACCGGGCTCGAAAAAGCCTGTCCACACACATGTTGTAAACAGTTTGAAATTTTATTTTATCTTAATCTGTCTTATTGTGCATCTATAATCTTTCTCCAACCAAGAGAAATTTTAAATTGTTATGCTGCATGGCTAGTATAAAAAGCAGCAACCTCGGCTGCAGACTCCACCCACCTCCAATATGGCAGCCCTGGAAGCCATGCTCTCTGCTGACTCTGGGAGACAGTGAGTCCATGCCTCCATCTAGCAGTGTGTAACCCATAAACCTTTTTTTTTTTTTCTTAGCGAAAGTTAAATCCACCATGCAACATACTGTACAGCTTGAAGATGCCTCTGTGTACCATGGTGGGAATCCTCCATGCTGTGTTTCAGCCGGAAAGCTGGGAACCCACCATACTGTAGTTCAAGTCCGCATGCCATGGCGTCTCTGTACCTTGGCATCTCTATATCTCAACCCGCATGAGACATGAAGTAGAAAGCTGTTTTGGGCTCCATTGTTGTATGTTTAGAAGCCACTTTTAAACTCTTTTAGGCCTTATGGAAATTCAAGAGTCGCACATTTGATGCTACCTCACTTCTCCCTACTTTTTGGTTAAGTATCTCACAAGGTCTCAGACACAATGTAGTTAAAATATATGACACAAAGATAGCCCTCGATGTTCCAAACAATATCTTCATTTCCATCTGAAAGCCCCAAATCTGTACATTTATTATATATATTCTTACTTTCTTAGTAATTGTCTGGCCTTCTTAATCCTCATCATTTTTACATAGTAACCCCCTTTCACAGTATCAAATTCTTTCTTTAATCTGCTGCTCAAAATTCCTTTAATCTCCTATAATACAGTTCAAAAGACTCTTGGTTACACAGTGAATGGTCCCACAACTTGGTACAGTTTTCTACCTTCTGTTACTATAATAAAATACTCCCAATAATGTTGTTATAAATAAATGCTTTTGACTCTATTAATTGATTTCCTTCTGAGGATGCTGGATGGCAGCAAGAGAGATTGTATGGCGGAGCCAACAACTTATATCACAAGCCAGGAAGCAAAAATGGAAAATACCAGGGTCCCACAATCCCCTTCAAAGGTAAAAGACCCTTAGACCTAACTACAACTAACTAGGTAGTATTTCCAAATTTCCACTTCTCTGGACAACCCTATGCTGGAAATTAGTCAATAGAAAATGGACTTTTGCAGGGGACACATCACTATATGGCAGCTCATATTGCCTTCCTTGTTAGCTGGAATCAGTCTCACTGTCTTCATGTCCTCTCCCCTCTCCTTGTTATAATGTCATCCCTTGACCCTGTGTTTACAGTACAGTGTTAAATAATTGTTCTCTGACTTCAGAAAATGCCTTCTCTACACCAGAGACCATTTTCCAAATTATTGTTTAACTCTCTGAAAACAATTCAAAACTCTTGTTTCTCCTGCATTGCAATGTTACCACTTCAGAAGAAAATAAAACCAAATATGAGCCAATAAAATATTTTGGGTTGACAACAGTTAACACTTCTCTCTAACAAAAATTTGGGTTGAAAAACTGTCCGTTTATTGCTACCACACTTAGTAATAGTGACAAAGTTATTAAAATTTGTGTATAATGAGAACTTGTTTTACTTATCCAAACCCAAATAGTGTTATTCAAGGAACTATGCCACTTCCTAAATAACAATATTGTAATCCACAATGTTTACTACTCTAAGGAAACATTATTCTGATGCATAGCACTCTGGTGTATCTACTGTCTGTAATTAAACTGTGAAAATTGGCACCTGTGTACAGATGCTATCATACTGTATAAAACAATACAATTAGAGAACTCTTCTTGCCAGGGACTTTTCAGAGCAGGCTAAGAAAATTAACATATGAATTACATTCTGGAGAATATACCATTCAGTTTACATGGAAAGGGTTTTAAATATGATTACTGTAAAAATGGCATACATAAACTGATTTTAAAGCCAAATTTCACTTTAAATATAGCAATGCAAAGCTGGGCTTTGGTTGACACTACATATGGTGTTTGGAACTGTGCTTAAAATGCTCCTATGAGGTTCTTCAGTGAGGAAACAATTTGTTAAAAAATAAAAAATGGAAAGCATGTCGGAGGTACTTTTTTTACATCAATAAATTTAAATTAAAGAGGCAGCTACATCTGTTTTACATGGAAATTTATCGTGGTTGTTTCTTTTTCATAAGCTGTTCAAAACAAGGATTATTTAATAAAAATATTGTAATTGTAATTTTTAGTTGAATTTTTTGCATACAAATTGGGTGTTGTAGTAAAGCTGATTTAAAAAATCAAATCCCATTATATGGGCAGCTTATTAGAATTTTATACTTTAGTTGTAGTGTTTTAGTCTTAGGCCTTTCACAAGTACAAATTAACCAACCTTGACTGGTCTGTTGTACTTTACAAAAGTCAGAAATTGGTTTGCTTTATGAATAATTGGATTTCAACATGTTAACCAATACTTAATTTGATAGATATTCTCCAACAGTGGGAATCATAATGGTTTTTCTGTAAGTGAATTCAGGAAAATAAAGAGAGTCTTAATGAAAGCCATATATCTTTTCACTCCAGGCTAGTTCATAGTGCATTTTCTCTTCTAGTGAACTTAGTATCTGTATATGTAATCTCTTCAAGCACCTCTGACTATGAATGTTCATAACTGATATGCCATTCTACTTATTTTTCTTTATATATCATTGCTAGTGTAGTCCTTTTGTAAATATACTCTGAGCAAAAATAAGTTCAGGCCGGGTGGTGGTGGCACATGCCTTTAATCCCAGCACTTGGGAGGCAGAGCCAGGTGGATCTCTGTGAGTTCGAGGCCAGCCTGGTCTCCAAAGCGAGTTCCAGGAAAGGCACAAAGCTACACAGAGAAACCCTGTCTCGAAAAACAAAAACAAAATAAATAAATAAATAAATAAATAAATAAATAAATAAATAAATAAATAAGTTCAGTCTCTGAGGTAGACTATTGATATTGTGATCAAATGACTCTCTCCTTATTTTATGTTCTGTCATCAGTACCATCAAAAGGCATACAAACTTTTAATGATCAATTGGAAATAAAATGTCAGCACATCGTGAATATATTCCTTACATATCCTAGTTTCCTTTGCTTGCAGGTTGAACAACTAAACATTTAATGTATCCTAAATTAATGTAAAAGACTTCAAACATCTACAGCTACTCATACAATACTAATCATTTCCAACATCAAGACTGTATTTTGATGTAAAATTCTTTCATGTTTGTTAGAGGTCTTCTTTTACACAATTTTTTTTTACCTTATCACTGATGTTATTTTATTTTTCTTGAAAATCAATATTTAAGATTAACAATAAATTTCAATATTAATTTGTAAGCTTCATGCCAACTCTTCGTTTATTTTAATTCAAAGCTTTCCAGAAAGTTCATAACCAACTTTCTTTTGTTTCTTACTGCCTGTTTGATCATGACTGAGCGATCATAGCATGGGACCTTCTTTGTGTTTTCACTGTCCCCTGTGACTCTTCACATTGTAAGGAGAACCACAAGCATTATGTCCATCCTTACCTTCTAGCCACCTTCTAGAAAGGTGACTTAAAAGGTGGAATTTTGTTATGTGATTTTAGACTTTTCTTGCCACTGAAATAATGATTACATTTTCTTTTGCTAAGCTGTCCCATTTTGGAATAATTATATATGTTAATAAATCTCTTACTTGATGGAAGTACCTGTAATGGTAATGCATATATACAATTAGCCTTATGAAGAAAACTTACGTTCATTTGGAATAAAATGTATGGATTACTTATTCATAAGACAATGTCATAGTATTCTTTCATTGCTGTTTCTCAGTATAGGAATAGAGATAGTTTCAAGTGAATGTTGTCTTACTAGAATACACTTAATTTTTTAAACAAATTGTTCACAGTATATAAGAAAGTAAGAGTTTTAGAGTCATTAAAAAAGTGGTTCTATTGCAGAGTTAGTGTCCTGCATTATATTCTGTATGAAGTAGACAGACTATTTTTCTAAAAATTGTGTGAGATCAGTTTGTAGACAGTTAACCTTTTCAACCCCAAAATAACTCTCTTGGTCTAAGAAAATGGCAATAAAGATAAAAATATACAAGTGCAGTCAGGACATATTTTATTTTACAATGTTAGAAATGACTAATTTTTATGGTGAGACATAGGAAAGGTTCATAGTACAATGTTGTCTTGTAAAGTGAACACTTTAATGTCTGAGACAGCAATAGAAGAGTTGTGAATTACCACTTTGCTGGGCTGACTGAGGCTTCGATTTGAATAAGTGATATTCATAATACCTACTAACAACCCTACTAGCATACAGGTGCCAAAAAAGCACAGAAATGTTTCTGGATCTCTGAGGCTGGAAGCATGGCTCAGTTGTCAGAGATACATACAGTAGGACCTTTTTAAAAGCAAGTCCCATTCCTAGGATCCTAGAACCCATATAGACAGCTTACAACTGCCCCAAACTCCAGTTGCTAGACATTTGACACCTTCCTTGGACCCCTGGGGGCACCTCCACTCATGTGCAAATATCCATACATAAATATACACACATAATTAAAAATAAGTCACTTAAAAAAACTGGAAGTTGTTGTGGAAATGGATAGAAGAAATAAATGTGGGGGGAATTTTTTAAAACTTGAAAAAATCATGAGATATTTAGGTAAAATTTAAATTGGCAATGTAGAAACCCAGAGAAGTATTAGATACAAGAGCAGGCAGAGTATAATTATAGGACTGCATGTCTGGAGATCATGGTGTAGTAGTGACTATGAGGACAAGGAAAAAATGATTATTATTTGTGTTGTTATTTTATATTACTATTTTAGAATGATCTTCAACTCTCATGGTGATCACATGGTGTAGTTTGTAGTATTATCTTAATTTTACAATAGTAGATTAAAGAAAAAAAGTACTAATTGGCTTGTGTAAGATTACAGCTATACTGTTCTTTTTATACTTATCTGTTTGTTCGCTTATGAGAGGGTTGGTATGGTGTATGAGTGTGTCCAAGTGCAATGTGGAAATCACGGGACAAGAAGTATGCATAGTCTGGTTCTTGTCTTCTGCCATATGGTTTCTAGAGATCAAACTCAATATGTCAAGCTTGGTGGCAATTGCTCTTATCCACAGAGCTGTCTTTCTGGCCGAATTTTGAGTTTATTTTATCTTCGTATTTAAAAAAAGTAACACTAGCATGAATTTGGGTGCCATTGTAAATGACCTCTTATGTAGAGGAAATCTTTTTAAAAGGACTGATCATTAAAGCTATAGACATTGCTTAAATGAACACCTTTACATGCAAATACTTACTGTAATGAGTTAATGGCCCGATTCAAGGTTTCTGGTTTCTGAAGCACCATAAATACTGGACCATCACTGAGAAAGGGAAAGAGAGCCTGTGGGTATGGGAGATCCCAGCTGGATCAAGAACAGAGAGGGAGAACAAGGAATAGGAGACCATAGTAAATGAAGACCACATGAGAAAAGGAAGAAACAAAATGCTAGAGAGGCCCACAGAAATCCACAAACATACCCCCACAATAGACTGCTGGCAATGGTCGAAAGACAGTTGGAACTGACCTACTCTGGTGATGAGATGGCCATACACCCTAATAGTTGTGCCATCCAAGGACTGAGGAATCTGGATGCAGAGATCCACGGCTGGGCCCCGGGTGGAGCACTGGGAGTCTAGTCAAATTAGCCAGAAAGAGGAGGGTTTATATGATCGAGAATTGTTGAAACCAAGGTTGGATAAAGCACAGGGACAAATAGCCAAATGAATGGAAAAACATGAACTATGAACCAATGGCTGAGGGGCCCCCAACTGGATCAGGCCCTCTGGATAAATAAGACAGTCGAGCCGGGCGGTGGTGGCGCACGCCTTTAATCCCAGCACTTGGGAGGCAGAGCCAGGCGGATCTCTGTGAGTTCGAGGCCAGCCTGGGCTACCAAGTGAGCTCCAGGAAAGGCGCAAAGCTACGCAGAGAAACCCTGTCTCAAAAAACCAAAAAAAAAAAAAAAAAAAAAAAAAAAATAAGACAGTCGATTAGCTTGATCTGTTTGGGAGGCATCTAGGCAGTGGTACCGGGTCCTTTGCTCAATGCATGAGTTGGCTGTTTGAAACCTGGGGCTTATGCAGGGATGCTTGGCTCAATCTGGGAGGAGGGGACTGGACCTGCCTGGACTGAGTCTACTAGGTCGATCTCAGTCCTCGGGGGAGGCTTTGCCCTGGAGGAGGCGGGAATGGGGGGTTGGCCTGGGGGAAGGGGAGGGGGGAAGGAAGGGGGAGAACAAGGGAATCTATGGCTGATATGTAGAACTAATGGTATTGTAAAGTAAAATAAAAGGAACGAGAGAGAGAGAGAGAGAGAGAGAGAGAGAGAGAGAGGGAGGGAGGGAGGGAGGGAGGGAGGGAGGGAGGGAGGGAGGGAGGGAGGGAGGGAGGGAGAGAGAGACAGAGAGAGAGAGAGAGAGAGAGAGAGAGAGAGAGAGAGAGAGAGAGAGAGAGAGAGACCCAACTTGGACATCTTGCTATTGCGCAGAGTCAGGATGATCTGGTAGCTAAGTAGGGCATCCTGAGCGAGGATCCTGTAAGCTCCAGGTTGCCACACTTTTTCCTGTCCTTTGTGCGGGCTGCCTAGAGGCTTACCAGGTGTGAACTTTGTGTTTACAGTCTATAGGCAGTACCTTGAGGCCCAGAGTTAGTCTCCTCCCAGCAGGGCAACTAGCCTGGGCTGCAGTCCCAGCAAATCAATGCTATGGGTTTCCACCTGAAGTCTTGTTGCTGGTAGAGGCCGTGTTGATGTCTATGGGTGCCAGAATGGTATCTGTGGACTGTATGCCATCAGAAACCATATGGAAGTCCATGATGTGTGTTGCCGCTGACTGTAAAGGCAAAGGAAGCTTCTTTTTTAGTGGTAGTAATAGCTGCAGATTCATAGTTGAGAATAAGAGACATAGAATGCTTCTGTAACAACCTCGGCCTCCAACCCCCATTCCCTAGCCCCCTTCCCCTACAAACAAAACAATCTAGACAGGAGGTCATTGAGGAGAACTCTTAAAAATTGTGACAGGGGCCAGGCGGTGGTGTCGCGTGCCTTTAATCCCAGCGATCGGGAGGCAGAGCCAGGTGGATCTCTGTGAGTTCGAGGCCAGCCTGGGCTACCAAGTGAATCCCAGCAAAGGCGCAAAGCTACACAGAGAAACCCTGTCTCGAAAAACAAAACAACAAAAAAAATTGTGACAGGGTATGGCGGCATGGACTGAAGAGAGATGTCTTCCCCCATCCCACCCATCAACACCTGAGGCACTTGGGAGATTTCGTACTGTGTTCATGAGAATGGAAGAGCTGTCTCTGACCACCACCAGCTACAACACTCAGAAGAGCAAGCCCTGCACCTCACCTCGGTAACACAATAGAGCCAGCCTTGTTGGCAGAGGTGTGAGTGAACCAGACCTGAGGCTGTAAGTGTGGGAGAACTGTCCCCACTACTTGTCTGTATGTCCCCGCTTAACTCTCACCTCTTACCACCTGTAACAGGAGAGCTGACCCTCCTACTTACCAACTGCAGGACTATGGAAATGGGCCCTGATATTCACCTAGGCAGGACGGCAGAGTTGCCTGGAAGTAGAGGTGAGGGTGACCCAGCCCCGATGATCTGAGGAAAGGAGCGCTGTCGCTACTACTTATCAAACAAGTGGTAGCACAGACAGAGGAGAGATGCGCTCTCCCTGTACCTCACTCAATCACCACCTGAGACAGGTGGAGGAGCTGGGGTCATAAGAGTAGGAGGGCTGAGCCTACCCCTCACCAGCTACAGCACTCAAAAGAGTGAACCCTGTACCTCACTTGAACAACACAAAAGAGTTGGCCCTAATGGTGTAGATGTTGGAGAGCTGATCCTGGTGGTATGAAAGGAGGAGAACTGGCCCCACCTCTTGCTCATTGCTGCAAGAGATAAATTAGCCAGGGAAATGCTGGAGAGCTCCCCTTGGTGGTGAGGACAGGGGAGAATGGGCTGAGAGACCAACCTTACAGCTGCCCAGGCCCAGAACCAGGGCTATGACTTGGCTGGCTGCAGGATCTCCACAACACAGGGCAACAATAACATATCCAAGAAGAGCCCTAGTGAGGGACCAGCATCCATATCAGTAGAAACCAGAGGCCTCAAACCAGAACAATGACTTACAACATCACAAGTAAAGATAGATGGACAAAGGGAGTAACTGTGTGACTTGCTGTGTCACACTGAAGCTTCTATGATAAGATTTTGAATTTTTCCTCTTTCCCCCTTTGTCTCTTTAATTTTATTTTTTTGTTGGAGGATGGATACGAAAGGATGGGGAAATGTATGGGATCAAGATACATACGGAAAAGACACATAGCATTAAAAAAAGAAAGGAAAAATGTGACAGGGATACTGAAGTGTATCTCTTCACTAAGTGTAGCTCTTCGTAGTTGATGGCTTCTGGAGGGTTGTGGCTGGGGGAAGGACTCAGTTTTCTTTAAGGGACTGGCCACTGGGAGTTTAACAATGCTCCAGTGAGTACATGAACAACATAGATTGGACTTGGTATTTTTTCTTTCTTTCTTTTCTTTGAAAGAAGTCACAAGTGTGTGTGGGGGGGTAGACAGTAGACCTGGGAAGATGGGGAAGTGGATGTGATCAGGATGCATTATATAAACTCCCAAAATAACCAATAAAAGTAATACATTGGGGAGAAAGCAATGTGCTTGAGAAGGTAGAATGAAAGAAAATTCAAATCCAGTCTTCACTAGAACAGTGTAGTCTTTGAGCACCTTTGTATTGCTGGGGGTAACAGATGAGTGTGTGAGTGGGAAGATGAACAATTTATTTATGCTTACTTTGGTTTGTTGTTGCTGTTATTTTCATGAAGATCAAAGAGGATCGATTTGCTGAAAGGAGCCTGATTATCATATAATCTTTAGCTACTACTTTTACCAGGTCACCTTTCCAGTCAATGAACTGCATTAAACATAAAGTTTAGGCAGTAGTAGCATACACCTTTAATCCTAGCATTCCAGAGGCAGAGATCATCCATCCAGATCTCTGTGAGTTCAAGCCTGCACTGGAAACAGCCAGACATGGTGACACACGCCTTTAATCCCAGGAAGTGATGGCAGGAAGCAAAAAGGTATATAAGGCATGAGGATCAGGAACTAGAGCTTTTAAGCTTTTAGGCTTTTAGCAGCAGTTTAGCTGAGATCCATTTAGATGAGGACTCAGAGGCTTTCAGTCTGAAGATTCGTGGAAACAGGATCCAATGAGAAGTTGTCGAGGTGTGGCACATACCTTTTTTTTTTTTTTTGGTTTTTCGAGACAGGGTTTCTCTGTGTAGCTTTGCGCCTTTCCTGGAACTCGCTTTGGAGACCAGACTGGCCTCGAACTCACAGAGATCCGCCTGTCTCTGCCTCCCGAGTGCTGGGATTAAAGGCGTGCGCCACCACTGCCCTTGGTGTCTCAATAGCTTATGTATGTATTTGTTAATTGTATCTAGTATACCAAAACAAGTAATTAGCAGTATTCTCAATCAATATATATTCTCTCTTTTTCATTACATTATGTACATGACAATAGCATATTAAATTAACCTAATAATGGCTTTATATTTTCCATACATTTGAAGTTCTATATAAAATTCATGTTTTTAAGACATGTATCTTTTAATTACTGAGTTCGTTTTTATTCTAATAATGATTTTGGATTTAATGCCTATTTTATGTTTTTAAAATGGCTCTTTCCTCTCTGTTAGCATTTGCATGTAAAAGTTTTTCACTTTTAGCATTTACATATTTTTGTATATTATACATTTCTTCTATAAACAACATAGTTTGACATTTTTAGCTAACTTTATCTTCATTGAAACATGTTAGCTGGTTTGTGTTTCACTAAAAATTTATCATAATTTGTGGCATAAGAAGCAGACTATTTTTTTTTAACCTTTCAGTTGTAGAAGTGACATATCATTAGTCAAGATGTTGGAAAGGATGCTTTTGTCCTAAAATATGAGAGAACATGTGTTCCATGCATTCTACTTATGCATGGATACAGTGGTTAATTGGCAATCATTGGCATTCCTTAGAATGTGAAAGAGTCAATATAACTTTGGCTTCAACTTTAATTTTTTTTCATGTCTACTTGAAGGTCTACTTTTTTTCAAATTTGTATGAAGTATGTTTTAACATCCTTCATTGTTTTATTGTTTAATTAAATACAAAGTAAATGAAACTAAATACAAAACTGATAAAATAATTATCTATTTGTATACTGATTTCATTTGATTTGTACTCTACTTTCTACAGTGATACAGGTCTCATTAAATTAGTGGTCTCTCATACTGAAGTATAACCTCCCTTTATTTAATATTTAAGTAACTACTCTATGCATAAATAAATATGCATTCTTATATACTGTGTCTGAAAATATGGTGAAGTATATTTAAACTAAAACAATGTACTTAATCCATTAATACTTTATATAAAATTTGATAATTTTTTCATTTTCTCAGTGGTATCTATTTATGCACAAAGTTATTAATTTTAAAACATCAGTATTTCTGCTTTTAATTCAAGAAATGTTGACCTAAGTAACCCTTTCCTTCTCCATGATCATAAATACACCTTCATTTTCATCAAAAATTTAAATTTTTAAATAGACATTACACTGGTATATCTTTATATCACATTTTATGTATGATATAAAGAAGTACATTAATATTTGAAAATGCTGCTGTGAATTGAGCCTATATGATTCCTTGTGATAAACATTATAACACTTTCAAAAGAGATCCTCATTTTTGGCTGGCTTAGAGCAGCTATTCATGAGGATTGTGATCAGATTATCACTGTACAGGTTGAAGAATTAATTCAACTCTTAAATTCCCCACAATTGGAATGATTAGAATCATTTCAGAGTCCAAATGATAAGTAAGATTCATTCTAAGTCGTAGGCCAGTTGACTTAGCCTGAATGGCTTCAAAAGACGCAGGAAGGGGTGGGTTGATCACACTGCCATGGCCCCTGCTTCAATGTATGATCGGTCCCTTCAAACCTACCCTGATATTCTCAGCAGTGTTTTAAAATATTATATAAAGAATGAAAGGAAAGTGTACTGTGTTTGATCTCCATCATTTCATAACTACTTGTGTGGAAAAAAATCAAGGTGAATTTAAATCTACTTTGTGAAGAAAATTATAAAATTTTAAATCATCATATACTTAACGGATATTATTTATATGATAATCTGAGTATATCTGATTTGAACATATAGTTGGCACAATTACTCAATAAATTAACATTGACAGTTGCTGCATTAGTCAGTTTTCTTTCTTTCTTTTTTTGCGTTAATCAGTTTCTATCACTGAACTATACCTGGAAAAGAGAATTAAATAGGAACAAATTTATTCTACTGTGATTTCAGAAATTTTGATCAGGGAAAGTTGGCAACAACCTATTAGAGAATGTTGGAATGTTTTAAAAATATTTTATTAATCCTTTTAAATTTTCATGAAATATATTTTGAAGGGATTTATTCTATCAACCTCCTCGATCCTCCCATTATTTAATACCCAATTTTGCAATTACTTCCTTTTTCTTCTTCTTTCTCAAGAAAGTACAATTTGTATTATCCAGCTCTTCTTGAAATTGGGAGGGAACTGATCTGTTTTGTGGTCATTCTACAAGGGCTGTGATTCTTTTCTGGGTGGATTTTACCAGATCTTGTCTATGCTGTTACAATCACAGTGAGTTTTTGTGTGCATATGTCCTATTGTATATGGAAAATATTGTTTCCTTAAAGTTATTCATAACCATGATTTTTATAATCTTTCTTTCACAAATATCTCCAAATTAGTAGTACGATGTGAATATTCAATTTAGAACTGAGAATGTCATGGTCTTTTGTTTATTACAGGCTGACTATATGGAGCTCTCTGTATTATTTTTCATCTACTACAAGAAGATGCTTCTATAGTGAAGGCTAGGGGACTTTCTGATTTATGGATATAGCAATGTGTAACTAGGAGTCACATATTTTTCTTTTAGTCTCCTCATATATTACATTCCAATTTCCCTTTCGTCCAATTCTTTGAGTCCCTTTCTGAACCTCGGCTCTCCCCTAGACCTACTTCTCCTCTTTTTCCCTTACAGAAAAGAGCAGGGCTCCCAGGGACATCAACTGAGCATTGCATGTTAAGTTACAGTAAGACAAGGTAGAAACCCTCATATCAAGGCTGGACAAGGCAACCCAGTAGAACAAAAAGGTTCTGCCAGCAGGCAAAAGACTCAGAGACACCCCAACTCCCACAGTTAGCAGTCCCACACAAACACCCAGCTACACAACCATCACATATATGCAGAGGACCTAGCTCAGACCTATACAGGGTCCATGATTGTTGCTTCAGTATGTGATCCCCCAAGAGTCTTGCAGAGTTGATTCTGTGTGCTGTGCTCTCATGGTATTCTCACCCCTCTGACTCCTTCAATTCCCCCCCCCCACCGCTTTGGAGGGGTTCCCCTGGCTCCACCTAGTGTTTGGCTGTGGGTTTGTGTATCTGCTTTCCTTCGTTGCTGGATGACATCTATCTGGTGTCAATTGGGCTAGGTGCTGATCTATAGGTATAGTAGAGTACCATTAGTATATCAT
Organism: Peromyscus maniculatus bairdii; assembly: GCF_049852395.1. Lineage (NCBI taxonomy): Eukaryota > Metazoa > Chordata > Mammalia > Rodentia > Cricetidae > Peromyscus > Peromyscus maniculatus. Next base: position 8,987,904 of record NC_134865.1, on the reverse strand, counting down.
TAGTAATCATTTCATTGATATTTTTTAACTTTTCCTGCTTGGCTCTATCCTGGGTCTCTAGGCTGTCCAGCCTGTAGCTCCTGGCCATCCAAGCAGTTTCAATCGTGGGCTCCCTCCAGTGATACTGGCCTCAAGTTGGACCAGTCATTGCTTGGCCACTCCCACAAGTTTTGCACCACCATGGTCACAGCACATCCTACTGGGAGAACTGTTGCTGGAGGGCTTCTCTCCAGGCTCCACCAAGCCCCACAGACCCACAATCCACGTATAAAATAATCACTCAGATGCTTATATTACTTGCAAACTGTATGGCCGTGGCAGGCTTCTTGCTAACTGTTCTTATATCTTAAATTACCCCATTTTTATAAATCTATACCTTGCCACGTGGCTGGTGGCTGGTGGCTTACTGGCGTCTTTATATGCTGCTTCTCCTGGCGGTGGCTGCAGTGTCTCTCCTCCTTCTTCCTGTTTCCCCAATTCTCCTCTCTCTTTGTCCCGCCTATACTTCCTGCCTGGTCACTGGCCATCAGTGTTTTATTTATATAGAGTGATATCCACAACAGAGAACAGATGCAGGTTGAAGGTTTTGTGGCTTGGTTGATATCCTAGTCCCACTGCTGAAAGCCTTGCTTGGTTATAGAAGAATGCTAGTACAGGTTCCATATCCCCCATTATTAGGAATCTTCCCTATGGTCACTCTTGTAGATTGCAGGGTGTTTCCACAGAAGTAGGCTTCCACATCACCCCCAAAATGTCCTGTAATTCCAGTCATCTCTCCCAGTACTTTCTCCTTCTACCCTCACTCCACCTGATCCTTCTTCTTTCTATACCCACCCACCCCAAGCCCACTCACGAAATCTCTATTACAACTTCGCAGGGAGATCCAAGCCTCCTCCCATGAGCACTCCTTGTTGTTTAACCTCTCTGAGTCTGTGGATTGTAGCATGATTTTCCTTTAATTAACATCTAATGTCCACTTATATGTATGTTCATGCCATGTTTGTCTTTCTGGGTCTGGATTTTACCTCATTCAGGACGTTTTTTTTTTTTTTTTTTTTTAATTCTATCCATTTGCCTGCAAATTGAGTAATATTTCATTGTATAAATATGCTTCATTTTTTATACATTCTTCAGTTGATGGACATCTAGGTTGTTTCCAGTTTCTGACTATTATGCATAAAGCCACTGTCAACAGAATTGAGCAAGTGTCCTTGTGGTAGAATAGAGTGTGCTTTGGGTATACGCCCAAGAATGGTATAGCTGGGTCTTGAGGTAGATTGATTCCCAATTTTCTGAGGATCAAACATACGGACTTCCACAGTGGCTGTAGGAGTTTGTAGTCCCACCAGTAATGGAGAAGTGTTACCTTTGCTGTACATCCTCTCCACCATGAACTATCACTTGTGTTTTTGATCCTAGCCATTCTGACATGTATACATGGAATCTCAGTCATTTTGATTTGCATTCCCCTCATGGCTAAGGATGTTGAATATTTCTTTAAGTGTTTCTCAACCATTTGATATTCCTTTGTTGAGAATTCTCTGTTTAGATCTTACCTAATTTTTATTTGGATTATTTAGTTTCTTGAATTCTTTATATATTTTGGATATTAGCCTTTTGTTGGATGTGAAATAGGTGAAAATCTTTTCCTATTTTGTTGGCTGCCATTTTGCTTTATTGATGGTTTCCTTTGCCTTAGAGAAGCTTTTCAGTTTCATGATGCCCCATTTATAAATTGTTGATCTTCATGCCTGTGTTCTCGCTGTTCTCTTCAGGAAGCTGTATCCTGTACCAATGTGTTCAAGTCCATTCCCCACTTTCTCTTCTATCAGGTTCAGGTATTTCCATTCCCATTTCATTCAACTTAAAAGAAGATCTAAATTATCTGTACAATCAGAGTAAAACTTCTGTGAAACAATGTACTTCGTTTTAACTTTTGTATACAACATATACACATGCTTGGGCACACACATATACTTCTTACACATACATACTTGTGATGACAGTGAAAAGGAATATGACAGATCACTTTTTGTCTGAATATTTTACATAAGTTTTCTATTGAAATCAAATTAGTACAAATTTGATAACTTGTACTGTCTATATATTATCTGATGTTTCATGTTGGTTAATAGTCTAAGCATAAGCTTATTGGTGAATACAATCAATTCAAACAATATCAAACAAGAAACACATAATAAAATCCAGAGGAGTCTAGAGCGTAGGTAAATGGTATGTTACAAAGATCATTCCAAAAGGTGTCCTATCCTAAAGAACCTGAATATAATACTTAATATGTTCTATCTAAAATAATATATATGTTGTAACTATAGCTGCTAGTCTTCAATCCCATCAAAGACCTGAGAAGGAATATAATGGTACCTGAGAAATGGTAGATGGATGCAAGCAACTTTCAGGAATCTTGCAAGAGTTTTCTCAGCATTGTTGGTGCATTCAAATTCGCTACAGGCCTAGAGTATCTGGCTAGCTCAGTCGGTAGAGCATGGGACTCTTAATCCCAGGGTCATGAGTTTGTGCCCCATGTTGGTGAAATTATTAAGGCCACTCCACGTAGTTAAAAAGGAGGTTTATTTTGTGGGGTAACTCACAAATGAAGGGATAGGCCACAGGGTCTGGCAAAGACGTAGTACAGTCCGGAAGTGTTTTTTAGAGAAATCTGTTCAGTCTACCTCTAGCTACCTCTAGCATCTGGGGTCCAGGAACCAAGAGAACGTGGTGCATCTGGATCTTGGGTCTTCAGGACCCTCTCTTGACCCTGCCTTGTAGGCGTGATAGTTACCGAAGCCTTAATGGGGGTTGGAACTTCCACACCAAAGCTGGAATGGCTACCCATTGCACAAGCTAGTGGGTTTTCTATTTGAAATTGCAAGAAGGGTATTGAACTAGTTGAATATTCTTCTTAGTACTTGAATTGGTCCAAACTGATTTCTGAGCCTTCTCTGATTATTGGTAAAATGTATTTCCTCATGTTACTATAATGAAAATTAGCAGTGAGAACAGAGAAATGCAGTTCTATGCTGACTAAGAATAGAGAAAGCTTGAGGCTTCATTGAAAAGCCTCAGTTGATAGATAATATCCTCAGGTTAACTATATGTGTATTCAAAGTCAAATTAGTGGTTTCACTTGGCTCTGTAAAATTCTACTTTTGATATATTTATCAGTTAGAAAGGTTGCACCATGTACCTTCAATAGGAGAGGATTAAACACTAGAGAGTGGAATGATAAGAATGATAAGTTATAATCACATCTAACACACACTATAACACATTTTCTTATTATTTTTAAATATACTGACATTTTGTGAGTTATATTCCAACATTAATTGGGCTGTCATTCTTGAGCACTACATTTTTTAAATAAACATGTAAGGTGTATATGTTAGGTTTGAAGTTTGAAAAGCTGGGCCTTCACTTTCATACTTATAAGTCAATAATTTATTGAAATTGAAACAGGATGAATTTTGGAAACATGATTTATAACAGGTAAGATATCTGGCTGTTTTCTAATCCCTAGAGATAAATAATGGATAGTATTATCCCATTAAAAATACTTCTCTCAAAAGCATTGCCACTAGACAAGTTAAAAAATAGTCATTTACTCAGAAATGGCCATTACTTTATGCAATAACAAATAACTGTGAAAATGCTTCCAAAATTAGATAACGGAGGCTGCCAAGAAATGGAAAGTAACCATTTTGTTGTCTGAAAACCAACCATGTCCTTCCTGTCCTTGAGAGTTTACACTCACATTGGCTTTCCTATTAGTCAGTAATTATTTAATTGTCCCCAGCTGCCACTTAAACAGTACACATTTCTTGAAAATAGTGTAACCCAACCAAACTCAACATCTTCTATAAGCCTCAAATCTTTTTTCTATATATTAATTAATTTCTATTGATTAATTGACCAAAGCCTGTATTAAGTAAGCCAACCAACTCTTTTGAGTACCCTGTGTATTTATGATGAAATCAGACATATTTCTCTTATTTCTAACCTTATTTTCCTATAGTCAGAGATTATCTGTTCTTGAAACAATGAGTAATTTTTATAAAACTTCCTTAGCTAAAATAACTAATGGATTTCCTAACTAACTTACTATCAAAAAGTGCCCAAGGGTGTATGCTTAGTATGCTTACTCATTTCAATATCGTAAAATATTTGTGGGTTTTTTTTTGCAATTGAATTGTAGCCCAGAGCAATAACTGTCAAAAACATGTCAATTAATACACAATTTTCATATTTATGACTTAAAGCTAACACCAATAAATTAGTATTAAAGAAATCTATTTTTAACTTTTGCACATTTTTGAAAATATGCTCTTAAACATACATATTGGGAGAGTCTGTAGCTGTATAGATTTTTATATTATATATTCATTTGTAGTCACTTATACTTATTTACTTTTGGTGTTCTTATACTTTTAAAGTCATCCTGTATCAGCAATTTGGACTAGCTTATATATGAATTGACTATTTTTCAAAATAATAATTTAAATAATTTTCAAGAAAACGCAGGTTTCTAGAACAAGCTCAAAAACAATGAAATGCCTTTTTTTCTAGCCAGGTATGTGGCACATATGCAGCCTCTTCATTCAAGACATTAAGCCAAATAGTTTAGTCCCTGCCTGGGCTACACAGAGAAACTCTGTAAGAAGGAATGAAAGAAGGAACATGGGAAGAAACGAAGGAAGAAGCGAAGTAAATAGAAAGATCTTTTATCATGCCTACACATAACTTTGATCCTCAAGGTCACTTCCAAATCCAAGATGGCTACTGAGGTTTCAGATATATCCAACAGAGAAAGGATAGGCAGGGTGCCTTCTGTCCCTATTACCTCCCTTCAAGCCATCTCTGAATTTCTCAACATTTTTTCTTAAACATTGTTGGAGGTAATGGTTTACATGGCTATACCTGTCTTTCAAAGAAGGCAGAGAATAAATTATGCTGGAAACAGTGATCTGTGTGGCTGAAGAAGTGAATAAATTTGGGAATGGAAATCAGCATGTCACTGTGCTCACAGATACATGTTTACACATACACAATAGGCATTATATATGTAAATAGGTGGATGATTATCTACTTTCTCACCAAGTCCCTGTCTGGTTTCAACTTCTTTATGATTCATAAACAAACATGTTACAGCCTCACTGAAATTTTACCAAAGGAAGCAGCCGACTCCACCCTAACTTCGGCAGTGAGGATGCAGCTGCCACAGCTGCAAGTGATAGAGCATCCATTCTGGATAAATGGTTTAGGTAATGGCTCAAGTGCATGCTGCTCAAATAAAGCTGTCTCTTACTCTTAATTTCCATCCTGGGTTAGTGTACTGTTGGATTTCAAGGCCACGAAAGTTTCAATATCAGTCTGAGACATATACAAATCATACAGATTTTACTGAAAGCCGTTTATTCCAGAAAGAAATGTAGTCTGCCCCAAATACAGCATAATCCTCTACATGCTGGTATGTGCTTAATATCTGAGAGGCTGGAGGGAGAGAGGGGGACAGAGAGAGATAGAGAGAGAAACAGAGAGGGGGGAGAATTAACACATTCCCATCAGTGCTATGAAAGCTTCCATATGGTGTTAGTTTGTCAAAATATTTCTGTAGGCGTCCTGCCGGAACTTTCTGCCCACGCACGTATTTAGTAGTTAAGCCATCAGTGAGTTCACTGATTCCTTCAGGGTGTGCACATCTTTCTTTTCTACTCCATCCAATTTTAAAAAAACATCATCACCTTAGTGGGTCCCTTCTAGTCAGCTGGTTTCAGTCGCAAGTATCTAGGTTACTACAGTGCCTACAATTTTATCAAGTGACAGCTTTAGCTACATTTATTTTCCCACAGAATTATCTCTATTTCTAGTTATCTGAATTCTCTCATACAATGTCTTTGTGATTAACATCTTTCTGTGTTGCTCTGAAACTGTACTTCTAGAATTGCTTTGGCAACGGCACAACAAAGCCAACATCACCCAGGGACCATAGTTTGAAGAAATACTAACCAGCAGAGGGAAAAAGGACCTTTTTGTATAGCAGGACATCAGAAATGCTCATGTGTTTTATTAATAGGATATCAAAAAAGTAGGTAAAGAATTATGTTACTGATATGATGAAGCAGAATTTTATTTTACTGTTACATATTACTAAAATTCATTATAATTCAAATTTTGGAAACCGTTTTGCTTTTAAACTGGGTTCCATATGATTTTTATATGCATGTCATACCTGTCTTCTCAACCATTATTTCTTTGTGTTGAAAACTTAGGATATGGAGACATAGTTAGTAATTAAGAATAATGTTCCTGCAGTGAACTCAGGTTCATTTCCTGGCTCACACATCAGGTAGCTCACAGGTGCAGGTAACCCCAGCTTCAGAGGTCCGCACCATATGCTGGACTCCTTACGCACTGCACCCAGGTTCATAATGCCACACAGACACACATGTGTGTAAACATAATTGCCTCATACTACTTGATATGCGGGTATATGCCTAATCTTATTATATCTTCTTGTGCCAACATCAGTTGATATCACTGAGAGGCCTGTTCTTTTCTGAAGGAAAATGTGGGAGGAGTGGATCTGGGGGAGAGGGGAGTTGCGGGGGCAGTGCTGGGAAGAAGGGGGGGAAGGGAGGCTGATGCAGTATATGAGAGAAGAATAAATAAATAAATGAATAAAATTTTAAACTAAAAAAACAAAAGCCACTGAAAATCCCAACCTTTTGAAATACACTATAGTACCGTATCAGAAAGTAGCACACCAGAATTTCTCATTCTTTGTAATTATACAGTATATGCATTTTCCCCCTTCATTATAGCCTTACACCATTTTATACCCAACTCATTTAAAAGTTTTTAATTTTTTTTTAGGGAGGGACAATTTTTATTAGTCCTTTGAGAATTTCATACTATGTATTTTGATCATATTCATCCCCCAACTGCCCCCTAGCCTACCCTAACCACCCAATTTTGTGTCCTCTTTACTTTCACCTCCCATTTGTGCTGCCTATAGACACTTGGATGTGCAGACTTCAGCTGCAGCTTAGGTGGGCCTAACAAGGGCCATACCCTGAAAGAAAACTAACCCTCCCGCTTCCAGCACCTATAAATTACCAATAGCTCCTAAGCTAGGGGAATCAATTTCTATCCACCTCCTCTTTCCATTCTGGGATCTTGTTTTGCCTGAGTTTGCATCCATCTTCTCAGCTTGTAACAACCACTATGAGTTCTTATGCTCAAGTTCCCTGCTGTGTCTAGAAAACATTGTTTCCTTGTACTCATCCACAGCCTCTGGCTCTTACGGTCTTTGTGCATCCTCTTTCTCAAAAGATTCCTGAGATTTTGGAGGAATGGGTGTGATATAAATGTCTCATTTAGGATTGAGCAATCCAGAGTTTCTTATCTTCTGCACTTTTTTATCAGCTGTGGATCTTTCTGCAAATCATCATCTATTGAAGCTTCTCTGATGAGGAATGAGAGATGCAATAATCTGTAGGTGTAATGATAAGTCATTGGGAACCAGTTTAATGCTATGTTCTCTTACCAGAAAAATAAGAGCAGGATCTCCTCTAGGGTCTATTGATTTCTCTTAGGTTTTTTTCATGGGTTCTTGACATGAATAAAGGTGACAGATAAAACAAGGAGAATTCATCTCACATCAATCTGAATGGCTAAGATCAGAAAAACTAATGATGATCAATGCTGACATGGATGTGGGAGCGGCAGCGCAGGGGTTGGGGGGGGTAAGAATTATTCAGTGCTGGCAAGTATGCAAAACTAATGGAGCCAGTACTAAATAAGTAAGGAGGTTCCCCTCAGGACAGACACAGAACAACCACATTACTCAGCAACTCTTGGGAATAAGCCCAAATAACTCTATATCTTTCTATGGAGGAATCTCTTCACCCATGTTTATTGTTACTCTACTCCTAACAGTCAGAATATGGAAATAACATACAGGTCCATGGGTTGAGGAATGGATGATCAAAATGCAATTCATTCACACATTTATTACATAGCTATTAAAATTGAAAACCTCACATTGGTTAGAGAAATGAATATTGCTGGAAATAATCATTCTGCCATTGAAACCTTCTATAATGTTTTAAACTTTAGTATATTTTTAATTCCAGGATTCTGTTTGATTTTTTTAAACTACTTTAATCCTTCGTTACCATTCCTAATTAAAATTATGAATAATTTCTTTGATCCCAAGAAGTTCAATGAGTTTCTTAAAAGAGTTAATTTATGTTTTCTAATGAAGATTTGCAAGTGCTGGCTGTTTCTCTGACCAGTAGGTGAGACCTTGGTTCCCAATACATTGTTGATGATTATGGCTGTGCAGCATTATCTGGATATGAAAAAAATCAATATTTATTTAAATCTTGTTCTTACTTTTGATATAACCATCCTTACATAAATTATTATCTGACTGCTGGGAGTCTATTCACTTAGTTTACTGAGTCACTTCACTTAACTTGACACTAGATGGCACCCTACATCCAAGTTTATAATGATTTTTCCATGTATGTTGACACCTGTCCAACACTAGAGGGTAATCCAAGTGCATGTGTGTTTCAAGTCTGCAGTTGAGGTGTTATTTAAGATGAAAAGGATGAGTATCTGAAGAGGGCTGTCCATCCATGCAATCCTCTGGCACCAGTGGGTCCATATGCCTTGTCTATATTCACCTACATCTTAGTCATGTACATAGATTGCTAATGTTGGGCAGAATGATTGTGGAAGAATCAGCTTCAGGCTCTTAGGCGTTTCCCACAGCTACCAGTGGTACAAACATACAATATTGCTCTCTGAAATGAGTCCATAGTTTGCCAAGACCAACAAGATCCACATTACTCTTGGCTGCCTGTGATTAGAGTCACGTGGCAAACATCACTGTCACTAGCCACAGGTGGCACTGGACAGAGAAGTCTAAGAGCCACATGTCTGGTCTATGGCAGACCAGCCCCCACTTTTATGCACCAGGGTACTCTTGAGTAGGGAGAAGTAAGAAATATTAGATAGAGATACCTAGATGACCAGAGGAAAGACAGAAACAGAGTGTAGCCTCAGGAGGTTCTTACCCATTGGCCAAGAACTTTATTCCAAAGGCTTTTTATAACAACACCAAGGGGAGGGGCAAAATACCTCCCCCTTGCTTGATACAGTCAAGTTAGACCCCTCCAAGCACCTGTGGTCTAATCATCCTCTTATGCAGTCCTGCTGGGTAAGGCCACTTGGAAACCTAAATGGGTTCCAGCACATGTCTCTGGTAACACAAAAGCATTTCTGCTATTTTCATGGACCTGATAAGGGAGAGTACAAGACTGTACTAGTTTAAGACTGCAACACCTAACACTGAGTCCTGAAGCAATGTTTTATGCCCAGTTCTACCCCAAGTATATGTGCTCTCATACCATCCTTTGTCATCAAAACTGTGAGAGGTATGAATAAAAGCAAAGAGTTAATTTGAGATTCGAAGACACAATGTCCTATATAGTCTTTGGAAGGCTTAAGCTATAGGTTCACTCCAAGACTAAGAATGATGCTGGAAGAAACATGAGTTTGAAAATGGAACACAGTCCCCACTTACTATGAGCAGACAATCAAAGGCTTTGATTGTGATCCCTAGCCTGGGCACAAGGTTGTCCCTTCTCTGATGTGACTGTCACCACATGGTCCAGAATTGAACCCCAAAATATCACAGTCCTGTGGTGATTCTTGGACTTATTGAGTTCCTTTCTCCCCGAGGTTGGAGGAAATTCCTAAACACCAATGCTGTTAATACCTGGAAAATGCTTCTCAAGGGATACAAGCTGTGGGCATTGGCCTTGGCTTCTGTTCATGAAGACACTGCCATGCGCTAGGTTTATCCTGTGTTAGGCTTGCTACTAGGTTCAGCTCTGAGACAAATCCTCTTATTTTGCCACGCTAAAAGCATTCTCTAGATGCTTGGAGTTTTATTCAAAGTTTATGAAGACAACCATTTCTTGTTGACTCCTTCAATATGATTTATTATTTTACTAAAACTAGTTACTCTTGGTTCTCATCCAGCTTACTTTGATCTTATAAGGGTAGTTTGCTAAATGGCTAGTTGCACAAATTGGTGTATTTGTAAGGAGACAATTGGTAAAGAATCATATCCAGATTCCAACTTCTTGTAGTTCTTCCTTGAAAAATTATAAATAACAGATGCAATTGTGTCCATTATGAACAATATTATGTTTTCACTTATATGTACCTTAGGAAATGGCTCAATATAGTTATATATCAAATCTGATACTCTAAATATTTATCAATTTTATGTGAATATTTAAGAGTCAATCTCTTCATTTTTCAAAAATAAAATGTCACAGGAATATTAGAGTCACCATACTCTATTTCTTCAAATGTAACATGAATCTTTAAAGGTCTTATTAATAAAAAAAAAACCCAGAGCTAAATATTAGGGTGAAAAACTGAGAGATCAAAGAAATAGGATAAGCTACAGATAACCTCACCTCACCGATACCTCAGTCTCCAAAGAGACCTACCCATGACTATATGCCTTTCTGTTCTGTCATCTCATTTCTTCTCTCCACACAGCTACATTACTTCCTCTTCTTGCCCAGCTCTGTTACTTCCTGTCTGTCTGCACAGGCTTCCAGACCTTTAAGATTAGTGCTGGGAATAAAGGTATGCACCACCATTCCTGGCTCTGTTCCTACTGTGTCCTTGAACTCACAGAGGTCTAGATGGATCTCTGCCTCTCAAGTGATAGGATAAAAGGCATGTGCTACCATTACCTGACCTCTATGTTTGCTATAGTAGCTGACTTTTTCCACTATAGTGGAATTTTTCAATATTCACATGACATAAATTTTTGTTTGTCTGTTCTCTGTTTGCTTAACTGACCTGGAATGAATTAATGTTTCTACTTTTGAGGGTTTTTTTTGAAATGAAAATTGTGTACTATACCTGTCTTCATATGAGGATTAAGAAAGCATTTGAAGGACATCTGCATGTTACCAGAGGTGAAAAGTAATTATCAATAACATCCACCTACAAGCTGTGGGACCTCCAAAAGTGAACTGCCTGCAAACAGTGAAATAGGAGCACAAATATTAAAGAAGTAACAAATCCCTTTTTATTGGATTTGAGACCCATTCCATAAGATTGAAGCCATATCTGACATTATTTAATTGGCAAAGAATCTGCGCTTAGATAATTCATTGGCCTAAGAGAAAGCCTACAATTATTTTGCTAAAGGAGCATAGAAATAATATGACTCCTAATGACATATTTCTATACTCATGCACCAGAACATCACTCAATCCTCCTAAGACAGGCTTCTTCTTGCAGTAGATAGTAATCAACATAGAGACCCACAGCAGGACAATATGCAGAGAGTGATAGATTTTGGACTACTCAGTCCTAAATGAAGTGTTTTCATCACATTCAGGGGTCAATTCAGAAGAAGAGACAGAAAGATTTTTCTTCTTTTTTTATTATTAAGGTATTTTCTATTCATTTCACATACCAACCACAGATTCCCCTCTCCTCCCTCCTCCCACCCTCCAGCCTTCCTCCCCAACCGACTCCCCGAATTCTCACCTCCTCTAAAGCAAGACCTCCCACAGGGAGTCAGTAAAGCCTGGTACATTCAGTTGAGGCAGGTTCAAGGCCCTTCCACTTCACCAAGGCTGTGTAAGGTGTCCCACCATAGGCACTGGGCTCCAAAAAGCCTGCTCATGCAGCAGAGATGGATCCTGATCCCACTACTAGGGGGCCTCTTAAACAGTTCAAGCTAAACAACTGTCTTGCCTATGCAGAGGGCCTAGTTAAGTCCATGGGGGCTCCACAGCTATTGATCCACAGTTCATGAGTTCCCACTAGTTTGGTTTGGCTGTCTCTGTACATTTCCTCATCATGCTCTTGATGTCCTTGTTCATAGAATCCTTCTTCTCTCTCATCAACTATATTCTTGGAGCTCGGCCTGGTGCTTGGCTGTGGATCTCTGCATCTGCTTCCATCAATTACTGGATGAAGTCTCCTCAGTTTGCTCATGGAAATCTCATTTATTTCTCCTTCACAGGGTGATTCATGCATCCCTCTTAGGGTTCTCCTTGTTAGTTAGCTTCTCTGGAACTGTGAATTGTAGTCTGGTCTCTCTTTGCTTTACATCTAGTATCCATTTAGAAGTGAGTTCATACCATGTTTGTCATTCTGAATCTGGGTTACCTCACTCAGGATGATACTTTCTAGTTCCTTCCATTTGCCTGCAAATTTTATGATGTAATTGTTTTTTATTGTACTTTATTGTGTATATATGCCACATTTTCTTTATCCATACTTCTGTTAAAGGGCATCTAGATTGTTTCCAGGCTCTGGTTATTACGAATAATGCTGCTATGAAAATAGCTGAGCATGTGTCCCTGTGGTATGACTGAGCATTCCTTGGGTAAAAGCTCAAGAGTGGTATAGCTGGGTGTTGAAGTAGATTGATTCCTAATTTTCTGAGAAACCACCAAACTGATTTCCAAAGTGGCAGTACAAGTTTGCAGTCCCACCAGCAGTGGAGGAGTATTCCCCTTGCTCCACATCCTCTCCAACATAAGCTGTTATCAGTGTTTTTGATCATAGCCATTTTGACAGGTGTAAGATGGTATCTCAGAGTCCTTTTGATTTGCATTTCCCTGATGACTAAAGATGTTGAGATATTCCTTAAATGTATTTTAGACATTTGAGATTCTTCTGTTAAGAATTCTCTGTTTACCTCTGTAACCCATTTTTTAATTGGATTGGTTGGTATTTTGAAGTCTTGTTTTAGAATTATTTATATATTTTAAAGATTAGCCATCTATCAGATGTGGGGATGATGATGATCTTTTTCTATTCTGTAGATTGTCATTTTGTCTTGTTTACCATGTTCTTTGCATTACAGAAGCCTCTCAGTTTCAGGAGGTACCATTTAATTAATTGTTGCTCGCAGTGTCTGTGCTGCTGGTGTTATATTTAGGAAGTGATCTCTGGTGCCAATGCATTCAAGAATACTTCCTACTTTCTCTTTTATCAAGTTCAGTGTAACTAGATATGTTGAGGTCCTTGATCCACTTGGACTTGAGTTTTGTGCATGGCAATAGATATGGGCCTATTTGCAATCTTCTACATGATGACATTCAGTAATGCCAACACAGTCGATTGGAGATGCTTTCTTTTTTCCATTGTATAGTTTTGGCTTCATTGCCAAAAATCAAGGTTCAGAGGTGTGCAGATTAATGTCATGGTCTTCAATTTGATTCTGTTAGTCCTCATGTCAGTTCTTATGCCAGTACCAAGCAGGTTTTTTTTTTTTATTAGAGAAGCATTGTTGTGCCCAGATCGTGACCCCCAGAGAGACCACCAAAGATGAGCATGCCAGAATGCAAAATCAAGGTTTAATTCTGCATATACAAACCTAGGCAGGGACTTCATCCAATGCATCCAACGCAGTGGAGGCTGGAGAAAGTGCCCACCTATCTGCAAGTTCAGCTTTTAAAGGGAAAAATCACAAGGTTACATCATTTAGGAGTGCTAGTACAGGTACAATTCTCATTGGCTCACTTCTAGGGACTTCTAGAAATTACTTCTAAGGGAGTGGTTGCCCGCCACCATTTCTCATTGGCTGCCCTCAGGTGGGGGCATTTCTGTGGTCAGTTACCCTGGAAACCAAGGAGAGGACATTCCATAGTCTGGTAGGCATTACCTTGTGACTATCTTTGACTCTGTACTTTTACACTTCCTGGTTTCTGGAATCTGAACTGACTGGTCTCAGTAACCAATGGCCTATTCCTAAAAGGAGAAATCTTAGGCCTTAGTTTTTGGGTGAAAGCATTTTGGTCTTATTTCTAAGATGGCTCATTTTGGTCTCATAGCATCATCCTTTACAATAGCCACAAATGATATAAAATACCTTTGGGGTAATTCTAACAATCCAGTGAAAGACCTGTATGACAAAGGCTTTAAGTCTCTGAAGAAAGAAATAAAAGAAGATATCAGAAAATGGAAATATCTTCCATGCTCATGGATAGGTAGGATTAACATAGTAAAAAATGGTAATTTTACCAAAAGCAATCTAAAGATTAAATGGAATCCCCATCAAATTCCCCATACAGTTCTTCATAGACCTGGAAAGAACACTACTCAACTTCATACGAAAAAACAAAAACAAAACAAAACAAACAAACAGGATAGCTAAAAGAATCCTGTATAACAAAGCAACCTTTGGAGGCATCACCATCCCTGACTTCAAGCTCTACTATAGAGATATAGTAATAAGGAAGAAAATTTTTTTAAGAGCTGGATGTGGTAATTGTTTCCAGGTAAACAGTGTCATCCAGATACAAGACCAATGCACATACGAACTCAAAGCGACTATGACAGCATGCACAAGATCTGGACAAGTTCAAGTCAGACAAAACTGGGAAGGAAAGAGGACATAAAGTCACACCCCTAACCAAGAAGTTATTTGAAATTGACATCCATTGGAGAAAGGGAAAATTACCTTTCCTCAAAGGAGTGTCACTAGGTATAATAAATACACTCTTTGATAGGCTCTGCACACAGGAGTAGTTGGCCAACACAGAGCAGATTCCATATTATATTTGTGTTGTTTGTTTGTTTTTGCTATTTTTGTCTTATTGGGTTTTATTTGTTTGGTTGGCTTGATTTTTTGCTTTGGGGTGGGTGAAGAGGGAACATGAAATAACGTGGATAGGAAAATAAGGAAGATCGGGAGGAGTTGGGGAGGAGAAAGAGTGTGATTAAAGTCTATTATATGAAAAAATGCTTTAGAAAGCAAATTCTCAATGAAGTGTTTATACATCAAGTCAGACAGAATGTAACAAATTCCTCTTAGCAAATTTAACTTTTTGTGTTACATTCATGTCAATGAAAGATTCCTCATTTTCAAATAGATCCCCTCTTCAGTTTGTGCTCCATAAATGGTAACTGTTTTTTATTATTTTATATTTTATAGTCATCTAGTTTTTCATAATGCAGATCTACAACAATTTGTTTATGTGGATATGTTAGGGTAAAATGCATGTTCCATTAATTAGGTATGAAAATATATAATATACTAAAAATTCAAGAACCTATTAAAATGTCCAAATTTAAGTATCAAAAGATACTTAAATCAGAATTTTTTCTATTCCACATTTCATTTTAATTGAATTTGTTCTGCATAGATGCTGCTTTTCTAAGCTTCAGGTTGTTTAGTAATGTAGAGGTGTTCTGATGAATTTTAATTAATCATGTTCAATATGATAATGAATTTCACTAGTAACTCTTAAGGATCAGGATATCATTTATAAGTCATATTTTGACACCTGAGTGTAATAGTTATACTCATGACATCTTTGGTATATGCTTTTTATGGAGACCATGGCTAAAATATTTTGTTTTGTGTGGGAGAGCTGTCTCAGTGGTTATGGGCACTTGTTGCCACAAAGTGCCTAAGTTTGGTTCCTACCAACAGTGTCAGGCAGTTTACCCCAGCCTGTAAGTGCAGCATCCGGGAATAAATGCTCTTTACTGCCCTCCACAGACACTCCTTCACACAGACACCTACACAAAATTAAAATAAGCAAATAAATACATTGTGTTCATAAGTTCTCCAGGGAAAAATAAGTATGTAGAAAAAAACCAGTATTTAAAATTAAACAGCCAATTCTGTTTCACTGACTAGAATACTCTTGTCAGGAGTTTAAGCACTTCAATTTTTCCTGGAGTCAGTCATCAGTATCAGTGGACATCACAATTTTTTTTTTTGTCTCTGAGTACCCGCCTGATCAGTCCTACACTAGCTGACAGGTTGGAGCTCCCCTGCCTGAAAGGAGTCACGCAGCTGCAGGGGGAAGCAGAGGTTTAACTAGTGCCATTTGCTTTCTCCACTAAATACATTATAATCTGTGTTGCTTGTAAAATCTGAATTTGCTTTGATATCCCACTCTAGTTGCCAAATAAACACTAGCTCTTGAGCATATGTTATATAACAGCCACAAGCAGAGAGATGTATAAAAAAAATCATTTTGCAGTGTGTGTGGCAGTTTCTTGTTTGGTTATCCATGAGTAACTTTGCGTCTTAGAAGAGTTTTCTTGAAAGAACATGCAATGCAGAGATATGCAGAAATCTAAACTCCTACTTGAAGTGCTAGATCCCTTCTAAAATTCTTACCAAAGCCTGTTTGCATAATTTACATTTTGCTATTTCTAGAGAGCAAGAGACAGATGTTTGTATGTTTTATTTGCCTAGATAAAACACCAATGTGTTGGTAATATTTATGACTTTTAAAATCATTTTTACAACAAAGCAAGAGTACCAAGGTCATCATTTCATATTTCTAAATGGTTATTTATTGGTGTAATGATAAGATTAATCAAATTTTAGTCATGGTTCTTGATAAGTAGATGAAACTACCTCTTGACAAGATTCCTTATCTACTTTTAAAATTAGATGCTCATTCACCTTGTGCTACTAACATAGGGAAACTCCTTAACACAATCCATTTTTATCAATACTTAGAAGTGTTAGACAGAAATTAAAGACTGTGGTTAGTGATTTTTCACATCTATTCTAAATTTATTCTGACTTTTTAAACCATCAAAGCATCAGTGACTTGTCTGTCATCACTTGATACAACAGGCAGTCATGCTGTGAAATAAGAATCAAAATTTAAGTTAGACATAGGACAGAACTAAGGAAATATATCTTGTAAATCATTACTCATTTCTTATTAAACTACTGTGTTATCATCATACAGACTATTCATCTGTGTGTAGGTCTAAAAAGTTCCAATAATTGCATGAAGAGTTTCTGTACGGCTTTCAGGAAGTTTCATAGATCTCCCCATTAGCACCTCCTACAAGACTATATCTGTAGCTGGAGGGCTTCTCTCCAGGTTCCACCAAGCCCCGCAGTCCCACAATCCACGTATAAAATAATCGCTCAGATGCTTATAATATTTATAAACTGTATGGCCATGGCAGGCTTCTTGTTAACTGTTCTTTCATCTTAAATTAACCCATTTCTATAAATCTATACCTTGCCACATGGCTGGTGGCTTACCGGCATCTTTACATGCTGCTTGTCCTGGCAGTGGCTGCAGTGTCTCCCTCCTTCTTCCTTTTTCCCCAATTCTCCTCTCTCTTTTTCCCGCCTATATTTTTTGCCTGGTCACTGGCCATCAGTGTTTTATTTATATAGAGTGATATCCACAGCATATATCTCCTTATATGATCATGTATAATATACTATATATTTAAATTACTATTCTTGATTCTGCTGATTTTCAGTTTGATATAGAATAATTTGTGATGTTTTGACTACATCTCATTTCTAGAATGTGGTATTTTTTCAGGAGGGTTATCTCAGTATATTTTATTTTATTACATATTTGTCCTTTTATTTTATTTGTCACAGTTACTGGCATTATATAACTCATTAAATTCCTTTGTCTTTCAAAATCTTTATAGTTTTCTTGGTATTTCCTTAATGTTCCCTTTAATTGGAATCTTGTTTTGCTGAATTTTTCACAGTGGCAAGTTTGTATCAATTCTACAGTACTTCCTTAAAACTTACTTTGATTTTTTTCTGTTTTTCTAATTTGTAATTTGTTGTTTATGCTCTCATATGAATCATTTTCCTTTCTTTCTCTTACTTTTTGTCTTTTTTCCTTATCTAGATTTTTATATTTCATATTGCATTGATAACTTTCAACTCTCTTTTCTCTCTTAGGTATACAACCTACTCTGCTGTAGAAATCTATATGGACTATTTCTTTGAATCACATGATTTAAATTATGCTGTTTTTCTATAATCACCACATTATGATGCTATTGTCTTAAAGTGAGCTTTCCACCTCTTGATAGTCAGGGAGGCAATGGTGGTTTCTTGTCACTTAAAAAAAAATATCTGCACTATTCCTACATATTACAAAGATATTTTTGTTCTTAACCAGAAATGTATCATGTCTGTGTTTCTCCACTCATTTTATAGAGATTCAAGTTTCCAAGGTTAGACACAGCTTCCCTCCATTCTGAAGAGAATATCCAGCCTATCTTCTTCTTTTTTTTTTTTTGGTTTTGTTTGTTTGTTTGTTTGTTTGTTTGTTTTTTTCAAGACAGGGTTTTTCTGTGTAGCTTTGTGCCTTTCCTGGAACTCGCTTTGTAGACCAGGCTGGCCTCGAACCCACAGAGATCCGCCTGCCTCTGCCTCCTGAGTGCTGGGATTAAAGGTGTGTGCCACCACCGCCTGGCCCAGCCTATTTTCTTACAGCTACTTTTCTTTTTTCTTTTTTTTTTTTTTTACATTTTATGAAATCTTTATTGACAAATAATTCACATAGTATACAATTTGCTTGTTTGCACAATTTGATAGACTTTAGTCCAGCATCCTCATAGGCCCATGACACCATCACCACTTTCTATTTTAGAACATCACTGTCATCAATTTCATACACACATATAATGTATGGTGATTATATTCCACATTATTTTTTAAATGAACATAATATTTGTAATTGTAACCATTTTTAAGTTCAGAATTCAGTGGCATGAATTACATTCAAGATATTAATTACACTCATGATATTCATTAATTACACTCATGATATTAATTACATTTGTGGTATTCATTGATTACATTCACAGTATTTATCAATAACTATATTTATGATATTTATTAATTACACTAATTGTATTGATTTATTACATTCATGATATTATGTCCTGATACTACTGTCAGTTTGTGGGATTTTTCCATCACACAAAACAGAAACGCTGTACTTAGGAAATCATTGCTCTATATTCCTTTTTTCTCCATCTTGAGATAATGTCTAATCTTTCTGTCTCTATGAATTTGTATATTCTATATATTTCATGTAATAGAATTCTATAGTATTTTTCCTTTTTGTAAATGTAAAAATATTTTATGTACAACTGCAGGAGAAATAACAGATAGCTTGAACATAAAAACAGGTTATATGGGGCTGGAAAGATTGCTCAGTGGTTAAGGGCACTGACTGCTCTCCCAAAGGATAGGAGTTCAAATCCCAGCACCCACATGGCAGCTAACAACTGTCTATATCTCAAAGATCTGACCTTCAGGCAAAACACCAATGCACATAAAATAAAAGTAAATAAATTTAAAAAATTGGTGTATAGAAAAAAATACCAGGTTATAATTCAAAAGTCCAGAGTTATTTGAAACTGGAAAATATTTTCCCTGTAGAAATTAGTAAAAATGATAACATTTCCCAACAAGCCCTTTTTTGTTTCTTTCTCATATATATATATATATATATATATATATATATATATATATATATATATATATATATTATGTGTGTGTGTGTGTGTGTGTGTGTGTGTGTGTGTGTGTGTGTAGCTAATCAAATATTTTATAATGTGTGGAGTTGGAAATTTTGTGCTAAATTTTCAGCTTCCTTACTTTTGAGAATAAGATCCTGTTTTTTTGTGGCGAGAATGTTAAAGCTCAATAATGTAAGGAAAGTTTGTAATAATGAATGGAATGAAAGCACTAATCTCCTTTAATTGTTTGTTACAAAGGAATCCAACAGTGAAAGCTTCACTCCTCCTTCTGCACTAGCTAGGAAGTGAATATGCTCACGTTTTGATCTCACTTGTGTAAAAAGTATTTTTCAGATTTCAGAACTTTCTTTTTCTGAATGCCCAGCTTTCCTGCTTTCCTGTCCCCTAGATCCAATTGCAAGCACAAATCTCTAGGTTTGTGGTTGCTGTCCTTTATATATATATATATATATATATACATATATATATATATATATATATATATATATATATATATATATGTTTGGCTGGTTGGTTGGGTTTCTTTGTTTTTTTTTTATTTTTTTAATTTTTTTTAACTTTTTAAAGTACCTTGGACATATTTTAAAATGTCCTTTAATTTACAGAATGATAGCACTCTTTTGACACCTTTTTTCTGTTTATCCTTAAATCCTGCAAAGAGTTACAGCATTCTGCCTCAGTGTCCACAACAGATTCTACTAGAGAAGTTATACTTAATAATCATTTGATATCTAAATCAATAAGACTGTTTCTCCATTTCCATCTACGTCACATATTCTAATATGGATATGAAATGTGCAATGATTGGATTTTAAACTATCCTTTATGTCTTTTTTTTGCAGGCTCTTAAACCTGATCTACAATGGAAAAATTCCTTTTTTACCTGTTTCTCATTGGCATAGCTGTGCGAGCTCAGATCTGTCCAAAGCGTTGTGTCTGTCAGATTTTGTCTCCTAATCTTGCAACTCTTTGTGCCAAGAAAGGGCTTCTGTTTGTTCCACCAAACATTGACAGAAGAACTGTGGAACTACGGTTGGCAGACAACTTTGTTACAAACATCAAGAGGAAAGATTTCGCCAATATGACCAGCTTGGTGGACCTGACTCTATCCAGGAATACAATAAGTTTTATTACACCCCATGCTTTTGCTGATCTACGAAATTTGAGAGCATTGCATTTGAATAGCAACCGATTGACTAAAATTACAAATGATATGTTCAGCGGGCTTTCCAATCTCCATCATTTGATATTGAACAACAATCAGCTGACTTTAATTTCTTCCACAGCATTCGACGATGTTTTTGCTCTGGAGGAGCTGGACCTGTCCTATAATAATCTAGAAACGATCCCCTGGGATGCTGTAGAGAAGATGGTGAGCTTGCACACTCTTAGTTTGGATCACAACATGATTGACAACATTCCTAAGGGAACTTTCTCCCACTTGCACAAGATGACTCGACTAGATGTAACATCGAATAAATTGCAAAAGCTGCCCCCTGACCCTCTCTTTCAGCGAGCCCAGGTACTGGCCACCTCAGGAATCATAAGTCCATCGACTTTTGCATTGAGTTTTGGTGGAAACCCCTTGCACTGCAATTGCGAGTTGTTGTGGCTGAGGCGATTGTCCAGAGAAGATGACCTCGAGACCTGTGCTTCTCCTCCACTTTTAACTGGCCGTTATTTTTGGTCAATTCCTGAGGAAGAGTTTTTGTGTGAGCCTCCTCTCATCACGCGTCATACACATGAGATGAGAGTCTTAGAGGGTCAAAGGGCAACGCTGAGGTGCAAAGCCAGAGGAGACCCTGAACCTGCTATTCACTGGATTTCTCCCGAAGGGAAACTTATTTCAAATGCAACAAGATCTCTGGTGTATGATAATGGAACACTTGACATCCTTATAACAACGGTAAAAGATACAGGTGCTTTTACCTGTATTGCTTCCAATCCTGCAGGGGAAGCAACACAAACCGTGGATCTTCATATAATTAAACTCCCTCACCTACTAAACAGTACCAATCATATCCACGAGCCTGATCCTGGTTCTTCAGATATCTCCACTTCTACTAAGTCAGGTTCAAATGCTAGCAGTAGCAATGGTGATACTAAAATGAGTCAAGACAAAATTGTGGTGGCAGAAGCAACTTCGTCAACAGCACTACTTAAATTTAATTTTCAAAGAAATATTCCAGGAATTCGTATGTTTCAAATCCAGTACAATGGTACTTATGATGACACCCTTGTTTACAGGTAAGAAAAATACAGCCATCTTGGACCTTTGCTGACCATTATAGTGCAGGGTTTGTAAAGCACTGTTGTTTTATTTTGTTTCTAAATTGACACCACTACTCTGTGCTGTAATTGTAGCTACCTGACTTTATACTGTATAATGTAATATATGAAGTGGTGAATACATATGGGGAAATATTTTGAGTGGCATTATTTTAAATAGCACACATGGGTATTTAATACTATGCTTATTTTTTAACCTCATATGAGGGATGTGACTATCAGACAACAAGACAGATTTAATTTAAAATTTCAAAAACATACCAGAATTTACACATCTACATGAGTGTTCTTTCCTTCAAGGAAGTCACGTTGGGAGGCTATCCCATTATCCCAATGATGCTGCCATTGCTCAAAGCAGTTTTGGAATTATCTTTAGAACCTTCGGCATACTATTTTGAATATCCTCAGTGGTGGCAAATCTTCGTCTTTTGAGGGTGAGTTTCAATTTTGGAAACAAGCCTTTTGGAGTCAAGTCTTGTCAATAAGGTGGGTGATCAAGATGAGTACTGCCACTTTCAATTAAAAAATTGGATGTAACTATAAAGTAATGAAACTGATTCTTTGAGTGATTGAGTTATGTGCGTGTGTGCTGTCTCATGTGCATGGGTTCTTAAGACACTTCCAAAGAGGACATACATTGTATTTTGAGCAGTGAAAGTATCACTGGAATTAAGTATGCAACTACTGGGACAGGACATCGATGGAGAACTTGTATCTGCTAATGAATTTCTGGTATGTTTTTCTAAAGTTCAGCCTCATTGATTTTTAGTCACATCTTGTCCAATTTTCTGTTGGAAATTCACATTTTTTATTCCATATAATTTTACCCATGACAGATTATTTTTACCTCTAGGAAATGATTTATAATCACAGTTTTTGAAAAAATTAACCTTTTTTTAGTTGCTATATAAAGAAGTTAAATTCTTGAAAATAATTTGCTTTCCTTTCATGTCTGAAAATGAAATTAATTTCTTAAAATAAGTGTGGACTAGTGGGAGAAAGGAAAAAAGTATCCTAGCTAGCTATGTAATCAATCCTGGACCAGGTTCTACCTGGTTGAGTTTTAATTTCCTCATCTTTAAAAAGAACGATTAGGCTAAGTGGTTTCTAATATCCCTCTCATCAGTAAATGGATGTGGTGGCACGCTATGACATATGAGCATTAGAGAAATGTAGTTTACTCCTGTGTCCCAGGCTCTCCACATGGCCCACAGATGATATTCAATCAGTGTTCCACGAGAGACTATGAATTCACCACACTTTCCTGTACTGACTATCCATTCTAAGTATTAACTCTGTGATAAGCTGCATTTTGCTTTCCAAATCCCAAAGTTGCATTCCTGTTCTGAGATATAAATTCTATGTCATTCTTAGAACCTTGGTGAATTCCTGAAAGCAGTGGTTGTCATCCCTACGATATTTACATCCCTTCCATTGTGTTTTATGAAGAATAAACATTGATGTGATTAAGGGCTTAGTGATATGCAACATTTAGAATACACCCTTTGAATGGCAGCAGTGATTTTGGTTACCAATACATGCTCTTGTAAGTTTCCTGGTACATTCAGAACACACTGTATAGCTTGTATTGCAGTTTAGTTTTTCCATGGTTTGATATTTCTATAACTCATTTTCAGGAGAAATTATAGTTTCACCCTTTACTTACAAACTGATTTTACTTTCTATTGTATTTGGTTACACCTCAGGAAAAAAGTTAGCAGCAGATAGGAATGCAGAAGTCTTCACGGTGGAATGGATCTAGAGATATCTCTAAATGTAAAAAAAAAAATGTTTCTTGTTGGAGATACTCATTAGAATATGGTGGTTGGGTGATTTCACATACTTAGCAACAGCTTTGCTTCATCATGTGTCCAGGTTATTACTCACACATGCACATCACACTCATTAAAACGTACTGGGAGCTAAGGCAAAAGAAATCACGATGTCTGTAAATAAAATATGCTCATCCTTGTAACAGAAGTTATTAAAGACAGCCTTAGTAGGTACCATTCCATAGCGGCTTATTACGATTTGGAAAGCAAATGCTCCGAATTGCTGTTCCATTCTGGTTGCTAATGTGATTGTCAGTGTTTTCTCTTTCTTCAAATTGCCTTTCAGTCATAGAGGTGTTGTAAGTGCTAAATGGATTTGTTTAGTAGTCAGATAATGTCACAGTCACACCTTTCAAAAGTAATTTGTCATAAATGATTTTTTAACAGTGGCTCTTATTAGGAGTACTGCTTTGCCAAGCAGTGTAATTAGTAAGCTTGTCAAGCCATGGTGCAGGCACCATTAATATAATGCAAACTGTAACAATGAGCTTTCAGCTATTCTAACTTGGTAAATATAACATCAGATCATCTTTCCATATTTCATATCTGCTATAAATGTGTTTATCTTCATGAGTACTGAAGGAGATAGAACTAAAGCCATAATGACTGTGTGTGTATATGTGTTTTGTTTTTAATAATAACACATTTTCCCTTGTCCCTCAGAATGATACCTCCTACAAGCAAAACGTTTCTGGTCAATAATCTGGCTTCTGGAACTATGTATGACTTGTGTGTGTTGGCCATATATGATGATGGCATCACTTCCCTCACTGCCACAAGAGTCGTGGGCTGCATCCAGTTTACTACGGAACAGGATTATGTCCGTTGCCACTTTATGCAGTCCCAGTTTTTGGGCGGAACCATGATTATTATCATTGGTGGAATCATTGTTGCATCTGTGTTGGTTTTCATCATCATACTAATGATCCGGTATAAGGTCTGTAACAATAACGGGCAGCACAAGGTCACCAAGGTTAGCAACGTTTATTCTCAAACTAATGGGGCTCAGATGCAAGGGTGCAGTGTCACACTGCCCCAGTCCATGTCCAAACAAGCCATGGGCCATGAAGAGAATGCTCAGTGCTGTAAAGTTGCCAGTGACAATGTGATTCAGTCTTCAGACACATGTTCGAGCCAGGACTCCTCCACCGCTACCTCTGCTTTGCCTCCTACCTGGACTTCAAGTGCGTCTGTGTCTCAAAAGCAGAAACGAAAGACTGGCACGAAGCCCAGTGCTGAGCCGCAGAGCGAAGCTGTCACAAATGTTGAGTCCCAGAACACTAACAGGAACAACTCAACTGCCTTGCAGTTAGCTAGCTGTGCTCCTGCTGCCGTCACAGAGGGGCCCACATCTCAAAGAGCACAAACCAAGCCAAGTAAGTTTCTCACAGTGCCTGTCGAGAGAGCTAGAGCCAGGCACGGGTCCTCTCTCAATGGAGAATTAAAGGAATGTTATCCCTATGGTAACTCACTGGAGTCACGTGAGCTGTCTCCTAAGAGAAGCATGTCTATGAATGGGATGCGGACTCACCCCTGCATTTCTGACGATTGTTACGGAGAAGTCACTATTTCAAATGTGGAGTATATATAAGAAAGCTTTTATGGAATCTGTTATTTCTCTTTGAAAAAAATTACAGCGAAAATTCACAGAGTAAATTGAAATTTGAAATTCTTGTCTGGTCTTTGATACTTGGACTTGAGAATTTTTAAGTAGAAGCAAGGAAGAGAGAGGGAATATAGGACCTTCGTACACGTGCCTGAAGGTCGCATGCATAAAACGGCAAGAGTGGTGGGCG
Source organism: Peromyscus maniculatus bairdii (assembly GCF_049852395.1). Classification (NCBI taxonomy): domain Eukaryota; kingdom Metazoa; phylum Chordata; class Mammalia; order Rodentia; family Cricetidae; genus Peromyscus; species Peromyscus maniculatus. The sequence goes on along the minus strand of NC_134865.1, from coordinate 8,962,619 downwards.
CTTAGAGAGAGTGAAGCAATGCCTTCTCCTACCCCAGGGCTAAATTCAGGCCCGTGACAGCAAATCCTATTTAAAAAGTGGTTACTGGGACAAGAAATGTCTCAGCCTGTAAAGGCCTCAAGCCTGCCTCTCCTGACCAGTTAGTAAAGGGAACCCAGAAGTGGCAGGAGAGGACCGACTTCTTTAAGTTGTCCTCAGACAGCCATGCTAGTACGCCACCCCACCCCGCCCCACCCCACCCCGCCCCACTCCACCCCGCCCCCCTCCCGCATCCACATAAAATAAAAAACACATTTTTTAATGTGAAATGTTATCACAGGAAATGCCTTACATAAAAATTAGATTTCTTGTCATTTAAAGAGAGGTCTGTTTATAAATAACTGACATTTTTAAATGAAGGCCCTGAATGGCTTTCAGTGGCAACTGTGTTGTAAAGAACAGCTCAATGGTTAAAGCTGTTGTTCAAATTAAGAATGCTAAAGTAAGTAAACTTCTAAACAACAGTCTTGATTTGGGGCTAACATTGTTCTAAGCTACTTCTCATTCCTAACCCAGATTTTTTTCAGTGGAAAAGTAATAAAACGAATTCATTTCACATTTATCATATACACTAATCCATAGAAATATAAAGATCATCACATTTATTCCCCACACAACTATTGAATGAATGTGTTTTATATTTTCCTAATACAAGTTAAAGAATCAGAAAAAAAATATAATTCAGCTTTTACAACCAGGTGTTTGCCTTTGGCACCAAGTGAAATCAAAACGTCTAAAGGAGGACTGATCACATTAACAAATGATAGAGAACCATTCCTCTTTTCCCTTCTTTGCTATAATTCTGCTCCAGAACTTTTGTCTCTTAAAGTAAATGCATTTTTTCAAACCAAAGACTGTGGTAAATGTAATCATAACTCATTCAGCATAGTGGGCATGCATTATTTTAAAGAATATAAAAAAATCAGTCAAATGTTTCCTTGGAAAAACATTCTTGGAGATTCGGTGGAGTCATGACTCATCTATATTTAACTCTGTGGTGTTGTTAAGAAATGATATACATGGCTTTGTTTTGTTTTTCCTTCTAGTTTTATTTTCATTTTGTTGTGAGGCTATGTCTTCTGTCAAAACTTAGACCCTTTACTTGGCCTTTACATCGAACATAACACGTTAGCCATACTATATGTGAGTACTTCATATATGATAAGGAATCATGGGGAGTGAGTTTAATGTGAAATTAGATGTTATTGTTTGTGGGGTTTTGTTTTCTTTTTGCTGTTTGTTTGTTTTCACATGACACAGGGTGTCATGTATCCCATGCTGACTCCAAACCCACTGTGTAATAAAGAATACCTTGAAGGTTTCCCCATACTCTTTGCTCCACTGCCCAGGTGGTAGGATTGGTTTTGCCCATCACATCTAGCTCAAAATGATAGCATACTAACTCACATCACTCAAACATTATTTAAAGCTAAATTCAGACTTTCAAATCATTAGCTGGCTTTTTTTTTGCCTCTGTGTACATGCAAAATGTTAATTTTAATTTATTAATTTTAAATTACATGTACATTTTCTTTGATGCTATTAAATGGGAAGTCACAAAGAAGCAGTTGGAGATGATTTTGGTTCCAGTCCTGATAATTTTTCTTTTGAGATTGCTCAGTGGGCTTACTTATGCTTTCTAAATCACATCTGTCCTCCTTGATTCTTTTTTGAGATTTTTGCTTTTCACTAAACAAAGCCTAATCCTCCTCCACTGTTCCTGTAGATAGCTCTTTGAGGCACATATAAGGTTGCCTATGTGGTCTTAGTTCATAAAAGCAAAGCACCTCTCAAAGCAGAGTGACTTTTGGCACTGTTACATTAGTAACATCTAATTCCAACTATGTATTTTGAATTTACACTGGTCACATTATTTCTAGTGAGGTTTTGATTGACAACAGCATGCTAATAATCTTCCCATTCTCAGGTTTGCCAACATCATACTAAACTCTTGAATGGGCAAAAGTTTCCTAGTCATTGTGAGAAAGTGGTTTCTGGAGGACAAAAAGACCTTAAAATTATACAAGACAAAGCAGGCAGCCCTACATGCCTGCTCTAAACTACCGAGAAACATAAATGTTACAATTTCTTTCGTTTTCAAAATGATCAACTTGCTTATGCTTCTCCTGGAACCTTGACTGGGAATATTTCATTTCTCATAGACATTTTAAAATATGTGGCAAAAGCATATGAATTTTATTTTGACTAAAGTCATTAAATAATTAAGATTTTAGTATTTTCATGAGATTTTTAAGGGTATATATGCTTGGACAGTTGTTTCTTTTTTTTTTCCTTTTATTTTATTTTACAATACCATTCAGTTCTACATATCAGCCACGGATTCCCTTGTTCTCCCCCCTCCTGCCCCCTTCCCTTCCCCCCAGCCCACCGCCCATTCCCATCTCCTCCAGGGCAAAGCCTCCCCCGAGGAGGACTGAGATCAACCTGGCAGACTCAGTCCAGGCAGGTCCAGTCCCCTCCTCCCAGATTGAGCCAAGCAACCCTGCATAAGCCCCAGGTTTCAAACAGCCAACTCATGCAATGAGCACAGGACCAGGTCCCACTGCCTTGATGCCTTCCAAACAGATCAAGCCAATCAACTGTCTCACCTATTCAGAGGGCCTGATCTAGTTGGGGACCCTCAGCCATTGGTTCATAGTTCATGTGTTTCCATTCGTTTGGCTATTTGTCCCTGTGCTTTATCCAACCTTGGTTTCAACAATTCTCACTCATATAAACCCTCCTCTTTCTTGCAAATTAGACTCCCGATGGCCAAACACCCTAATTGTCGTGCCAGAAACCCCATCCAAGGACTGAGGGCAGTTGTTTCTTAAACATAAATATCTAAGCCTGTGTTTTAGTTTTTGTAAAAGTTTATATTTTGAAAAATCAACAAAAGACTAGGCTACCAAGAAAGTTATCTGGTCTTCATGTGCATTCATATGATGGCAGTTTTGCTTATGGAGATAATTAATGTTATTTATTATGACTGACACAGCATAGATGCTTAGTTGACTGAGTAAATTGATAGATAAATACACGAGTAGCTCTAGAGATGAAGGGATTATTATTACCATAAACAACAGTTTCAACTAATTAGCATCATGAAAATTGTGGTTCAGAAATTATGTTACCACAGCAGTCAGAGATGCTGTGTTCTTGTTTTCTCATTTTGCCATATAGTACATTGTTTACCTAACCTACCATGTGTATTGAACATGCCATTTCCTTTTTCATGTTTCTGACTACAAGCAAAATGGATCCATTAGTTTTACTTCTTTTTTCTTAATTATTTAGCTTTCATTTTAGCCATGTAACATTATCAGCTTGTGACATGCAAAGAACAAACATATGCTCTCTTAGTTATTAGAGTCTTTAAAAAATATTTACTCTGCATATTTAGACAAAGCATTATGTATCCATCTCTAAACTGTTTTGATTCTTTTTGGATAATTTTCTTTGATTTAGAAATATAAAACCATAATTTAAGTGGTGTCATGGAGGGAGAATACAGCCTTCAGAGTTTCCTCAGTGCTCTGGGGAATAACAGCTTTGATGACTGTTGTATTTGGAACCTCCAAATTGATTAATACATAAATCAGTTTTGTAAAACAGTTTAAATTAGATACAGGAACAAGTAACCCTGACACTATCCAGTTTATTTGCTATAGACTTTTCCCCCAAATTCAAGGAGTCAAAAAAGGTCTCACTAGCTAATACATTGAAGCAATTGATTTTACCTACTTTTAATATATAGTTTGACTAATTTTAGGATATAATTTTGAAGTACCCAGTGTTATTCATTGACACAGAAATATATTAAGTAAAATATTTGTATTGTCTCTGAAATAAGTCATTTTCAAAACTTCAATGCAATTCATTTCCCCCCTTTTGGGTGAAATATTTTCACTTCAGTATTTAGCTTTCTGTCAACATTATTTCAATGTATTTGCTTTGACTGCAGAAACGTAACTTTTACTTACAAATTAAAGCAAATAATCAGAAAATCTATTAATTGCCACCTGTTTCTTAACTTTTAGTATTCCCTGTCTGCTTATGTTCATGTATAAACTTAAGAAAACTCTCTTTAAAATGCAAATACTTAAAATGTCTGCAGAAATAAAATGCACCATAGGTATCTAGTAATTGTAACCTGTACTCATTTCAAAGAAGACAGCAAATAAGAGTTTGCTGTTTCCTTGGCCTCGATGATTTATGACTGTAGTTATAAGCTAGTAAAGCATGGCTATTTAACCTAGATGGAGTGAGGATCATTCTTTCGCATCCTCAGTCTACTTTTGTCATGAGAGCAGCCCTTAGCATTGAGTGCTGCTATGTGAGCCTGAGGAATGTTTGGGGAAAACTGTGGGAGCTGTGGGTTGGATAGGAAAGAACCGTGCTTTTTTTCTTAGGTTGCTGATAGTTCTGTTACAGGAATAATAATAATAATAGTAATAATAATAATAATAAATAACAATAATAATAATTAAATAATAATTATTATATACTGTATAGTGAAAGTGGCAAATGATATTGAATGCCTTTTAAGAGTATGAAATATATCTTTAAGGGCCTGGAGAGACAGTTTAGTGCTTAAAGTTCTTGCAGAGAAGCTGTGTTCAGTTCCTAGAACCCACACGGTGATTTACAACCTTCTGTAAATTAACTTCAGTTATGAGGACTCAATGTCTCTTCTGATTTCTTCAGTGCTCTACATGCATATGACGCATATTCTTTCACTCATGTGCATGCATATACACATAAAGAAAAACCATTTTAAAGGAAAAGTACTCTCATAAAAAATGTATAGAGGAGAGAGAAAAAGGAATCAAAGTCAACAAAATTTTTATATGATTTTCAAAGTCCAGCCTTCAAAATTACTCAGTTTTAGACACAAAAACAAAGTAAACAAACAAGGAAGGTCATTCAGCAGTGATATTATAAGCACTATGAGTTTTGTATTTCTTTTCATTGTTTTCCAGAAGAAATGGCTGCTTTTTAGCAGAGAAAATGTCAACACAAAATGAAAAGTATGAATAGTATGTTCCTGTGTCTCAGCTATCCTAGCAATACAGTGTCAACACAATTGGGAAAGAAGTTAACAATTTATAACTGGAAATGTATCAAAGTATTAAATTCTCCCATTGTGGTTACATAAATAAATACATTTAAAACTTTATTAAAATTTGCAGCTTGTAATTATAATAAAGAAATTGGTGAGTTTGTTCTGGTTTTATTCACCTGTTTCAATGTCAATATTTAAGAGGTAAAGTAAATACTGAATATGCATGCACGTTATTTATACAGGTCTAATTATGGATAGATATACTTCTTTACATACACTGAATTGTAGAAGAAATTACCTAAAATAATATTTTTCATGTAATGCAAATTAATAGCTTTTCAATTACTTATACATAATGAGATGTCAAAGGACTATCACAGAAATGTTCCTAAATTATATCTACCATTTTTAAAACTACAGTCAAATGCACACTTTCTAATACATATTGTCATTTTGAACTTTCTAATTATGTCCAATTTACATCCTCATTTAATCTTCTCAAAGTGGGAAATCTATGCTCACAAATGTCAAAACCAAAAAAAAAAAAAAAAAAAAAAAAAAAAAAAAAAAAACATTCCTTCTAATATGTTCCAGAGAAAGCCATGAACCTTTTGTTGTTTTAAATGTACTTGTTTTGTGGTGTGGTTACACACTATCTAATTTGACACATAATTCTTTCAGTTAATGTAATTCTGCTTTACATCATACTAAGTAAGTAAATATTTGAATATTTGAATAAATTATAGGAATTATGAAATATATTTTGCCTCTACTATAATCAAATTCCCTAATCATTTTTCTCTCTGTAACATTTTTAATTAAAAATTTTAATCTTCAGGGGTTATTGTATGTTGAAATAAATATTTGTGCTCAAAGATTTTATATATATATACATATATAAAAAGAAATTAATTTTTATTTTTTCTAACATATTTTATAAAATCTGATAACTATCCATATAGATCTTTAACACTTTTCATTCCAAAATAATTTATAGTCTTTTCATATGAACACATTCTCCAAAGAAATAGAATATGTCCAACCAGGATTGTGTTATGATATTGAACATTTACAGTCAAATGGTATATATGGATGGATTTGTATGTAGTATCTTATTCTTACTCTTTTACTTAGAAATGGATGACATGAGTTGTTGAAGACTAGATATTAACTGATGCTTAATACTGTGTTTACATATGTGTGGTAAGTATGGATGAGTTCTATTTCCAACTTTGAACTCTGTGGTTTCCATGTTTTCACAGACAGTTCTGCATTTGAAATGCTTATTCTGGAATGAACAGAAATAGAAATCCAACTGTCTCATTGAACTGCATTGATCCTACACTAAGAGATATTTTTATATACTAGAAATATGTATTTTAAAATTTATTGTTATAGCATTAAATATATGATATAGCTATGGGAAAGTGTAAAAATAAAAAAGCTAATTGCTACCATGCAAGTGATTGTTCAGCTCAGTAAACAAAGTGAATAGAGTATTAGGACCGGATCTTAAGGGAGAAAACAAGTAAAGAACTGTTCATAACATTGAAAATCTCATTCCCAGATGCTTTGCTGACTAATGTTGACCAGAATGTCCAGGAAACACAGGTGAGAAGCTTATTCATTGCTATTTACATCAAAAACCAGAGAGATTTGCTATTGTATACATGAGATTTCTGATTATTGATGTGTTAGTTCCCGGTTTTGAGATTGTCCCTTAAGTGAAGTGCTTAGCAGTATAAACTGAAGCATGATTGAGTTCAGTGAATCAGCAAAACGTGTCTGGATCTACTCCCGATGAACAGAAATGTTGTTGGGTTGAAATGTAGTTCTTATTGTGCTGTTAGTGTGATCCTGAAGCAGTTATCATGGTCTCTCCAGATTTAAATCACTTTAAGAACTATTTCTGTGCACACGGATATCTTTGTCTGGATATACTGATCTGTGGATGACATGTCTGACTCCTGCCTGACACCCATCTTTGTAAGGACATACCCAGCCATGCCTCTCATCCCTGTCCTACTCGGGGTTGAGATGATACATTTTTTGCCTTGCTGAAAAAGATGAAGGTTTTCACTGATATGTAAAATGAATGAAACCATTTTAAAGGGAAGCGATTTATTGCACATGTCTTATCAGTGGCATTATTTTTATCAGCCACCAATTACTCTTCTTGAGAGCCCCCCCTTTTTTCTCAAATGAGAATTTGATTCCTACATTTTAATTGGGTCACAAAATGTGTGTCCAGAATGGAGGCTCACTGAAGCAATCTGTTCTAACATCTGGAACTGTCAGCCATTTGCTGTGGTTTGGAAAAGTGGGGGAATCTGTTTTTAAAAAAAATTGAAAATAGCAACAACAACAAAAACTACATGCTCTCCTTGTCGAAGGTATATTTTTGCCCCTTGTAGCATGATATATATTAAAACAGTATTAATTTTCTCAATATGTCATAGTTTCCCCTAGTAAATTCCATCGCTAAACCAAAGCAAACATTTTCATGCATCGCTTCTTCCCTTGCCCTATTATTGAGTGTCTTAAATAACAGGTGGTAGAAACCAAGATCAGCAAGTCTGGGTGCCACGGACGGAGCCGCCTGCAGAGGGCGCCTTGCCTCGGTTTCAGTTTAATTTCCCAGGCTCTCATTTCCTGGAAAGGAGAACGCCTTTCCTCCAGTCCCCTCTCCTTTCTTCTCTATTCTCCCCTTGCTCTATTTATCTTCTTGTGTTTCTCGTACTTTTAAAAGTTCATTTATTATTGGGGTTTGGGCACCCAGCTGACCTAAACATTAAAGTAGCTTCAATGAGAAATTAGGTGCAGGGTTAGTGCTCTGTGGAAAACATTTCAAACTGATGCTCAGTGTGCTGCTACAGACAGAAGCAGAAGAGTGGACACTCAAGACGTATTAAAATTGCCATGTACAAGTTCCAATCACATGAAAATGGCATTACTTATCATCGTGGATGTTTTGTTTCTTTTAGAAGTAAACTTTGGAAGCTAGTCTTTGTCCTTACTCTGGAGAATCTTTGTCCTGCTTCAGAAAATAAAATTTTGTCATTGTGATAGTTTCAAAAAAACTGTTAACAACGACTTTTCATCACAAGGAATTTAGTGTTCTTTATAGAAATTTTGAACATGTGATGAAAACAAAATGTCAGCGACTATCTACCACCAATATGTATATTATAATAATCCAGAATATCATGTAGTTATTTCTGTCTTTCACTAGGAAATTTCTGTGTGGGGCTATGTTTTGCATTTGAGCAAGGAGAAAATGATGGGATATATCAGACTTTAAAATTCTTGATAATACATTTTTCTTTAATATTTTTAAGAAATAAAACTAATACCTTAATGTAGCAGGAATATTTCATTTTCAATTTTCCTATGCTGCCTTTTCTATAATCCTTACCAAGAAATTCCACATGCAAAAAAGAAAAGAAAAACGTGTAAAACATCAGTGTCAAAATCTCTATCCAGTTCTCTTTCCAATTATAGTTGTGTGCATTTTTGAAGTGGCTCTATGTCCTCACTATGGTATTCTTGGAATGTTTAAGTTATTTTGGTTATTTTTTTAGGTCTTTGATTCCCACAGTGGTCAGCAGAATCAAGTGTGATGCCTTTCTGAACAGGCTGTGTCCTCTCACACACACTCTCTCTCACAGTCCCTTTCTGAATGCTCTATTGTATGTATCTGAAGGACCCCAGAGTAGATAGTAGCCTTTGAGCACAGAGTCACAGCTAGGAGCAGTCTCAGGGCTGCCACACTGAGGCACCTGCTTAAGGGAAACTTTATCATACACAGAATATTTGAAACAGTCTTTGTATTCCCCAAAATGCCCTGTTCTGTTTTCTGTCCTTAAGGACCCTCCTGACTAAATGTGGAAATACAGGAAGCATAATAATAATAATGATAATAATAATAATAATAATAATAATAAAAATAATAATAAAATGAATTACATAAATTGGGTAATAAGATTATAAGGATATAAATACAGAAAACAGACTCAAGGACAAAGGAATGCGAAGTCATTCATAAGTTTTATTATTATAACGAGGACAATTGAGGGAATTAGCAAAGACTTGTAGCCTTAAAAGTAGCCCAGTAACACTGAGGATGACTAAGGTTAACATGTAAAAAAAGGAACATTGTATATAGAAGTGAGGGGAATATTGTGCATTGATGCTGCAATGTGTGAGTGACAGCTTGAAGAAAGACTTGTGTGCTCAAAACAAAACAAAAAAATACTTTTTTTGTGTTTGTGTATTCATATACTCAAAGGAAGTGTGGCATAGTCTTTACTAGATTAGAGCAGCCTTAAAATAATTGTTTCATTTTTAATTAAATTTGACCTATGTTATTATATTTTATTATCAAATAAGTTATTTTTAAAATTTAGATTTTTGATATAACTTCTCTAGTAGTAGACTTTAACCATGAAGTGATTACCCTAGTAATTTTTTCAGGTTTTCGGTATAAAGGGTCTAAAACATAAATAAGTTGGATGATTAGATATAGAACTACCCTTAGTTATAACCAAACTATGAAAAAAAAAAGATTTTAACGTCTGAGTGTGTGCCCCTATGTGTAGTTGGAGTTTTCTCCAGTCCCACTTAGACCCACAGCCACTGAGACCCAAATAAACACACAGATGCTTATATTAGTAGCTCAAGCCTGTAGGCTGTGGCTAACTTGAGAGACAACTAGGAAGCTTTTTTAGCTTTATTTTAGATTTTTTTTAAGCTTTGTCAGGTTTTAGGTGAAAACTCTAGCCGTTGGGTGCTATTTGTTGCTGGAGTTATCTCCAGTCCCTCCCAGGGCTGCAGACCACTTATGAAATAATTACTCAGGAGCTTATAGTAATTAAACTGCTTGGCCATTAACTCAGGTCTACCACTGACTAGCTCTTACAATTAAACTCAGCTCATTTTTGTTAATCTATATGTTGTCACATGTTCTGTGGCTTTACCTGTTGCATTTACATGTTGTTCCCTGGACGGCAGGCTGGTGTTTCCTGACTCAGCCTTCCACTTTCCATAATTCACCTTGTCTGCTTATCCCACCTACACTCTACTTCCTGCCTGGCTACTGGCCAATCAGCCTTTTTATTGATCAATCAATCAGGGCAACACATTCACAGCATCCCCAGAACCTATGCATTTCATTTCAGGTAAAATAAGGAATACTTTACCTGCAGTCAGCTGTTTCTTTAAGTGAGAAGAATCAGTGCAAAGTTTGGGCTCTGAATAGCTTTTGTTTCCTATGCAAGCTCGCTTAAAGTGTGTGTGTGTGTGTGTGTGTGTGTGTGTGTGTGTGTGTGTGTGTGTGTGTGGTCTTTTATTTGCTTGTTTGTATTTTGTAATGAATACAGTAAATAATCACACACTACATATGTAGACAGTATTTAGCTTATTTTTATCATGAGCTACCTTTATGTTATTTGGAAACATTTGAGCAGAAGAAAAAAAAAAATAACAGAACTCCAAGGTCTAGAGATTACCTTTAAGAATCACCTCCTTTGCTTAGAGGGCATAACTGCTCTAAAGAAATTATTCCATATCTCTTGATGACCCTCAGAATAAAGACACTGATATAGAAATTTTGGAAAACCCACTGAAATTCCCTTTCTGTTGGAGTAGATGGCATGTTCTCTTTACATTTTTGCATTGTTAAGACAAGTAGCTGTCCCTAAGTGTTCTGCATTACATCCTCTCTTTGTTACGTTTTCCCCATTACCTGATTATATTGACCACATAATTTGAATCTTTTAGTTAGTAGACAATCTATTTTTTTCTTCTTGACATACTGAGATTTTTCTTTTATTAAATCTATGTAACTTGAAATTTGGTATAATTTTATCTTATTTTTTCTAAAAGGAGATATATTACTAAAATATGAACAGAAACAATGATTTTGTTATTCATTTTCACCAATATTAACAATACTATGAACCTGAGCAGTTATAAGTAATAGATATAACATTTTAAAGAGCTTTTAGCATTGGTTTATGTTAGGTAAAATACATAACATAGTAATATCTGAATTTAGTAAGACTCTCAGGTAATTACAATTATTACTGTTTCATAAGTAGGATATCTACTGGTCCTTTAACTATCTTTAGTCATTGAATACATCACTTTATGCATATTTAGGCATTAATTTGTATCAAATCAGGATAAAATATTTACACTTCAGTATAGACAGATTCTCACTCCTCATAGATTTTAGAAGATGTTTAAAAATTCTACAGTTAACAAATATTTGTGATGAATATTTTTCAAGTACCTGAGTCTGAAAGATTTTTTTCCTTTGCATAAAAGACCAACAAACTTACAAGTGTCTATGTATTGATTTTAAATACAGGACTGAAATGTACCACGCACAGTATGACAACCTAGAAGTTATTTGTGTCCCCAAACAATCCACATCTGTAGATGATTAAGTATTTTTGAAATATTTTGTTTATGTTTACTTAAGTGTTTGAAAATTACATGAGTACGTCACAGTAATCCTCGCCTGTGCTCCCTTATCACCTCCCAATCTTGATGATCTGAACAATGCCCTTTTTTCCTCCTCTCCCCCCTCTTTCCTTCATGTTTGTACCCATTGAATTTGTTTCGGCTTGCTTACATAAACACAAGAAGGAGTTTAACTGAAATATGGGAAACTCTTCAGCTGCTAAAACACGACAGAATATGACAAAATGCCTCCCCACAGGGAAACATTAAATGTTAACAGCTTCTCAGGGAAGGGTGGGGCCTCATGAGCACCACCACAATCCATGGGAAAATGTTGAGTAGCTCAATCTTAGTCAGACCTTAGGCCAGCTAGTATATGCAGTTGCTATGAGTTTAAATAGTGCTACATGAAATATACTCTTAAATGAGTCACTTAACAGTATTTATTTTTATTGCAGTCATGAAAATAAGTTTAATAACTTTACCAGATAAAGTTATCTCAATATGTTATATTGTAATTTAGTATAGGATACTCAGTAAACAAAAAAAAAATTCTATGTATTACATTTGTGCTTTTCATTTTAAAACCCTTAAATCGAAACTTTTAAAGATTAATGTTAATGAAGTAAAAAATCATTTTAATTTATGTACTTGAAAACGTATACTTCTTTAACATTTCCCTTCTTTGCTTCAAAAAGAATTGCAAAATTGCATTACATGTGTGTGTTTGTGTGTGTGTGTGTGTGTGTGTGTGTGTGTGTGTGTGTGTGTGTGTATGATTGTATATGTGCTATGAGTCAAGATTTTCCTGTGGAGGTCAGAGGACAACTTGCAAGAGTCAATCACCCTTAACCATATGGATTCTGAGGACGAAAGTCAAGTCATCAGGCTGTTGGCTAGCATCTTTAATTGATGAGCTATATCCCTGCCCCCTTTTTCTTTGTCAAGACTGAAATTTATAGAAATACCCTAAATCCATGAGACCTGTGAAGCCATACTGGAGGAAATTATAATCACAGTTTTAGTGTTTTTAAGAACTAACTGATTTTATACAGTTTTGTTCCAATTCATTTTTAAATTAAAAAAGTAGTGTCTTCTTTGTAAATTATATTCACACTTACTTTATTTGCTTTGTGAGTGAAGAACTATTCAGTGAAAATGAACAATATTCTTCATTATCATTAAGGGTACAACAAAAATCTTATGAAATTTTGATACGAAACTCTCTGCTTAATATAAAGCATAGGGATCACTTAAGTTTTAGAAATACTGAACAAATAAAATCAAAGATGCCCATTATTAAAAAGAGCAGCAGAGACATATGTTATAACAAATGGCATGGATCAAGGAATATAATCTTTTAATTTTTACCTGGAGAGTGTGGGGAAAAATAAAGAAAGAGTCAATTTGAGTCTACAATTAAGCTTTTACTCAAATAAATATGGAGTCATTATGCACTTAGATTTGCTTTTGAAATGGGTGGTTATTATTACAGTTTTGCTAACTTTTAAATTATAAGGTCGTATCTTCTATATTGATATGGGTGTCTGTGTCTGTCCTGCACAGTGAGTTAGGAGTCTTCTGCCTGGATTTTGCAACTCAGCAACCTTAGATTTTTGTACCATGATCTTACTTGTTTTGTGTTTTCTTTCTTTTTCTTTCTTTGATTGCAGAGGCTGGAGTCGATATGAAGAGCACCGCTTCTCTCTCTCTCGAAAACAGTTGTCCCTGATATTTTTTACTGGATAAAATTTGAAAATGTTTCAGTTCACAATGGCAGATTGTTGAACTGCTGTCCATGAAGGATTTGCTCATGGGAGCCAAAGTGACGACATCTCTGATGCGGTGGAACTGGCTCTCTCACACCATGATTCATCCCCTTTTAAAACCAAATTTTTTTCTTCTGATCTACAAATATTTTTTTTAAGAAAGGAAAGAGAACAAAGCCTTCATTGGCATCAAGTTCTGTATCAATCCATCCTACATTGCCATCCATGATTTAACAGACTGTAGAATCTTGAATAATCTATATCACTTTAACAAATAAATGTTTTACTATGACACAATTTGCACATTGCCTTATTTTTGGAAAAAACCTTTTGCTTCAAGCCTGAATGGTGGTGGTGTGATTTTTGTAATAAATAGTATGTTTTAATAATAAATTTATTTTATACATAAGAGGTGAAAATCTTCAGGAATCCTAAGTTGCTTAATAATAGTAGAACAAATTTTTCTTTAGGGTGTACACATGTCTAAGATGAGGCAGCAAAACTATCTGAACTCACTTATAGCAGCTGCATGTTTTGTGTAAGACACAGTGATGAGGCTTCTCCTAATAGACCTTCAGAAAATGAGAATAATGAGGAAATTACTAATAGTATAATGTAGCCTTGGCTTTCCCAGAGAACCATAAAAATAAGAAAATTGTTCAGATGTTATGTGTCATGCTCAGGGTCTCTTTTTCCATTTTTTTTTCAGAATTTCAGACTAAATAAAAAAGAGTATACATCTGCATTAACACCAGAATATGTAGAAATGAGACCTCTTTGATGTTTACAAATATGAATAAAGCTACACTCAGATAGTATCCAACCTTAACCTATTAGAGTTTACCTTGGACTGAAGCATCAGGAGCAATTTCTGTTCTTCATCTTCTAAAACTGTCGTAAATATTTGAGTAAAATTTGAAAATGCACATAAACTGTCTTAGTTCTTGGTATTATGAACTATTTAATGAACTGTAAGTAGTATTTCCTTTTACTATATGAACCCGGGGTTTTCCAATGCTGGCAGATTTTATTTGTATTCCTTAACATCCTGGTAGTTCCATTAAAAACAGGAGCCTGATAAACTAGTCAAGAACACTTGCACAACACTTAGCAAACATGCTGAATGTGTGATTGAAATGGAAGTCACTTGGTTGAGTTGAGGTTTTCGTGGTGATTTCTGACATTAGTAATTTGTTTAATTCTCTGTTTTTTGACAGTTTTACTTGGGAAAATATAGTGTGTGTGTGGCATATGTGTGTTTGTGCACAAATGATTATGTTGAAGAAATGGGTATACACTAAAAGTTAGCACTGGCCCGGAAGATTTCTTCTACAATGCTTCTTTCTCCCTCTAACGTGCAAATGTCAAGGGCAGTGGTGTTCCTAGATCACAGCAGTATTTTAAGGACTACCTTGGAAATGGTCCCATTTGTGCTCTTACTACATGGGCCCTGATTCTTGCTTTCCTTTGTGGTGATAATCAACCAGTGTTTTCAGCCTGGTTTATTATCTACTTTTCATTATTATTACTTTTTTTAGAGAAACACCATAATTTGCTTTTCTACAGAGTACGATTTTAATGTGTTAGAATGGGAATTTAAACTTCTTACTCTACATCTCCAACAATAAACAAAAATCTTTCGTGTATATTAGTATTCAGTCAAGCATTAAGGAAGCAATCATAATGTTTACACTAAAAGTAGTAATTATCAAGAAGATTCACAGTATATGAATCTCAAGGTATGCAATAATGAATAATCTTATGCAATGGTATACTTGACTATATTTCTGTATTTAGTATTTTTATGTAATTATTTTATTCATATATATGTGTGCATGTAGTATGGGTATGTATGCGCCATGGCATGTATGTGGGATTGAGGGGAAAACTTGTAGGAGTAGGTTCTCTCTTTCTATGTTATATATCCTGGAATTTGAACTCAGATAATTAGAGTTGGTTGAAGGCACCTTCATTCTATTAGCCGTCTCACTGAACCCAAACTCCCATATATTGAGGCTATGTAAGAGAAAACATGTATAACTAAGTGAGATTAATGATCATTCCCAAAGTTCTGTATGAAAGTAACAAAATCATTTTAAATAAGTGGGAAAAATAAATTTATTGCATTATGTTACAACATAAGTGCATATTCAAAGGAATGAGAGCAAATGTCAACCATAAAATTAATGAGCACACACAGAAGTCATTCTCGTGTTTTTTCATTTATGAGTAATTTTGCAATTAATTTGTGTACTGAAGTGTAAGTTATAGGTATGGACGCTCACAAAAGCTATTAGGCAGCATCTTAGACACAGCACTTTATAAAACAAAGCAAGCACATGAATAGGAATTCAGACAAGGAATGTTATGAGTGTTCTACATGCAGAGCTTATGAATTGTTGGGCAAACTGGATGTTATTGGTCAAACTACAAATCTGTAATTTTTATAATTTTAATTTGAAGAACTGAGAGTGACTAATAAAATACAATGCTGATCAAAAAGAAAAACATAAATAGGGTTCAATTAATTTTAATTATTTTTAGTTTTACAGATGATAGATATCTTACAATAATGTTTATTTTAGTTTTATATGAAGTTATTCAATGCTTTCAAATTTGATTGTTTTTCAAAATATACTTAAATACTCAGATTATTTCATTTTTGTGTTTTACTTACCTTTCAATTTATTCAACAATACATTATTTTTCATCTTCATGTTAAAAATGTACTCATATTAGCACTTTTTAGATTTACTGATGAAATAACATGTTCAACATATACAGAAACATTGACTATATTAGTGATGCAAAGTTTATTAAGTTCAATTAAAGTCAAAGATGCCCAATGTAGGAAAGCTCTATTGCACATGCAAATATGATGGTTGGTAAGTGCTCTACTCTACTTTTAAAAATGTTTTCATTGTGGGAAACATATTCAACACAATAGGAAGCACATTGGCCAATTTCGATGTCAGTCAGTAGTGTTATCAACATTTACAATATTTAACAATGTTTTTAGACCCTAAATAGTCATTCAATTTATGTAGCAATAATGCTAATTTCTCCCTCCCTTGTTCCTGATGAAGTCATCAAACTTTACTCACTGTGAATTCTTCTAATGCAGATATTTAATGTAAGAAAATTCATGTAATATCTGTCCTTTTGTATCTAGCTCATTCCAGTTACCAAAATGTAAGTTTAATTCACATTGAAGCATAAATAACAAATTTATTATATGTGTACACACCTGCACATATATATATATATATATATATATATATATGTTAGATTGTTTTAACCATTCATTTTTATGAACACACATTTTCCACTCTTTGACAATTTTAATTAAGTAAAAAAAGTGTGCACTGATGTTCAAGTATCATTTGATTTTCAGTTTTCAGTTCTTTGCATTTGTATTTAGATGTTGGGTCACAGTTTGTGTGATGATTTTTTTATCCTTCTTTCCTTTTTAAAAACTTATTTTTTGTAAACTGCTGCATTGATATCCACTACACCTACATTGTTTTACTTTCCACTAAGCAGTGTATGGGATTTCTTTCTTCACATTTATCATTTTCAATAAGTCTAAATTATAGTTACAAGATGTTAACCATGAGAGTACATTTGAAGATTTGATCCATGAGGTGATTTTTTTCATTGTAATGAGGTCAAAATGTGTACTTACAAAAACAAGATAGGTACAATGGCTTTACACAATGTTGGCATAGGGGTTCAACATCATACATGCTATCATTCACTGAAATGTTATGTGGTGATTGGATATATCCACTGAATATGATTTTCATTTCCAGCTATCCAGTGGTGTACTTACTGGACCTTGTAAAATTTTCAGGTGAACTGTCCACTCAATTTCTTTGAATCCCTTTTTAAAAATTGATAGTCTCTCTCTCCTTTTCCCTCTCCCTCTGCAATTTTTTTAATTGAGATGTTGTTTAGATATCTGTTACTGGATTTATACTTTTATAATTTTTACCATATTACGGAGTGTTTTCCCAAAGTGGTTTTTTTTTCAAAACTTTTTATTACACTCATTCGTGTAGGGTATGAGTATGTATGTAACAGCATGTGTGCTGAGGTCAAAGGAAATTTTGGAGTCAGTGTTTGCCTTTTAATGTGGGTTATGAAGCCTGAATTTGGTTTGCCAGGTTTTTCCTTTATTATACCCCATTTTTATATTATTCTTTGAGGAAGAAAAATCGATTATTATAAAGTCAGTATATGGTTCCTTTCTATTATTGCTTGTCAATTTAGTGTTAATTAAATAATTATTTTCTCCAACCCAATGAATGGCAGTTTTTTTTCTTTACAATTTTCCCACTTGATTTAAAGCAAGATTATACAGTGTGAAGTAGAGAAGAAACCCATTATTTTTTCTTTTGGCTGAGGAATCCAGTCATGTCAAGACCACGAGAATACACTGCTCATTTTTCTCTTACTGAACCATGCATCCTTACCAGAGTTCAATTGATCCTCCTTGATGGATTACTTCTGGCATGTCTTCTACTTTCCACTAGACCTCATGTTTGTCTTGTGAGAGTACCACAGTACTACAATTAATAGTGTGTAATCAGCTTGTGAAGAGAAACTGCAAATTCATGATTTTCTCCTCTTTCCCCTTTATCAATATTATTTTCAATATTTAGGAAATCTTGAAATTCAACACTCACTTGATGTTTGGCTTTTTCATTTCTGGTAAAAATGAATTCATGTTGGAATTTTTAAGAGATTCTAAGAAACTTGAGATTATGATGTTTAATATCAAGAAGTTAACAACACAATGACCTTCAATTCATGAACATGGAACATTTTCACAGTTGATTATCTCATGTCTACACTTATTTTCTTTCATTAAGTCTTGTTGTTTTTGGTATTTTCTGGACAATTCTATAATAAAATCTTTTTATCTGTAAATGGAGAATTTTACTCCTTTTTCTATTATGAGACCCTTTGATTTTCTTTTCTTTCCTTTCATTTTTTTTTTTTATAATTCTACTGCCTGAAAACAGCAGTAATAAAAATAAGCATCTATGTCCTTCTGTCTCTGTTGTTAGGAAAAAGTTCCTAGCATTTCATAACCAGTTTATATAATCTCTGGCTTATGCATAAATGGTTCTTATGTTAAGGAATGTCCTTTCGTTATTGTATTTCTGTTGTTAACATGAAAATGTGTTAGATTTACAAAATTCCTGTTTTTAGTGAAGTAAGTTGACCATGTATAATTTTTATTTTTACATGTGATGTAATGATTTAGTATATTGAGTTGATAGACTTTTCTCTTCTTCACCTACCATAGCAATCCTAGGCTAAAATCTCTACAGTCATTGTCGGTTACACTTTTTAAACTCAACTACTTCTGATTTACTAATCATTTCTTTAGGATTTTGGCATAGGTGTAAAACTCACTGCTATATAATTTTATTTCCTTCCAACATCTTCATCTGTCTTTGTTCTTGGAATAATATGGGACGATAGAGTGAATGAAGAATAATTCATTGCCTTTTTGTTAGAATTCATGAGAGGATCCATTTGGGTTTGGGTTTTCATTGGGAATTTTAGATTATTGGTTGGCTGATTTTCTTATACATCTATAGAAATTTTATTTCTCCTTACCAAAAAATTTATGTAACTTATCTGTTACCAAAAATTTCTTAATTATTTCTAGGCATGTAAATATCCTGATAAATATTTGCTCCTGATATTCTCAGAATTATTGTTGTTACGGTGGTGTCACTCATTGTGAATTTGTTATTTCAGTATATAAAAAACCCCAACTTTTATTGTAGGCTTGCTTATTATTTTTTACACTCTGCCAATATTTGTCTCAGGTGTGACAGGACTTTATTTTTGTCCAGATAAGTTAATAACTACTATGCCTTCTTGATTAAGTATCCTTTCTATCAGTTACATTGTTTCCTTTCTATAACCGTCTTCAGTGATGTCTAGGTCCTCTAATGTTAGCTCACCACTCTCTCTTTGCTCTTTGTTTGAAATGAAATAATCTTTCAGTCTCAGATTATTTGTTTGTTTAAACACTGGACCAGCATGCAGCCTTTGTGTCTTTATTTGTTTCTTGTTTTCTTCTGTCTTTATCTGCTTTTTGATTGGAATGTGCAAATCAACTTACATTTGAAATGATCTATGAGAACGGATATAAACGTTCCTTTTATTTAATTCTGTGTTTCGTATGTCTTATAAAAAAACAAGCCATGAATTGCTCTGAATACCTAAATGACTTTGAATGTTGTAAACTCTAAAATTCTTCTTCCTGGGATTTAGACAGCTTGTTTTATTATAATCTCACTCCTAACATTGTAAGGTTATTAGTTTGTCCTGTTATAATGTAGAGCAAGTGATGTCTATAACATCTGTACCCAGAGAACTGTTTTAGGGGAAATATAGGTATTTAACATATAGCATTTAACCATGTTCTTTCAGGTAGTTCCCAAACAAGGTAGAACGGACAGACATCATAATGCTTGTGTTAGGTCCACTGACCTCCATCAGAATAGGGAAAAATGTGTTAATAGATACAGAGGCTGATGCTAACTCAATATTTCTGTTGTGCAAGTAGGAGCTGTAATAAATCCTACTGGAAATGCCATCCTGATGTTCTGTCATCTCAAGGTTTCTGCCTTCAACATCTTTGTAGTTGATGGAATCTTTGACTCCTTTACAGAGATCTGGGCACCCTGGTTCTGACTGTTTTTTTTTTTCCTTTAATATTTCTGGGAGAGATAAAACTGAGCTGCTCATCTCAACATTCTGCAAATACCCCTGAATATTAGATTCAATAGCATTTCATAATTATTGTGTAAATTAAAAATAAAACCTATGGCCACAAGGTTATATATACTGTTAGACATTTTTAAATTTGTAATTCTTGTTAATCTAATAAATTTTAGTTCAGGATCTTCATTTTATATAACTTATCTGTTCCCAGGAAAGGAGAAATAAAATTTCCATAGACATACAAGAAAGTCAACCAACTAATAATCTAAAATTCCTGAAAAATGAAAACCAAAACTCAAATGGAGTTGCTGAAATTCTATCAAGCATAAAAGTAAGAGATCGTCAGAGTAAAATTGCCATATAGCTTTTATTTTGCCCAGTTCCTCACCCATAAGTAACTTCTCTTCATGCTTTATTTGTGGATTTCATTAACTCATTTTTGTCCTACTTGAAATTTTCTTTAAAGGCTTAATGTCTAATATTCTTCTGAGTCTTATTGCCTATCCTGAATAGCAATCATTCAAAAATGAACCAATTACAAACTTTTAAACCTTCAATGGCAAGCCAAAATACCCAGGTATTAAGACTCAAAGAGTTTTTTCTTACTTATATTGGTAAAACAGGTAGTAAATAGTTGTATTTAGCTACAAATCATGACAAAAGCTACCAGAGTTTCAAATGAAATGTGAAATGTCTTCAAAAGCATAAAATGCTAATATATTTGCACTGGTAAACCATTCATAGTCTTTAATAAGAGAACTCATACATGAAGACTTTTGTAAGCCAGCTCTTGTAGTTGGAAGTTTTCTTTGTCCTGCCTGCTCCTGCAGCCATTCATACCCAAGTAAACACACAGAGGCTTATATTAATTAAAACTGCTCAGCCATTAGCTCAGGCTTACTACTGACTAGCTCTAAACTTAAACTCAGCCTATTTCTGTTAATCCATGTCACCACATGTTCTGTTGGTTTACCTGTGTGCCATCACAGCCTGGTCCCTGGACGGCAGGCTGCATCTCCTGACTCAGCCTTCTTCCCAGAATTCTTCTTGTCTTCTTATCCTGCTTATACTTCCTGCCCAGCTCCTGGCCAATCAATACAAAGCATTTTATTGAGCCAGTGTTCAAAAGTATTATCCCATAGCAAGTACTAATTTCTGTATATTATTGTAGAAAATATATTCACAGAGTTCCTTTTTTAGATTTATTATTGTAATATACTTAAGAAATGAGAACATCAGAGACAACCACAAAAATGTGCCAGACTTGACATTTTATGTCTCCAAGGATTTGTGATATATAATTGTTCAGGAAAAAAATTAATGAATGGATCCACTTTTCCCTTGAAGTTTAAGGAAACAATGCTGATATACTAGAAACATATGAGTGTCCTTAATAATTTAGGCATAAAATGTTCAATTGGATATATTTGGGAATTATTTCATTTGACTGGATTTCTGAAGGAAGAGACTTAGGAAAGTGTTCACACAGAATCTCCAGGCTATAAAAGACCTCTATTGTATTATAAAGGTAACATTTTAACAAGTCAGATTCCTTAAAATCTTTTACTTTTGCAACTATTTGTTTGACATTTAATGTCTTGGGTTGTTATTCCCCAACTAAGGATATTGAAACATTTTTATGAAGGACAATCCAAACATTGCTGTCTAAGTAGTAAAGAAGTGTGGAGATATGTTTAACTAAGCATAAATATTGATAGGGATTCAAGAACCTAAATCTGAAAGTGGAGTACAAACCAACCAAAGGGCTCACGAAATGAGAGACATGTAAAGTGTTCACACAATGCTGCTTCATCAGGTAAGTAAGAGGTAATACCATATTGGTCCAATCACTACATTCATAGAGTCACAAGATGACATAATCTCGGTCTGAGCTAATGTAGTATTTCAGTACATAAACTCAAACCCACATTACCAAACACTAAACCTTGTAACCATTGGTGCTATTTATAGAAATGTGTATTTTTATTTGAAATTCATTTACCTAGCGATCAGACACTATATGCTATGGAGTTCTGGGCCTTCTTCAATGCTCAGCCATGCACTGATTATATGAGACAAATAATGCATATGTGCTACATAAATACATTGCAATAATAGCTGTACACAGAATTAATGAAGGATGATGAATGTGGAGTCAGCTAAAGACATGATAAAACTCTGATTTCATTAGGGTAACAACTAACATATGAAAAGAAGGCATGATAAGATGTAAAGTGTATCAATAAAACTACATTTCCTTATTCAATTACCCAATTTATACTTGTTATTGATCCAATGTGTACTTGTTAGAACAATTTGCTTATTAATATTTCTGCTCATCTAGGCAAAATAGATCATAAATGAGTTTCAAATATCTCATAAAATATTGCTTTGATAGGAAAGAGGAAATGTATAAGCACAAAATTTGGATAAAAGCCATACTTATATGTATTATTGTAAATCATGTGTGAGATACCAACGGGAAACATATGACTATATGTGTTTAAACAAATCTTAATTTAATATAAAAATATGGTGATAATTCTGAGAGTACCAAAGAATGTCTGGTATGAAATATTCATCTAAGGGAAAAATATATGGTAGTCATTATTTATTGCATTCCTTACAGTTTCAGTTGTTTGATCTCTAAAATATGACCCAAACTATGACTATTATAAGACTTTGATTAAAAGAAAGGGAAAATTTTTAAATTCATAATTTCCAAAAGGTTTTCAGAAATCACACCTTCAGGTTATTCAGTTCATCAAATTATTCTGTATATTTGTTTTTGAATAAGGACAAATCATGTTTAATATCAATAATGATTTCTAATATGTAACATTTAAACCCCTTACATTCTCATCAAATACCCTCCAAACATTGCAATTAAAAGGCGCAGATACCATCTGATATCAATCCTTTCATGCATCAGTTACATGAATGCATCAGCGTTTACTTAGAACTGATGTCAGCTTCTTTGCAGAGTGATTGAAATGAGAGAAAGGAAATTCTAGGTAAAGTATAAGCAATTAGTCATCAATGGTAAGTAAAGAACATGCTAGTTGTCTAAATTCTCAAAAATATTAATTTTGGCCAGCAAGATGGCTCAGCAGGCAAATGTGCTTGCTAGCAAGTCTGATGACCAAACTTCCATCCATAGAAACTTAAGGATAGAATGGACTCCAAAAAGTTGTCTTTTGACGTTTACAAAGAGGCCAAGGCATGTGTGCTTCCTTCCCACTACCCATGACATATGTAAATGTAAATAGTTTTGAGTAATAAATATCAAATTTTTTGACATTCCTAATTATGTTCTTTTTCCTCTATTCAACTGTGACATTCCCTTTATTCCATAATATTCTTTTAAATGCACTATTTAAAAGTACTATTATTGTTTAATTAAATTCAGCTAGATTTTCATGCTGTAGCTTAAAATATTAAAATTAATGTAATACACCCTCCTCAGTTGTCTCGTGTCTTATTAGTGTAGACTTAATGGTGACTGCATTACAACACTTCTAGTGTTATGATCCTCATAATTTAATAATTCTCAATTTATTTAATGTTGTTGCCAAAATGATAAGCATAAGAGTATCAAATGTAGTGGATTTAACAACACATTTACAAGCACTCTAAGGTAATACTAAATGGAAGTAGGGTTTGATTTTAAAAATTTGATGTGATGCTGTGGGATGGTCTTTCTGTCTGCTGTGAATATATCTTGCTACCATTGTTTAATAAAGAAACTTCTTTGACCTATGGTAAGACAGTAGATAGCTAGGCAGGAAATCCACGAGAGATACAGGAAGAAGAATGGCAGGGTCAGAGGAGGTGCTGCAAGCTGGCCGCCTGAGATGCAAGATTAATGGAACTCAGGTGAAGCCATGAGACATGTGGCAATACATAGATTAATAGAAATGGATTAACTTAAGGTGGATGAGCAAGTTAGTAATAAGCCTGGCCATAGACCCAAACACTTGTAATTAATATAAGCTTTTGTGTATTTATTTGGGACCCAATGACTGAGGGACACAGGAAAACTGCTGGTCTACAAGGAGGAATAGCTGCAAGCAGGAAATGTGACTGAGAAAAGGCCTCCAGAGCTAGTTGAGCAATAGAAGAAAACAGAACAGCAGGAATGTAAGAGAGTAAGCTCTGTAGTGAGAAAATAGAGAATTTCTATACAGAATAGACTTACTAAAGTAAGCATGTGTGGTATGGAAATCTGATTATATTCCTTATTGGCTAGATTAAGAAAGGATCATAAGAAAGTAGCTATGATTTCTACTCCTATGCTCAAGATAATTTACACTAAAATAGACATAGACACTAAATTTCTGATAAAAATAGTTTTTAGTAGTCAAAAAAATGTAAGACAAGTGTGAATTGGCATTAACAAGGTAATAGCACTATACACCTTGAGAAGAAGCTGAGATCATTACTGCGGTCGATTGAACATGTACCTCTTAAGTCTCATCCATCTGGGCTGGTTCCTCAATTAGCAAGCCACGGAGGGCTCTGTTTGAGGAATTTTGTTTACACTGGAAAACGTTTCCTTTCCTGAACCTGCCAGAGTACATGCTCCACAGAATAAAGATTAAAGCTAAGTCCAAGCAGATGCTCAAACTTAAAAACCTCTGAATAGCATCATCAAGCTCTATTCAAAGCTAGTTTTGTTTGGCTATTACTTATTTGATTGATTTTTCTCAAAGTTAAAAGCAAAATCACTAACATGAGGAAGAGTACACTTCAAGACTTATGACTCAGAATGTAACCACCAAGCCATATTCTGATGACCTTTATATGCTAACCCAGAAATTATTTATAATTATAGGAATGTTATAGTCTCGAATTTGGTGTTTAAAGCCAGGACTTAGCTGTATTAGAATGACAGCTACTTCATCAAACCAATATAAACTGTTTCTAGTTAGAGGTTTTCTTTAATTCACTTTCCCTAAATTATTTAAGCATCACTTATAAGTACATTCAGTACTAAATTACAGCTAGTACCTTTGTCTTCAAAAAATAGAGCATATCATGTTATAAGAGGTAGAAATCTCAGCTTCACTGAAAAACAAGTTGACGAAACGTTTTTATCAGTTTGGATTGAAAGTCTATTCAATATAAGATAGCAAATACATTTTATTTCCAATTTCTAAGACTTTTAGAACCTTAACTTTTTTGTTTTTGTTTTTTAGAGACAGGGTTTCTCTGTGTAGCTTTGTGTTTCCTGGACCTTGCTTTGTAGACCAGGCTGGCTTCGAACTCACAGAGATCTGCCTGCCTCTGCCTTCCTGAGTGCTGGGATTAAAGGCGTGCGCCACCACTGCCCTGCTCTTAGAACCTTAACATTTTAATAGCACACATATTTGTTCCATTTAACATATAATGTATAAATTTCTACAGTCCTTAATATGAGAGGCTGAGCCTTCTTTTCACTGGCACTCATAGGTAGCCCTATATGGAAATAAAAAGGAAGCATGTCCACCTCTGAATCTTACTTATCATCAATCTTGGAAAATTCCTCATTCCAACCAGGGCTTACCTTCTTGAATTTCTTTTGTTAAACTATTAATATATGTTAATTAAAATAGAATTATCTCACTTTCCCTGGCCCTTTTTCTCCCTTCAACCCCTCCAAGGTACCCTTGCTACAACCCCTTCCATTCACTCTCAAGTTGAGGGCTCTTTGCAATTTAATGATTATTCACACACACACACACACACACACACACACACACACACACACACACACACACACCACGGGAGCACAAAAGTCTGCTTTTGTCATGTTTTTGTATGTGTACTTTGAGGACTGGCTACTTTGTATGGGATAATTAATAAGGGTATCATGTAGGTGGAGAGTTTTCTCTCCGGCTCCCGCCAAGTCTAGCCAGTCCTGGAGCCCACTTATAAAATAAACACACAGACTCTTACATTACATTTAAACTGCTTGGCCAGTAGCTCAGGCCTATCATTGTCTAGCTCTTACTCTTATATTCAGCTCACTTTTATTAATCTATATTTTGTCACGTGTCTCATGGCTTACTGGTACCTTACATCTTCCTTGTCCTGGCTGAGGCTCCAGCAGTCTCCCCCTCTGCCTTCCTGTTCCCTCAATTCTCCTTTCTGTTGGTCCCGCCTATACTTTCTGTCTGGCTACTGGCCAATCAGTGTTTATTTATACAGAGTAATATCCACAGCAGTATCATCTCTCACAGAAGTCTTTTTTTTCTCCCAGCAGTCATGAGTTTCCTGTAGTTCTTTGTCTAGTAGTGAAACCCCTTGAAAATTTCCTTTTCTATCTCAACATGTCCATTAATGTTTTTCTGCTAACTTTGTATAGTCATTTGTAGGAGAGACTGTTTCACAGAAAACTTCCTGTTGTTCCAACTCTTAAATTTTTTTTTCTAGATCCTCTTCCATAAGCCATCGATACAGGAGCTGAGATGTAGATGTGTCCCTTGGGGCAGGGATTCCCATGATTTGCCGATCTCTGCATTGTGTTCAGTTGTGGTTCTCTGTAATGGTAAATTATCACTCTTTTCTGTAAATAGAAGCTTCGTTGATGAGGGGTAGTGAGTACTCTTATGTAAAGTGCAAGGATAAGATTTAGAATGTATTGAGGAATTATTCTGGTCTTAAAAAAAATGGTGGTAGTATATTCTTTCTAAGGTCTATGACCTCACCTGCCATGAAAAGTTGGCTAGATTTCTAGTCCAGTCATAATTTCTTTCCTCTTGAGTAGTACCTATGCTGTGGGATGGTCTGTATGTCAAATTGCTCTGATTGGTCAATAAATAAAACACTGATTGGCCAGTGGCCAGGCAGGAAGTAGGTGGGACAAGGAGAGAGGAGAATTCTGGGAAGCAGAAGGCTGAGGGAGAGATACTGCAGCCACTGCCAGGACAAGCAGCATGTAAAGATGCCGGTAAGCCACCAGCCATGTTGCAAGGTATAGATTTATAAAAATGGGTTGATTTAAGATAAAAGAACAGTTAGCAAGAAGCCTGCCATGGCCATAGAGTTTGTAAGCAATATAAGTCTCTGTGTTTACTTGGTTAGGTCTGAGCGACTGTGGGACTGGCGGGTGACAAAGATTTGTCCTGACTGTGGGCAAGGCAGGAAAACTCTAGCTACATACCTACTTAAAACTAAGTAACTGTTTCTTCACAATACTCTGACAGCTCAACAAATTTCTCTAAAGGAACACAAACTTGGATACAGTCTATTGAATAAAATACAGAAAGCTGGTTTTTACCCCCACAAGACATTGTGGCAACACAGTTGAAACTGATGAGTATCAAGCTGTCTTCTGTTCTAACTGCTATCTCTTCAAGTAGTTAAGCCCACTCCACAGATGAATAGTGGAAACTGTACATTTTGCCTGCACCAGCATAAAGAAGTTTGTCTTTGGCAAATTCAGTAAAAAGCCTTGTCAAACTTGTACAGACTTAAAGAGCCTACTTTTAATTAGATCAAACACCACTTGTATATTGATTAGATCCCAGTGGTAGGCTGAATTGAACTTAACCCACTCATTAGTCACCAAATATTAAGCAAGCCATGCAAGCAAGCAGCTGCTATGTTAATTTAGAAGTATTAAAACTGCTTTAATTAGCTAAGTTCTGAATGGATGGGAAAGTAAGCTTCCACAAACAGGATGCTTCAGAAACTGTCTTGGAGAAGATTTTCCACATTAAATAAATCTCTCATCAAATCAAAACCCAAAAGAATGTAAAGAACCTGTACATTAGCTTTAAGAGTTCAAACATTTTTGTTTTTACTTAAAAGTAAAAGAGCAAAGGAAGGACCTATGAATGTTTCATTTTAAAAAGGTTGATAAATTAGTAATCATAGTAGTTAGAAATCCATGTAAATGTGTACATGGCCAGAGTTGGTAATTAATATATGCTGAATAAAGAGATTAATAAAGAGAAAACAAAGTGATATACCTTTCAAGCTTTCACAAATAGCCATTAAATCATACAGTCTCAAAATTATTTGTAGTTGTTTTCATTTTTTAATGTTTTGATTCTCAAAATAAATTACATTTAAATACACCATTTCATTCATGTGGAAAGTTTATTTAATGATAATGTAGTTAATTTTATATTATTTTTGTGTGTGTTTGTATTACATACATATGAATTACATCACTTTTGCATAGTACATTCTTTCAGTGGAAATAGTGCAATAATGTGTATTCATAGATCTTATTTCATTGAAAGTATAGTATTTTGAGTAGTGTTATGAACTTGTACAGTATAAGATAAAATAACTTGTGTTTCATTGTACTAGTTATAGAATATTTTCATCACTAAAGTATTAAAGTCTTATGCTAAAAATTGGTATATTAAAAAAAAATCTATGGATCCCTCATCTAGCAGGAAGCATACATGTACTGAATTCAACGTGAAGGCTAAACTGAAAAATTAATAGGATATCAAAATGATTGGAAAATACCAAGACTGAAGAAATGGCAGAGATGAAGCCAAATGTAAAGTATAGACTTCTTGAAAGTTCAGTCTTAAATTTCTTGAGGGAGTATAGGAAAATGATCATACTATATCAAGTAAAACCTGAATTCAAAAACATGATCATATGCTCAAAGACCGAGTCCAAATCAAGGTGGAAAATAAAAGCCAAACTCTAAAGCCTGAAAAACCATTGAAATCTAAACCTCCATGAAAGAGAAGACCAAAAATATCTTCCCATTATGAAAGGCAAAAGATGACAATAACAATAACAAAGTTGTTTCTTTGTGATCTGGGGAAATTTCTAGGGGAAGGAGATTAGAGATACCTTTCCAGAAAAGAAAAATATTAAATTTAATCATTTTGTTTGAAGAATTATTAAACTAAGAAAATAACACAGAAAGTGGACAAGTAAGGCCTTATTAGGGCAGCTGCTAGCTAAAGCCAAGCACAAAAAATTTAAAGTGAAGAATGACGCTAATGAGGGACAGTTTATAAACCTCAGTAATAGCTTTTTACATTTGATAAAATTATAGAATATTAATAACAATATCCAGAGCAAAGAAAATCTATTTATCACATTTGCAGCAAAGTAAAAATTACTGGGTGGTTTTATGTATCTAAACTTTAAAAAGAGGTGGGAAAATAAAATTATAGACTCAGAGTACTCAAAAAAAAGCCAGTCTAATTTCTGCATCTCATTAAACATGCAATAACAAGGGAAATTTTTTTGATAAAAATATTTTTGTCATATATACACTGATAAATGTAATTGAACCTTATAGAAGACTGAGATGCTATAAGCTGCATTGCACAATTCCAATGGTATGTGTATGAGTAAATCTGAGGAGTCACACTGTGAAAATGAAAACATTTAACTCAAATACTATATATTATCAATACATGAATATATATGTATGAAAATAAAACACAAGATAATTATAAATATGTATAATATGCATAATATATGTTGGTACACATTACAATATATACTTAGAACAACAAAATGGAACAGAATTAACATTGAGTATTTAAAATTATGTGAACCAATATATGTGCTTACAAATGTATGTGTATATAGCTATTAGTGTATGTATTTTCCAATGTGTATGTATAAACCAGTAAAAAAGACATTATGTGGATAATTGCTGTGTTTCCACAGAAAGATTAAGCCATTCTGAATGTTCTTATACCTATACATAAAATGCTAAGATGTTTTGGTAACATTTTATTATCTTTTATAATTTCATGTAATTTATTTTGAACAAATTGACTCCCAAATCCTCATATACCTGCTCTCTCTGCTCTTACCACTCTCGCTCTCCACATGTTTTCTTCTTTATTTTCTCCTTATTAAGTCCAGTTTGTATTGTCCAACTACTCTTGGGAGTGGGAACCTGTCCTTTGAAAAATGTTTATTGGTCATGTGTGATTCTTCCTTTGAGAATTCTCTGGCTAGATCATTGGCCCATTTTTAATTGGGTTCTTTGTTTTTTTGTTTAGTATTTTAGCCTTTAGACAACACTCCTCAGTGGTATAGTTGTCAAGTATTTTTTTTCCCCACACTTAAAGGTCCTTTTCCACTTGACTGATGCTTTCATTTGTACACAAAAGCTTCCTTCATTTCCTGAGATAACATTTGTCACTAGTTGATCCTATTTCCTACGCTACTGAAACTTTATTTAGAAATTCATTTCCTATGTTCATATGTTGATGTATACTCCCTACTTTTTTCTCTAAGCATTACAAACTGTATATGGTCTTATACTGTGTTTCTTGATCCTCTTGGAGTGAATTTTCTAAGTGGAAAGATAAGGACCTAGTTCTTCATGTGATATCCAGAGCCCAAACCTAATGTGTTAAATATATTATTTCTTAAGTGTGTATTTTGGTACCACCGTAGAAAAAGAGAAAGCTATCATTTAATGGACTTTCATCTTCGTTCTCTCTTCTATTTCACATGTCAATGGGTCTTTTTTTGTCTCAGTTTTTCCCCCAAGCATATCAAAGTCTTCATCGTACAACTGTTTTGTTACTTTGCTTACATTTCTCTCTCCCTCTCCCTCTCTCTCTTCCTCTCTCTCTCTTTATCCATCTATCATCTATCTATCTATCTATCTATCTATCTATCTATCTATCTATCTATCTATCTATCTATCTATCTATCATCTATCTATCTATCTATCTATCTATGTGTGTTCTGTGTGAGTCTATCATGATTGGGATTTTTTTTTCTATTTTCAGTGTGTTTGGCATTGGTATCTAAAAATCCTATTCTTCTTAACTCCTGCCACATTGATACGAATGTCTCTCGATCCTGGAGAATTTTTATGACGTCTTTACATTTTCCTTAAAGAATCATGTCATCTGATAACAGGATACTTTGATTACCTGATCTATTTTTCTATTCCTGTTAGTTATTCTCTGTCTTATTGCTAAAACTAAGACTTCAAGCATTGTATTGAGTACAATGAAAAAAGCAGACACTTGGTTGTTCCTGATCAAAAAGGCAACAATTTAAGTTTTTCTACGCTTAACATGATAATAGCTATTAGCTTTTATTATGTTGAGGAGTGCTCTCTAGAGTTCTAGTGTCCTCACAGCTTTTGTCATGAAGGGATATTGGACATTTTTCAATCCCCATGAATGAATGTACTTTCTAGGGTTTTTCTTGTCTTTGGTATCTATCTTTGCTCCACTGTGATTGTATAAAATGCATGGTGGTTTTTCAATATTCTGGTATTTGTTTAAATGGATTTTGTACCAGCATGTGGACTGTTTTAGAGAAAAGTTCATAGGTTGTTCAATGGAATGTGTATTCTCTAGTGTTTAGGTGGTATATTCTGTGAATATCTGATGAGCACATTTGGACTATGATTTTGTTTAACTTCTTTATTTCTCTGTTCATTATTGCTAATTGGTAAAAAATACAAGGTATTGAACTTGATTATTATATTTATCCTTTTACTAAATCTGTGGATTCATTAATAGAATCATTTATTTCATTAGGTGCATCTGAGTTTGGTGTGTGTGCATGTGCATACACACACACACACACACATGTTGCTGGAGAGCTTCTCTCCAGGCTCCACCAAGCCCCGCAGTCCCACAATCCATGTATAAAATAATCACTCAGACACTTATATTATTTATAAACTGTATGGCCGTGGCAGGCTTCTTGCTAACTGTTCTTTTATCTTAAATTAATCCATTTTTATAAATCTATACCTTGCCACGTGGCTGGTGGCTTACTGGCGTCCTTACATGTTGCTTGTCCTGGCGGTGGCTGCAGTGTCTCTCCTCCTTTTTCCTGTTTCCCCAATTCTCCTCTCTCCTTGTCCCGCCTATACTTCCTGTCTGGTTACTGGCCATCAGTGTTTTATTTATATAGAATGATATCCACAGCACACACACATTTGTGTTCAGGATTATGACATCTTGACAGACTGTCCTCTTTTCTAGTATGAAGTGACCTTCTTGGCATCTGATTAATATTAGTTTGAAGTCTTTTGTTTTAGATATTAAAATAGCAAATACAGTTTGTTTCATGGTTCCATTTTGCTTGGAATACCTTTGCCCATCTTTTCTCCCTAGGGAAGTGGCTATCTTTGGTGGTGAATTGTATTTCTTGGAGGCAACAAAGTGATGGATGTGGTTTTCTAATCCAGTATCTTAAACTATATATTTTGATTGGGGAGCTGAAACCACTGGTAGTCAAACTTCTTATTGAAAGTTGCTTACTGAGTCTTACCATTTCGTTGATTCTGTAGTACTTTCTTTAGTTTAATCATGGATTTAATATTGTTCATATTTTTTTCTTTTAGCCTCCTTTTTATCCAAAGCAATCCTTCAAGTTTCTTCTCTGGGCATGGATTGATAGTTATAAATTCCTTAGCCTGCTTATACCACCAAAAGTTTTTCTTTCTCCTGATGTTGTAACACATCTTTTTGATGGGCATTGTAGACTGGGTTAGCATTTATAGACTTGCAAATATTGTAATAGGGAATATAAGATATATTGTTTTTAAATATTTTTGTTGAAAAATCAGTTTTTAATCTGTTAGACTTGATTTTATGTCACTTGGCCCTTTACCCTTGAACTTTCAATAACTTTTTTTTTGTGGGGGTAATGCTTTGACTATTACTTGATGTAGAATTATCTTTTATTTACTTTTCTGGAACTATGTAATGTTTGGTATATATCTTTTGATTTTCAGTGAACAACTCTCCAGATTTGGAATATTTCCTTTTATAGTTTAACTGAAAATATTTTTGTTGTCTTTGACCTGGATTTCTTTCCTTTCTTCTCTGCCTATAATTCATAAGTTTTATATATTATACTGTCCCAAAGATCCCAAATATCCCAAATATTCTCTACATGGGTATTTTTTGTTGGTAGTGTTGTTTTGTTTTGTTTTCCTTATTTTACATACCTACCACAGTTTACCTTCCCTTCTCTCCTCCCATTCTCTCCTCCAACTTCCATCTACCTGCCTCCCCATCCACCACTCCTCCTCCATCTACATTAACAACGGGGCAGTCCTCCCATGGGCCTGAACATAGCATGACACATCAAATTGAGGTAGGACCAAGTTCCTCCCCCTGTATAAAGGCTGGGAGAGGTAATCCAGCATCGGAAACAGGTTCCTCAAACCCAGCTAAGCAATAGGGACAGGTCCTGATCTCACTGCTAGGAGACTTACAAACAAACCAAGCTACACAACTGTCACAAACATGCAGAGGACTTAGGTCAGTCCCATGCAGGCTCCCTCACTCTACATCCAGAGTTCATGTACTCCCATAAGCTCAGGTCAGCTGTCTTTGTGGGTTCCTCCATAAAGACCTTGAAGCCCCTGGCTTATATAATCCCTCCTCCCTTTCTTCAGGACAACTCCCAAAGCTCTGACCAGTACTTGGCTGTGGATCTCTAAATTTTCTCACATCAGCTACTGGAAAACTGGCTCTATGATTACAATTAGGGTAGTCACCAATCTAATTACAGTAGTTGGCCAGTTCAGGCACCCTCTCAACTATTGCTAGGGGTCTTAGCTGGGGTCATCCTTGTGGATTCCTGGGAGTTTCCTTAGCACCCGTTTTCTCAAAACCTACTCCCTCAAGTTCCCTTCCCGCCCCCCCACCCCAGTTTATCCAAGAGTTCTCTCCTATTTTCACTTCAGAGGGAAATCCATGCATTCCCTCTGTGGGCCCTCTTTGTTATCTAGCCTCTCTGGGGCTATGGATTGTAGATTGGTTAGCCTGTATTTACTCCTATTATCTACTTATGAATGAGTACATATCATGTTTGTCTTTCTGTATCTGGGTTACCTTCCTCAGAATTATTTTTTTCTAGTTCTATTCATTTGCCTGCCTATTACGTGAGGCGATTGTTTTTTACATCTGTGTAATATTCCTCTGTGTAAATGTATCACATTTTCCTTATTATTTCCAGGTTCTGACTATTATGAATAATGCTGCTATGAACATACTCTCAGACAATGCCTGTCTTTGAAGTTGAGGTGTATTTCTTTTATGCAGCAGAGGGATGAATTCACTTTTAGTATCCATTCTGTTCTCCTATGCCTTTTTATAGACAAATTGGGTCCATTAATATTAAGAGATATAAATGACCAGTAATTGTTAATTCTTGTTTTTTTTGTTGTTGTTTTGTTTTTTATTGTTGTTGTTGTTGTTTGTTGTTGTTTTGAGACAGGGTTTCTCTGTGAAGCTTTGTGACTTTCCTGGAACCCACTTGGTAGCCCAGGCTGGCCTCAAACTCACAGAGACTTGCCTGGCTCTGCCTCCCAAGTGCTGGGATTAAAGGCATGCACCACCACCACCCAGCAATTCCTGTTTTTCCTTTTGGGGTGGGGGAGGGAGTTATTATTGGTGGTGGCAGTGTGTGTGTTTCCCTTGTTGGGATTTGTTGGTGTGAGATTATCTATTACCTATATTTTTGTGGGTTTAGATAACGTTCTTTGGTTGGAGTTTTCCTTCTAGTACTTTCTATAGGATTGGCTTTGTGGATAGGTATTATGCTGTGGATATTGTTCTGTATGCTGTGAATGTGTTGTTCTTATTGGTTAATAAATAAAGTATTGATTGACCAATAGCCAGGCAGGAAGTATAGGTGAGACAAAGAGAGAGGAGAATTCTAGGAACAGGAAGGCTGAGTCAGGAATCACAAACCAGACACAGAGGATGCAAGATGTGAAAGCAGAACTGGGAAAATGTACCAAGCCACGTGGTTAAACATAAATAAGAATTATGGGTTAATTTAAGATACAAGATCTAGCTAGCAAGAAGCCTGAGCCAGTAAGCCCTACAGTTTTAATTAAAAGAAGCCTCTGTGTGTTTATTTGGATCAGAGTGGGGTAGGACTGGAGAAAACTCAAGCTACAGTATTGTTTAAATCTAGTTTTGTCTTTGAATATCTTGTTTTCTCCTTCTATGATTATTGAACATTTTGCTGGGTTTAGTAGTCTGGGCTGGCATCCATGATCTTTTAGTGTCTGCAAAACATCTGTCCAAGACCTTCTGACTTTTAAAATATCCATTGAGAAGTCAGGTTTAATTCTGATAAGTCTGTCATTATGTTACTTGGCTTCCTTTGCAGCTCTTAATATTCTTTCTTTATTCTTTATGTTTAGTGTTTTGATTATTATGTGACCAGTGGAATTTTTCTGGTTCAGTCTATTTGGTGTTCTATTTGGTAAGCTTTGTGTACATTAATAGCCATGTCCTTCTTTAGAGTGTCAAAGTTTTCTTCTATTATTTTGTTGAGTATATTTTCTGTACTTTTGAACTAGAATTGTCTCTCTCTTCTATCCCTATTATTCTTAGGCTTTTCTTTTTGTGGTGTCCCAGATTTCCTGGATATTGTATGTTAAGACTTTTTTGTCTGTCATTTTGTCTTATTTTCTGTGTCCTTTGCCTTACAGAAGTTTCTCAGTTTCAGGAGGTCCCATTTATTAATTGTTGCTCTCAGTGTCTGTGCTACTGGTGATTATATTTAGGAAGTGGTGTCCTGTGAAAATGCATTCTGGGCTAGTTCCTACTTTCTGTTCTATCAGGTACAGTGTAGCTGGATTTATGTTGAGGTCTTTGATCCACTTGGATCTGTAAGTTTCAGCTCAAGAGTTGAATTTTGTGTATGTTGATAGATATGGTTCTATTTGCATTCTAATACATATTGACATCCAGTTATGTCAGCACTATTTGTTGAAGAAGCTTTCTTTTTTCCATTGTACAGTTTTGGCTTCTTTGTCAAAAATCAGGTGTTCATAGGTATGTGGATTAATGTTAGTGTTTTTAATTTGATTCCCTTGATCCACATGTCTGTTTTTATGCCAATACCAAGCTGTTTTTATTACTGTAGCTTTATTTTAAGTTTGAATACTCAAAAATATGATTCTTAAATTAAAATAAGACATATAAACCCACAGATATCCATCTAAATTTTAATGGAAGTGTCTTGTCAGGTTTCTAGATTACAAATACACACACACACACACACTCACATACACACTGTATGCATATATGTATATGTGTTTATATACACATACACAAATGAACAAAATCAGTACTTGTAGAAATATTGCACGAGAGCTTAAAATACAAGACTGCCATATTAAACTTCTTGTTGACATCAGCCTCGGCAAAGGCTGTGATGAGAACGCTGGCTGTAATGCCTTTGTCCATCTATCTAAATACAGGATTGCTCAGGAAACTTGAGTGTTTGAAAAGTATTTTTAATTGGTTGAGCCAGCTTTTCTTAAAATTGTGAGTTGGCTGTTTGAAACCTGGGGCTTATGCAGGGACGCTAGGCTCGGCCTGGGAGGAGGGGACTGGACCTGCCTGGACTGAGTCTACCAGGTTGATCTCAGTCCTCCTGGGAGGCTTTGCCCTGGAGGAGGTGGGAAGAGGGGGTGGTCTGGGGGAAGGGGAGGGGGCAGGAAGGGGGAGAACAAGAACAAGGGAATCTGTGGCTGATATGTAGAGCTGAATGGTATTGTAAAATTAAATAAATAAATAAATAAATAAATAAATAAATAAATAAATAAATAAATAAATAAATAACAATTAAAAATTATGTTACATTTAAAATTAAAGTAAGGGTATATTTTCCTATATTGTGATTTGTTCCTTGATAAGTCAGATAGAAGAAGAGATGATAAACTTTGTACATTAGTACCAGTTGTCCATTCCAGTTGGTTTTTCTTTGTAAAACCCAAACTCATTCATTAGTCATGTTTAATCTGCTTAGCAGTTTAGGGAACAATTTGGCAATTTTGTGATTTTTTTTCAGATTATCATTCTCTTAAAGTGCCAGTGTTTTAAAATAGCATTCTTGTAATTTTGTGCCCTTTTGTGATGGAGTGCTGTTTGTTATATAAATTTGACTTGGGTTCTTTACGTTTGTGTCTGTTTATGCAATTTGAGGAGGAACACTGAACATGAGTCCTACATGATACTAATAAACTAATAATTGCAGAGGTTTAAAAAAAAGAAATATTACATGTATAGAAATCTCTACATATGCTTGCTATATGCACAGAATTTTAAATAATTATGCTTGTAAAACATGCTGTTTATAGAAAAACATAAGAAAGCAAAAATAATCAAATGCATATGTATACAAGAATCAAACTGCTGTTGCCTATACTTTGTTGGTAGAAAACATGCAATAAGTAATTATATCATTAAATATTAATATATTTAATGTTTAATTTTTATAAATATTTTTTTTGTTGCTGTGGGATGTCTCTCTGCATGCTGTGAATATTTGTGGCTCTCATTGGATAATAAAGCTGTTTTGGCCTATGGCAAGAAAGTTTACAGCCAGGCAGAAAATCAAAGCAGAGATACAGAGAGAAGAAGAGCAGAATCGGGAGAGATGACAGCCTCCTGTCAAAGGAACAACAAGATGCCAGCAGACTGGTAAAGCCACAACCACATGGCAACATATAGATCAATAAAAATTATTTAATTTAAGATGAAAAAGCTAACTATCAAGAAGCTGAAGCCATAGACCATAGAGTTTGTAAATAATATAAACCTCAGAGTGATTATTTTATAAGCAGCGGTGGAACTGTGGGGTTTGGCAGGACTGAGAAACTTCCAGGTACAATTTTTGATATTGTCAGTTTTATTTACAAAGTCTCTCTCACTCTCATGTGTGTGTGTGGGGTCAGGGGGTGGGTTGGAGACCAGGTATTACTACATGTCATTGAATGCTCTGGAACTCATTCTGCAGACCAGATTAGTCTCAGTCTCAGAGAGAACCACCTCCCAATGCTGTCCACATACTGGAGCATATACTCTGTTCCTTTAAAAAAATTCATATTTCATGTAACAAAAAATAATATTAAATCAAGATACATTAAGTAAGATCAAGATATACTAAGGTTCATAATGAACATTGGAAACACATTATAGAATTTTTTAATGTAGTGATATTTGTAAACATTTCCTGAGTTGATTTCATAGTACTTTTCATTAACTAAACTACTGCTTACTACTACTTATTATCCTTGTGTAGAACTTATCTCTTATTTGAGTATCATTATATTGTTCCCACCTTAATATGAAATTTGAAGACTATGTGTGATGGTTAATGCTTAGAATCCCTTTACTTGAAAGACTGAGGCAGGAAAATTTTGATCAGATTGAGGCCATTATAGACCACACAATGAATATGAGGTCATGCAATACTATCCTGTCTCAAAAAAATTGAAACAGTTTAATTAATTTAAAGACACATTCAAACATTTTCAATTTTTACTAGTATGGTAAATAGGAATAAAATTTGTCATTATAATTATCTTAAAACAAGCACATTATAGTGATATATGGCATATACAATGGATTTTCATCAGTTTTGAACACCATTGCTTTGCAGCAGTAGTAATCACTGATCTATACCACAGGTGAGTTTCACATCAAGTGATCTACTAGATTTCTAATGCTTTTGTAGATATAGTCTAAATATAGATAAAAAATATATATAATATATTTCTAACTTGGAAGTTACAAATGTGTAACTAAAATGAAATTATCTTGAAAATTTCTCACCATCTCTTTGCCAACACCATTTATAAGTTTATTGTTATTTTTCATTTGACTTCAGAACATTATTGATCTGTTTTTCTCTATTAATTTATAAATGTTAAAGTATATGCATACACTATATATGATGTAATGTATCTCATCTAAATATATCCATCTGTTCAATATCTTCATAAAAAGAAATCAATTATGTCAGAAACTGACCAATGAAAGTGAAAAAATATTTCCTTGTAAATATCATTATTTAAAATAAATTTATTTTAGAGATGATGTGCCTTCTACATATAAATTTATATTGATGTTTTCACATTATCAGATATAGTCTCCTAATCAATCTTATATTTCTATATTTTGTGTTACTGGACCACATGATGAACATTGGTTACATTAATAATTTTTACTCTGAAAAATTAAATTTTACTTTATGTCATTTAGATTCTGTCCCAAATCTGTCTGTTCTAGACAGTGTTGGAAAGTCCTACGACTTTGTCTGCAGATATTGCTGAATTACCTATGATATCAATATAGTGGAAGAGAGAGAAATCTAATGATTGGGCCTTAAGTTACTGGTTATTGCTGTAGGCAGACTTTTCCACTTGTCAGTTTTCAAATAACTGACATGGAGACTTAATATTAATTATAAATGTTTGGTTGGTAGCTCAGGCTTGTTACTAGCTAACTCTTACATTTTAATTTAACACATATTTCTTATCTACCTTTTGCCATGTAGTTCATGGCTTGTTACCAAGTTTTCTACACTTGATTCCTCTGCATCTTCTGGCATCTCCTCTTACTGTACCCTTCTTCCCCCATCATTCTCAATTTGGCCTTTCTGCCTAATCTTATTCTGTTCAGCTATTGACAAGTCAGCTTCTTTATTAAACCAACCACAGTGACATATATTTACACAGTATAAAGGAATATTCTACATTTTTCCCTTTTTGTCTAATTAAAAAGGAAGGTCTTCATGTTAACATGATAAAATTATATACAATAAAAAATAGTTATTAAGTAAAAATAACAGTTACAATATCTAGTCTATTTGTATTTGGCAAAATTAGAGAAAATATTCTATTATGCATTTTACCTTTGTAAATCTAAAGTTTTATACCTAATTTATCTTTTATCATAACTAAGGAAAGCTTTAACTATGACTATCTAGTCTTCAACTTAGTCAAATTCTCCAGAAGAGTGAAATGTTGCCTAATGACAGTGATACCTGGCTACCTGGACAGTCACCTTAGATTCTTCTGTAATGTTGGGGCATTCAACTTTGGCCTATAGTCCTGTTATATCTGACAGAATTTTCTGAGACACAGGGAATTTTGAAGTACTATTGTACCTTATCTTGGCAAAGTCTGGTAGTCACTTTCTTTTGTGTCCTGCTGGTCCAGTTTGGGCAGTATACTGTCAGGAATTGAGGCAAGGGCAATTTCCTTGCTCAGATGACTAGATTAATTTAATCTATATTTCTTATCTGTGCTTTGCCATAATGTTTGCTACCTTTTCTCAGTACAGCATGCTCATCTTGTTTATATTTCTATCTGCTTGCAACTCCTGACTCCACCCTTCCTCTTTCCAGCATCCTCTCTTAGTCTCTCCCACTAATCTTACCTTGTACTGTTGGTCAGTTAGATTCTTTATTTAAGCAATCACAATGACATATATTCACACAATGTAAAGGAATAGTCCACATACTGCCATTATATAAGTGCCACTATTGGCCCTTTAATATCTCGCCATGTTTGTCATCGTTTTAGTTTATTCACATCGCCGTTGGATAGGACTATTGATTGTTTCCCTTCCTTGCCTTTTCATGCAGTATTTTCTTTTACTATGAAAGCTAGTCCACAGGAAAGAGACTTTCAGGTTAAACCCAGCTTGACTCTTCCAGGTTCTGTGCAGGAAGTGTTCAGTGTCTTTTACACAGAAACTTACCTTTATCCTCTCAAAACCAAGTAAGGGCAATGGTAATATTCTCCACTGTTTGAAGAGTCTTGTGGAGTATCCTGACCAGCAACATGAATTAAAAGTTTTCTTTATGTGTATATGGATACACTTTTATGTATTGTGTATACTTTTAGATAAACATAAAATAAAATACCATGATTCTTTGAGGCTGTATCAAACATCCTTTGTTTTAACCTAGCCCATTACCAGGAGCTAGTGAGGTCATGGATTTTAGAAGTGAGTAGGGTCACATTATTATGCTAGCAAAATTCCTAACTGTATTCTAATACTTATCCTTATACCTACATATACATGTAGCTCTCATGCCTCATTAAAGAAGATTCTTCTTATAGCAAATGAAGATCATTATAGGAAACCACAGCATGCTATATGCAGAGATTATGGATCTTTTGAAGTCCAGCTTCAATTGATATATCTATAATGCAACTTCTCTACCCAAGGTTCATAAAAAATTCTCAGAAAGCAGGACAGAAAGACTTTAAGAAACAAACCAGATAGTCTGAGAGGATATTATGTCTCCTAGAAATGACAGGGAAACAACCTGCACACATGATACCTCAACAATATGGCTGCCTAAACAAGACCAGAATAATGGTAGTATTAATAGGCAAGCTATGGTGAAAAGAAGACATCTTATAGAATTCTACCCAGAGCCAAAGAATAGGAGGAACGTAATGATTGCTGAGCGAAGTCTTCCAAAATGAGTTCTCTAATTGGTTATCAAATAGAAATAGTTCAACCCAGAATTCATATACATATAAGCCAAACAAAATAGACTTTGTAGGACACACACACACACACACACACACACACACACACACACACACACACACACCACCCACACACACACGTAGTACAAAATTTAAAAGTTCTTATTATTAAAAACAAACCTAGAGCCAGGTATTGGGGTGAATGCTGGAAAATCAGAGAAACAGAACCAACCACAGTGAACATCACTTAGCCAATTCCTCAACTGATTGGATTTCCTCAATCTGGAAGCCTCTGTGTCCTCATCCAAATGGATCTCTGCTGAACTGCTGCTCAAAAGCCTAAAAGCTTAAAAGGCTCTAGCTTCTGGTCCTTATGCCTTATGTACCTTTCTTCTTCCTGCCATCACTTTCTGGGATTAAAGGTAACTATGGGTAACTATGCCTTGCTGTTTCCAGCGTGGCTTTGAATTCACAGAGATCTAGATGGATCTCTGCCTTTGGAATGCTAGGATTAAAGGTGTGTGTGTGTGTGTGTCACCATTTTCTGGCCTCTATATCTAGTGGCTGTTGTGTTCTCTGACCCCAGATAAGTTTATTAGGGTGCACAATATATTGGGCAACACAACATCACCACACACATATATGCAGTTATATGTAATGATAATAATCTAAAGGGAGCCATCAGTTTGAGAGGGACAAGGGAGGAGAGATTGGAGCATTGGGAGGGGATATTGGAAAATTTGGAGGGAAGTCACAGGGAGGTGTTGGAATGAGGATAGGGAAAGGAGGAAATAATGAATTTTATTTTGATTAAAAGGAATTAGATAGGAAATTTGTATCTAGATTTAGGACTACATAGAAAAACCAAGCTGGTTGTGGTGGCACAAGCAGGTAGGATTTGTTGAAGGAGGCAGAGGCAAGAGAATCACAAGTTCTTGGCAAGCCTGAGCTACACATTGTAAAGAACAACAACAAAAAAAGAAAAGAAAGATAAAGAAAACTCTGATGATGTGAACTTCCATTCCATTTCTACACTGTTAATAGTTATACTCATTAGATTGAAATTTAGAATTAAATATTACCACAATTGCAAAGAAAAGAATTTTCAAGCCCTTATACCACTACTCCAAAACATGAGAAAATGTTGCCTTTATTGGTTACAGTGAACTATTTTACCTTTGAAATTAAAAATAGTTTAATTGATTCTATATGATATGAGAACACATATATTAGTTTATCTTTAAGTGATGACTTCTTTGAAATGTTGCTCCTAGCCTTGAGCTTTTGTCACACCTCATTTCTAATGTTCTTATTCATATTAACTATGCTTGGTGAATAAATCATCTTGTGTGTGGTTACTTCAATATATAAAGCAGTAGAAATAGAGATTGAGTTTTCAGAAGACACTACTAGCATACATATTACTTGTATTAAATGTGACAATGCATTACTTATTGTTACCATTAACAATCAATGACTAGGTAACCATTCCTACAGTATCAACTGTACTGTCAGCATCACAGTTTCAGCTTCTGTCAAGTTGGGAATCAAGCGGGAATCACTTGACTACTATGGTCTTTTCAAAACCAACAAACATGGCTACTTTTGAATATTGTCTATCAATTATATAGCCTTTAAGAACAGTTTCTTCAATCTGGACTCTTTCAAATGGATCTCTTATTACATGCTGTGATAAAATGCTTGTTTTATTAAATAATAAATAAGTTTTACATGGAAATTAGAAACTGTTTGTAAAAACTCAAAATCAGTGAAAAATATTTGAAGGATTCATTGGAAGCAATAGACAGAATTTCAGGGTGTTCCCTTTTTATGATGTTTATCATTTTAACTTTGAACTTTATGTTCATCATTATTACCTTTTTCTAAGAGATTTCAATTCAATTTGATATTTGTTCAAGTAAGCTTTAACCATAGCCCATATATTTAATTCCATGTTGAGAATAAAAGGCCAAAGGAAACAGTACCAACTTAAAATGTTTTATAACTAGCTAAAGTGAAAATGGTACAACAATGAAAATTTCTTTTGGTCATTCCTCTTTAGAGCAGTGGTCAGGAAGAAGGTTTTCAGGAGGTGGAGACTGAAAGGACAAAGTCTGATGGAGAGCAATGAAGCTTCGGTTGTATCACTTTGACTGCATTAATGATGAACTCTGAGTCACCAATATTGTGTCAGCGTAGCACTAAGTATAAGCAATTAAAAGCACTTCCACT
The DNA here is from genome assembly GCF_049852395.1 of Peromyscus maniculatus bairdii. Classification (NCBI taxonomy): domain Eukaryota; kingdom Metazoa; phylum Chordata; class Mammalia; order Rodentia; family Cricetidae; genus Peromyscus; species Peromyscus maniculatus. The sequence continues at coordinate 8,919,076 of NC_134865.1, read as the reverse complement.
TAGAGTAACTTAGCCGAAAGGGAGGGCAGATTTGAATTATTCCCCCTCTCTCCCTGTGCCCTTTGCTGTTCCTTGTCTGACTGTTGTATGAGTCAGAATCTGTGCCTGCCTGAATGTTGCATTTTGAATCCCTGTCTCTCCCCTCTGCCTTTCTCTCTCCTAACCCCCACCCTCTCTTTGTGTGTGTCCCTAACAAAGAGCTTTGCCTGCATTCATTGACAGCACAGAAAGCCCCATATGGAGAAGGGATGAGGTATACTTTTCAGAAGTTTTTGAGAGACTTTTACAAGGGATTAAGTCACCTGACCTCAACTGTCCCCAGTTGACTAAAATGAAAAACAAAAGATATCAAACAATATTTGAATGCTGCTTCCAGTATCCAAGGTAGATATTCTCTTCATAATGTTTCTTCCAACTTATTTACTATTTCCTGAATTTATTACCATAGCATATATCCACACATGCATTACTAGTTGGTCTAGGGCATAAGAGTACACAGCTTAAGACACAATCTATGCATTACCTTAGATAGAAATCCAAGGCCAGCAAAGTTGGTCCTTACACTGTTCTCTTAAAGGCAGATAAAACAGTGAGGCTGAGTATACAGAAGAACAGCAGTGTTTCATCTTAAATGATATATAAGTGCAATATTAACTTTGGCAGCTATGAGGTTCCAGCAAAAGCTCCCATCTCTTCCAATGTAAGGGCATTTTGTATTATGTTGTATCACCACAATAGTCACTGTGGAAGGCAAGGAGCAGGGAGCTTTCTGACAGTGTGGGAGAATCATGTGGATATTTTCATAGGAAAGAAAATGGAAGTAGTTAATATGGCCATCAAAGTATGCTTAGAGCTGCCACTGTCAATCATGATAGTTATTCCAGGATCAACACTTTCAAATTTTCTTCTCTGAACCCATTTCCCCTAACTATAATCATGAATACACATACGTGTCCTAGACATCTCTCTATTTATAAATAGTTATGTGTAGAGTATAGCACAATTAAGACTTTTTATCAATTTTCTGAATATTATTTTATAACTAACAAAATTATTTCATCAATTCAAATTAGAATTTAGAAATTATATATATATATATATATATATATATATATATGAATATATATATATTTATTTTCCTGAATATTGTTTCAAAACAAGAAAATGAAAACTCTTGACTGTTACTGTTACTATGCCCCCTAATAATCAAAACAATAATGAAAGACTCAAAATGCGCATCGATCACATAAAAAGCCACATTAGTATACTGTTTCTTCCACTAAGCATGAAAATAAAATTTAAAAAGAGCCATAAAACTTGATTACCTAAATTTAGTGAGGCCATTTATAACTACTAATGTTCTTCTGTGATAAATTGTTTTCACCGAGATATGGTATGATAATGGGATAATATGGTAGACCAAGTGGTTCATAAACTATGTAATACTTAGACAATAAAAAATGAAGGCAAGTAGAGCAATATATTTTAGAATAATGCTAAGAATATATCACAAATTTTTACATTAGAGAATAAAATATGATGATAGGTAATTTTTGTAATCTTTACTAAGATTTGAACTTTTTTTTTGAGCCTCATTTCCTCAAGTTTATTTTTGTTCTCACCTTGAGATGCCACTTAAAGAAAATGTACCAGGAGAAACAACACTTCTTTCAATAATCAATTTTTTAATTTTCTTAAATATTTTGGTTCATGAATATTCTTAGAAGGTTGACGATCAATTGCTATTATTTTACTTTTGAAAGATAAATTTTACAAAGTGTACTTGATGCTTATAATCTGATGCAGACTATATATGATATTGAAATGGAGGCTGGAGAGATGGATCAGAAGTTAGCAATTGCTGCTCTTCCAGAGGACCTGAGTCTGGCCAGTACCTAGAGGCAGCTCATAACTGCTTTAGCTCCATTTCCAAAAGACCTAACACCTCTGGTCTCAGAAGGACAGCTACATGCATAAACTCACAAACAGAATGCATCATTAAATATAATTGATTTTTAAAAATACAAGAAATAAATTGATTAAAGTATAGATTTATGGTTTTATATTGACTTTTCAATGGCGGGAGCAATTAAGTCCACTAAAAACTCAAGAATCAATGATAACTTAAATGTAAAAAAAAAAAAGTATTCTTCTTATTTTACATGAGGACTATTGCTTCTTTTTGAGCACTGGTTTGCAGGCTGGTTTATAGTCTTTGAAATAAATCCTGCTGCCTGCTCCCAACCCTTTGCTTGTATTAGTCACTCTTTACTTTGTGTTCACATTTGAAATCTTTCCTTCTATTCCACACTGAAGTGAGATCCTGAAAACAAGTTTTCTGTCTGTGTCTATCTTATTTCACTTAGTAGACTACTCTTCTTGCCTGAGTGTCCGTTTATAGTGTGTAGCCAATGACAGGCTTTATTTCTAAGAATTGATAACTATGAAGAGGTAACTATAAAGCCCTGAAGTGGTTCTAAGAAGCAGCTGTACAGATATTTTTGTATTTCTTTGGTAGCTTGAAATTTTAGCACAAAGAAACAAACAAAAATAATTCCTTTCCTTTTTGTTTATGAGAAGAGAAAACCGTGATCTTTAAGATGATAATTTTTGGCTTCTCTTCTGATATTAGCATTGCCACTTTCTTCTCTGAATCCACATGCATCAACCTGAGCATTTGGATGTTGGCATTTTCTTTGTCATCATAAACAAATGTGTCTCAAATACAATGAATTTCAATTATTGCCAAGCAAAATTTTGGTTTATTTTGTGCATAGTATTTTCATTCAAACTAGGATAAATGACCTCTCAGTGTCAGTACAATTAAAATATAAAGTTAAAATGTAAAATGGGAGTCGGGAGGTGGTGGCACACGCCTTTTATCCCAGCACTCGGGAGGCAGAGGCAGGCAGATCTCTGAGTTCGAGTTCAGCATGGTCTACAAAACGAGTTCCAGGAAAGGCGCAAAGCTATAGAAACCCTGTCTCAAAAAAACAAACAAACAAACAAACAAACAAAAATTGTAAGATTGGAAACCTCTATGATAACCAAATCTAATCCCTGGGGCGATGATTGGGATTGCTCAAAATAAAAGCACTTTCGGGCCTGGTAATGAAATTAAATGTTTTTAAATCACATACTTATATTTTCTATGAATTTTCCAATTCACATAGATTCTGTACATATATAAATAAGTGAGTCTTGAAATAAGGATTGTTCTATATGAAGGTTTCCATGGGAATCAGGAAGAAATTCCACAATGGGAACTTGGATATCCACTGAACCCTGATGCCACAGAGAAGTCAAGCAGAACCATTCAAAGAATATGCTTCAAAAAGAGCCTATGTTTTATTATACTGAAGTTTTGTTACTGTTTAAGTATTCTTTTATTATTTTCATATAGCTTTTCAAAGCTTCTGATTGTTTGAGAGTTTTTATATGTGCATATAATGCAATTTAATCAAACCTACTTTTTCCCTTCCTTTCAACTACTCATCTACCCTCCTCACCACTTCTCACCCAGACTTCATATGCCAGTAGACACTGCATTTTATTGGCTGCCATAAGTGCCCTATTATCAGCTAATTGTGGAAAGGATCTACATAGTTTTCAATTACCATTCTTTCTGTTTATTACTGTCATCTGTATCTTTTATCATTGAAGTTATTTGCAAGAAATGTTTGGGTTTCATAAGGCAAATCATATCAGTGTGGAGCAACATGTCTTCCATGATCCTGTCTCCTGTAATTGTCCCCTCTGATTGTGTACCCTGGACTCCCTGGGACACTTTGGCTTTGAGCTGCTGGGGGAAACTTGGGAATGTGTCTGAGAAATTAACTACCCTCCCCCATTCAAGTTGCTTGAAAATAACTCCTGTTTGTGGGTTTGAATAAGTAAAATAACAACAACAAGAAAACATGAAAGAGAATAATGAAGACACTTGCCTTGACATACACGAAGCCTCTAACTGCAGGACCAACACAATAGCAATATTCCTTTCATCTAAATCTTATACTTTAAAAAGAAAAATTCTGTGTTCTAAAATGAAATTTGAGAAATTCAAAGTTCTTCTCACTTTGAAGGTATAAGTGTGGATTAGTAGACCTGAGTCCTGAATGAATGAGGCATAGAAAATGGTATGGGTTTACTGAAAACTGAATTTAAAGAAACAAGCTTTTCAATTGTGAATTTCAGTTTATCTTAATGGATGACACAATAAAAATGTGGGTAGAATGCATGGTGTTGCTCCAGGGAGGTCTCCAGTAGTATTTTCCATTTACAAACATCCCCTAAGAGGAATCAGAGAGGGCATAATAATAGATCAAACAATCAACAGTTTCAATATAACGAGCTAGAAGGGAAAAATTATCCTAACCCAAGCAGCAGAGCACAAGCCAATGAGGATTCAGCAGGTGTAGGGTTCACCTCTCCCTTGTGCCTTCCACAGCATGGCCACTTAAGGAAAGGGACATTCTTGGAAGCTCGTTTTACCCAGAATTCCATTTGTTTAAGTACATATATAAGATGCAAGAATGTGTATAGCATGATAAATACCTCTAAAGTTGAAATATTCACTGCAGGAAAGGGTAACAGTGCTCTTTCCACTTTCTCTTAGTCAGTTAGTTTGCACTGATATAGAAGTGTACATCACTACCACTGTTGTTCCTTACCTCTTGTTTTGGGAAACCAGAAGCTGGGTTATTTGGAGTGGATCATAGCCATTGTCTTTAAATCTTGACTATCAGTAAATCACTATCATCAGTTTGCATTGTGCTTTTGCCTGCCCATTAGTGAGTCCTTTCTAGATGTAACCTGTTTAATAACTGGTTCTACATTTACTGAATATACCTTGTTTTCTTCTAATGCTTCTTATCTCTCATTTCTGTCCACCAAGCCAAAAACTTACATAACCAGGATAATGAAGATGGTTATTTCCATATGACCAGGCAAATGAACACATGCAATCTAAAAACACTGAAGCTAACACAATCACACCTCTTTAAGCACATTATCACTTCCCTAAGTCCCTTCAGTCTTCCCTCCAGTTACACAGGACTCAAGCAAGAAAACAAAAAACTGCATTCCTCTTACCAAAAGGACTTCTCACACAGTAGAGATTCACAGTAGCTACTGAGCCCACTGAATTGATCTACTTTGTAAGGCAAAAGTAATCTTTTGAAGGGCTGGAGAGATGACTTAGCACTTTAGAGCAGCTGACTGCTCTTTTAGAAGACCTTTGTCTCATTCCCAGCACTCACATGGTGGCTAATGACTTTCTAACTCTAGCTCCAAGGGGATTTGATGCTACTTTCTGAGCTCCATGGGCACCACATAAATGTGGTGTACAGATATACATGAAAGCAAAACAACCATACAAATAAAATAAAAATAAATGTAATAAAAATAAATATTAATTTTCTTTAGTAAGGAATCCATATCTCCTTACAGATTCTCTTGGGTAATGTGATTGACTGTCTAAAGCCTAAGAGAAAATAACTGTAGCTTACTTAGCTGCATAAAGTTGGTTTTCCTTTATTTCAAAATTACAGCTGATCTACTGTACATGAAAAAATGTTTATGAAGTTACCATCAAACCAATGAATACAGAGACCTACAGCTATAGAAGAACATAAGGCAGTCAGGATAAAAAGAGAGCAGGAGACAGTCTTGGTAACCCGAAGAACACACAAATAGTAAATTGATCACTGAAATGGAGCCTCCATTCTGATTTATGGTATTTGTAATCACACATACTCTTGTCTTTAGTCAAGAGAAAAACTACTTACTTTCTTAGAATTCCTGATAGTTCCAGAAACAAAGAAAGTAACTAATTATTTCAGCAAATATACATGACACAAGATTCTTAGAATATTAGAGTTATCAGTATTATAAAAAAGATCTTTACATAATTTTATGGTACAGAATTTATATTCATAAAATATCTATAAAGTTTGGGTTTGAAAATACCATCAAAGGTATATAATATATGTAACTATAACAATGGAAACAAGTGCATGCAATTTTAGATATTTACAAATATTGTTCTATATGGTAACTATATCTTTTCTTAATGAGAGATAAACATAAATTGGCTTTTAGCTTCTATATAATTTTTGTTAATTATTTATTAAAGAATTTTTTATTCATTTTTACATACCAATCACAGATCCCCCTCTCCTCCTTCATCCCATCCCTCCCTCCTCCCCCCTCAACCCACGCCCCATTCTCCTCTCCAATAAGGCAAGGTCTCCCACGTGGAGTGCACAGATCCTGGTTCATTCAGTAGAGGGAGGTCCAAGCCCCTCCCCCTGCATCAAGGCTGTGCAAGGTGTCCCACTATAAGTAGTGGGCTCCAAAAAGTCAGCGCATGCACCAGGGCATGTATCCTGATCCTACTGCCTGGGGGCTCCTTAAACAGATCAAGCTATACAACTGTCTCGCTTATGCAGAGGGCCTACTCCAGTCCCATGGAGACTCCACAGCTGTTGGTCTAAATAATATTATACTTGTATTCAGTGCACTGGGATCATACTCTACCCCTAATACCATCTCTCATCCCTAATCTGCTCCCATTGGCCTCGTCTTTTGTTCTGAAGTAGTGTCCTCCCTACCCTCAAGTCTCTAGTTTCCCTCAAGTTTGTTCATTTTGTTGGTTGGTTAGTTTTGGTTTTTGGTTTCTACTCTTTATCTGGTTCCTTTATACTTTTCAGGCCCCATGTAGGTAGTCACTGTAGCAGGAATCTTAAAAGTTCTTGCCAGTTCCTCAGCTGGTCCTGTTTCCTTAGACTGGAAGCCTCTGAGTCCTCATCCAGAATGAATCTCAGCTGAATTGTGTTGCTCCAAAGCCTGAAAGCTTAACCAGCCAAATGCTTAACCAGCCAAAATCTTCTAGTTTCTGGTCCTCACGCCTTATATATCTTTCTGCTTTCTACCACCACTCCCTGGGATTAAAGTCTGGCTTTCTGGGATTAAAGGTGTGTGTCACCATGCTTGGCTATTTCCAATGTGGCCTTGAACTCACAGAGATCCAGAGGGATTTCTATCTCTGGAATACTAGGATTAAAGGTGTGAGTGCTACCATTTTCTAGCCTTTGTATCTAGTGGCTGTCTGTTCTCTGACCCCAGATAAATTTATTAGAGTACACAATATTTTGGGGAACACAATACCACCACAAGTCACAGCTACTTTGTGTTCTTTGTAGCAATGGTCCTTTACTACCCATGAGACTACAATTCACTGTACTTCTCTGTATCCTTTAGTTCTCACAGTACTTTCACCTCTGGGTTTTTCTCTGAGCCTTGTAGGAGGTGATATAGATGGTCTAGCTAGGTCCTAGCTCTCAAACATTGACACTCTGATGAATGAGCATTCTCTGACCAAGGCTGAGAGCTGTTCTAGCCTAGAAATATAAATAAATAGAAGTATCTAGAAGGTAGTTCAGTAGTAGATTCCTTCTTAGGGCATATGACCACCTTAGTCTCTGGATTTTAGGCAGTGACAAGCATGTCTTTCTTCCCATGGAACAGGCCCAGTATCTAATCAGAAAGCAGTTGATGATGCCAGAATATTCATGCTGCCATTGACTACTGGACATATCTTGCCAAGTGGTTGAGTATGATAACATAGCAAGGTCGACAGGTGGATGTGGTTATTGATGACTTCTCTCCCAACCTTTGGCTTCTGTGAATACTCACCAGCAGGCCGGGGTGGGGGATTTTAAACTCACTTCCAGCTTAGTGTATGTCCTATATTCTGAATGCTTGGTGTCTTCATCTCAGGTTCATACCCTGTAGTTCTCATAGACATCATGTGCTGGTATTTAGTAGGCTCACACATTTGAATATGTGGTCTCTTTTTGCTAGCGTTGTTGGTGGAGGTTATGGAACTTTTAGTATGGATATGGTATAAACACATTTCTAAATGATCTCATTAAATATAAAATACTGAGCCAGAAATTTGGGTTAACGCCTTAGAGAGATCAGGGAAATACAGAATGCCACCATCTAACCTCACCTCACCAACTCCACAGCTTCCAAGGAGTGGGACTTCCAGGCTCATATGCCTTGCTTTTCTGCCCTCTGATTGGTTCTTAGCCAAGTTACCTCACTTGCTCTTTCTACATAGCTCTGTCACTATCTGTCTGTCTGTACAGACCTCCAGGTCTCTATGGTTGGTACTGGGATTAAAGGTGTTTGTCACCATGCTTGGCTTTGTTCCGGAGTGTGGCCTTGAACACATGGAGATTCTGTCTGCTAAGGGATTAAGGGCATGTGCTGCCTGACTTGTTTGCTTACTTAAAATGGCTGGCCTTTTCCCCCCCCGATCTCCAGGCAACCTTTATTATTAACACACAAATAAAATATCACCACAATATGGAGCTTTGCTGGAAGAAGCATGTCATCGGTGTCAAATTTTGAGAATTTATAGCCTCATTCCATGTCTAGTTCACCTTTTCTGCTCACTATTTTTTTTTGTGATGTGATCTCATGGCTTTTTGCTCCATCCTCATGATTTCATAACTCCTCCACCCCTATGGATTCTTGAATTGCAAGCCAAAATAAAATATTTTCTGTATGTTGTATTACAGCAACGAAAAAGTAATCACTACACTACTCAAGAACAAGGTAAATAGTCATTGATATTGATGCTAGGTAGGTATTTGACACCTGGAAGTGGGATTTAGGTTTGAAAATCTATGACTTCTGGGAACAGCATAACCAACCATGTAGAGTATATTTATTCAAGTTTCTTCAAAACAAAACAAAGACAAAAATTCTGTATTTTCTGACTCCTAATGGCATTCTGATATACTTATCAATGCCTCACTCAGCCATCATCACAGAAGCTTCGTCTTGCAGCAGATGAGAAAAAATACAGAGACCATCAGCCAGACTGTATGCACAGACTGAGAAGACCTTTGAATACTCTGCCCTAAAGGGGATGTCTGAATCAAATCTCTCCATTGAGGCCTCAGGGAATCATGAAGAAGAGGACTTAGAAACAGTGTAAGAGCCAGAGGGAATGGAGGAAACCCAGAAAGCAAGGCCCTCTAAATAAACCTGATCATGGACATATGAATGCAGAGACTGAGGCAGCAGCATTCACAGGGCCTGAACAAGTCTGCACCAGATTGGTGGGGGGAGGTCCTAGAGCTGACAGGAGATGAGAACACAAGGCCCCATCCCTAACCCAGCAGCAATCTCCAGCAAAAACCACTTGCAAAAGAATATTTAGTTTCCTCCAAGGGAGTCTTACTGAGGAAACAAACTCTTAATGGTAACCTTCATGTCCAACAGTTGATGGCCAACAGAAGATGTCTTTGGAGGTTTCTTGTTATGTCAAGACTGCTTTTATTTTTTTATCTTATTATTTTTGTTTTTATTTTATTTTATCTAGATATATTTCTTTTCCTCTCTCTTTTTACCCTTCAGGTCCATGGCATATATTTTATGGCTTCCAGTTTAGTGTTTTTATGGGATTCCAGAGTATGAGAATGACTGGGTCTCTGTTTCTTGTGTGTTTTCTCAGGGGCTTTTCCTTCTTTTTGTTTGTTTTATCCTATTCCAATGTGTTAGTTTTTGTTTATTTTATTTTATTATTATTTCTTAAAAGGCTATTTGTTTTCTAATGAGAGGCAGAAAGGGGGTGGATACACATGAGAGGGGAAGTAGAGAGAAACAGGAGGAGTGGAGGGGCAGGAAATTGTAATCAGAATATATTATGAGAAAAAAAATCAATTATCAATGAAAAACCAACCAGTGCATTTCTCAGTACCTCCCTCCCCTCTCAACTTCATCAACTTTTTTTTTTCTCTCTCTCTCTCCAATTAAGCCCAGTTTATGTTGGCTAACTACTCCCGGATTTAGGGACTGTAGCAGGAATCTTAGAGAGTCTTATTAATAAAATCAAACCTAAGACCAGTTATTGGGGTGAACACTGGAAAATCAGAGAGCCAGAACAAGCCACAGCTACCTCACCCCGCTGGATCCTCAGCTGGTCTTGTTTCCTCAGACTGGAGGCTTCTGAGTCCTCATCCAGAATGGGTCTCAGCTGAACTGCTGCTCAAAAGCCTGAAGCTTAACCAGCTAAAAGCTTAACCAGCGAAATGCTTCTAGTTCCTGGTCCTCACACCTTATATACCTTTCTGCTTTCTACCACCACTCCCTGGCATTAAAGGCTGGCTTTCTGAGATTAAAGGTGTGAGTCACCATGCTTGGCTGTATCCTTGAACACATGGATTTCTGCCTCTGGAATGCTAGGATTAAAGGCGTGTGCTACCACTGCCTATTCTCTATATTTAATATTGTTGCTTGTCTGTCTCTGACCCCAGATAAGTTTATTAGGATGCATAATATTTCCAGGAACACAATGCCACTACAAGGGACTGTCCTGGTATATGGATAGTATACCAGAGATCACTACAATGAAGAAAACTGACTTCCCTCTCCCAGTAGCAATCCCATACTAATAGCTCATTAGTTTCCAGCATGTTTTCAGGCCACTCCCTGTGACTTTTGTCTGGTTTGATCATATTCAGCTATTGTGCATACTATCACAATAGCTGGGACTTTCTATGTACATCCTTCCCTTTGTGTCTAGAAAATATTCTTTCCTTCAAGTCATTTACTACCTCGGGCTCTTATAATCTTTCTTCACCCCCCTGCACATAGACTCCTGAAATTGAAGGGAGATGAGTAATATAGACACCCCATTTGAGACTGAACACGCTGAAATTTCTTGTTATCTGTGTGTTGACCAGTTGTGGGTCTCTGTTAATTACCAACTACTATAATGGCAAGCTTTTCTGACAAGTGGTGAATGATGTACTAATCTATTGATACAACAATAAGCCATTTAGAAGTAATTTTAATCCTATATCCATTTAGCAAAATAAGGTAAGTTCTCCTCTAGTGCACATCACCTATCTATTCTCAGGTTCTTGGCCTTATTGATTTTTCTGGGTTTAGGTTCTATCTTGGAGAGCATTGCTTATATCTAATAAACAAGTGATCTATTGTTATCTTTACCCAACACCTATAGCGTTACAATTTTATATTATGAATTTTTTATATTTTGCAACATTTTGAGTCAATCTAAAAGTATTTTAACTTCACACTTTACATTCATCTATATAAGTATGAGTCACATTGTTTCTTTTTCATATATACATTGAGATAAAAAGTCCTGTGATCATGTTATAAACATGACGCTACAGAACTGTTGAGCTTCTTATTGCTGTCTTCAAGTTTTGCAACTTGGAAGATGTACATTGTAGTAGCTACAATGACTGTTACATGTAAGTTAGAGAATGAGTTTCTACATATGGTGTTGTTGAAAATAGTTCCCAAGATGTTACGTGTGCTAAATGCATGTTAATTATTATTCTTATCAATGTTATGTCAGTTCCATTCTCTAATGACTTTTTTCCCTTCCCTTATAGCTACAAAATATGTATTAATGAGTTTGAATTTTTCTAAGACTCAAGAATAATCTCTAAAGTAATCCATTTATCTATTGTCACTGATGTTTGCAATATTAATACTATCCATTTAACTATTCAAATGTAACTATAAGGATGCATTTTTATCATTGTTTAAATCTGGTTAAAGACAAATACAAATATATGGAGTTTTTAAATTAAAATTAATCAAACTTTTAGAAATATTTCTTATTTATCCTCTGATGTGTATATGTGATGTATGTGACAATAATTAGATATAAATTTATTCTAAAATCATATGTATTTATGTATATGTATCAGTCTTGTGATTAAATGTATATAAATTTTCTTAGTTTTGGTCACAATGATTTATATCTAATTGAGCTTTTGGGAGGCACAGATATGCCTTTTTCTGTTTATCATATTGGCATTGTAACCACTATTGTAATATGTAACAGGAGTATATAGCACTAACTGGCCACTTCACAAAAAGTACTGCTTATTTTTATAGTTATTAAACTGGTGCAATGTGAAAGTCCTCAGAGAATAATGAGCTCTTGTTCTACTCTGAGCTATCTTTACAAAACAGTAGATGAAGTGTCAGTTTACTTGGTCAGCTTTCTTGCTCTGAATATTCAATAATGAAAAATGTCCAGGTAATAATGCATTCTTAAAAGCCAGGATGTTCCAGGCTCTTGTAAAGTAACAAAAGAGCACACATTAAAAAAATCTTTCAGTGATTTTTTTTTATCCAAGGACCTAGAAGTATCACTGCATAGAATGAAGAGACTTTACTTCCATGATTTATATGCCCTTGATATTTCCACATTTTCTTGTTTGTTGGAGACTGTAACTGTTAGGAGAAGGACACTGGTAACATCAGTATGTGCTATCCCTGATAATCAAAGATAATTGTACAGAAGTCTTTTTTAATGCTTTGGGAATTAGTTCTACTCTCCAAATTTTCCATTCACAAGTCTAATCTTTGTGCAGGTCTTTTTGATTTTTTAAATATAAACTGATTCACACAAACATAAAGTAAGCACATTCATGGGTGCTGTACGCTGGCAGAAACATGTGCATGCTGTTCTTGGATTTTGGGGTCCCTGGGACTCCTTACCTTAATTCATGTGGCACTGTCCTTTGTTTCATTAAATTCTGCCTAATACTTGCTAATGGTCTCAATGGAGCAGTCATTTGCCCTTTCACTTGGCCTCAATCATGGCTTTGAGTAGAAGAGAGATAAAAGTCATTTATCTGTGATTTTCTGGGTCTTTCCACTTCCCTGCCATATTTTCATTTGCAATCATCACAATATAATTATATTCAGAGAGCTGAATCTTTCATAAATTATATCACAAAATAGAAAAATGCAATCATTGGGACCAATTTAAGATTAAATCATTTTCCATCTTATCTATATTTTACTCCTTTGATTTTTTGATTGAATATCTTAGTGCTTAATACTAAACACTTGCCTCACAGAAATTCTCTAGAAGATCAATTTTGGATGCACAACTTGGATTAAGCTTCACTAAAGTCTTATTACTGGGTACACTGAATTTCTTTAATAAAATGAAATTCCTTAAAAGAAAGAATACCTTTTATTTTAAAAATACTGTCACATTAGACACAATAACAAGAAAATGAAGCATTAGTAACTGAGTATCCATTCTTAGAAATCTATCACGGAGGGAACAGAGTGCAACAGCCTTGTTTACACAGCCCAATCAAGATGATAATGGCAGAAAACAGTGCACTTTTGTAAGAGACACCTTGCTCCCAGAAGTCTCATTACGAGTCTTGTATCATTCAACTAAGGGCCCACTGAGCTGTTTACATGCTTCGGAGAATTGATACACCTGCATTTCTCCCAAGGTGGGTCACTTTGTCTTGTACTGTTTGATGTTACTTTGCCTTTCCAATGGAACCCATAAAAGAGATTGATTCCTCACTTTGGTCGTTTTTGCTTCCCTTGCCATATGTAGGACTGTGGAACATGAGTTCTTTCATTGGAGGCTCGTCTGATCTATGGCTTGTTGCAGGGCTCTAGAGGGAGAAAATTGAATTGCTCCCATAGCAAGCACCCTGCAATTACTCAGGCTGTAACTACTACATAGACCTAACAAACTGCATGGCTCCCTGGTGGCTTGTTTTCGCCTCCCTGTTGCTACTATTAGGCCTTCCCTGCTCCAGGGATCTGGGAGACATGGCATAAACCTTCCCAGAGTCATATGGTCCTTGAAAGGCTGATTCAAATGATATCTAGATGAATGGTTATCCAAACCCCTTGCTCTACCATCAAGAAAATAATATAATATCATTGTCAATTAATATGTGTTGAAAAGCTCATAAAAGTAGCCAATGTCTAGTCAAAATAGACATTTAGCAAAGCAGTTTATTTTTAGGCTATAAACATTCTGAGATGAAGGAAAAACAGGTAAGTATAAATATTTTTAAATGATATGATTTAGTGTATTTTAGTGTACTAAATAAAGAAAAAATAATATCTTTCTTAATGAAACTGTTTTTATTTCTAAATATATCATACAGTAGATTGCCCAGGTTGAAGTTAGAAATTTAAATAAAGTTATAATTTTTAATTTGTGCCCATTAGTAAAACAAACTACATTACTATGCCAACATGAAAATGAAATCCATGTAAATGTGTGTTTAATTGTGTAAAAAAATGTATTCAAGAAAATATGTCAATATTTTCATTAGTTAACTGCCAAAAATTAAAACATGCTTTTGTTCTTTTTTTATTTTTTTGGTTTTTCGAGATAGGATTTCTCTATGTAGCTTTGTGCCTTTCCTGGAACTCACTCTGTAGCTCAGGCTGGCCTCGAATTCACAGATTCACAGGCTGGGATTAAAGGTGTGTGCCACCACCGCCCTGCTAAAACATGTTTTTGGTTTTTTTGTTTGTTTGTTTGTTTTATTATGTCCTATTGTTTTTTTTTATTTAGAATTCTATTTTTGCAACATTTTCCTTTTGAAAGAATTAATTCAATTTTGCAGTGCTTATGGCAATTGTAAGTCTCACAATAACATACACTTATTGTGATAATTAAGGACCATATGATATTGTGACATTTGAGACATATATAAAGGTATTACATCATTTGACTTAATTTTCACAGCTATATTATCTTGGTAAATGTCTTCATAAATGAGAGGTTCACTTAAACTTGTATTTAGTAAGAGAAAAATTAGAAATCTTAAAATTACGTAAGGCAAACGATAAGCCAGATATGCTTTTTTCTTTATGAAAACCAAAGAAAACGGAAACTATGGAGGTGCTGCAAGAGAGCCATGTTAAATGCCATCAGCTCTACTGTGGGATGGGTTACTAATTATGTCTGAAGCTGGGTCAGCAAGGTTCTTGCATAAACTCAGAACTAATGGGTCTGTCTCCTAGTGATTAACAGTGAAGGACATTTCTGGGTAGCCCTTCCTTGCTTTTGGACTTCAAGTGGATGTTTCATTGGAAACAGACCCTTCCCTGGTTAATTATGCCACCCGCAATTTCCTGGATGGGCCACAGACTGATTCTGACTAAAAGTCAGACCCTTCTTATTTTAATTGGCACATTTTCTTTCAAATGTCTTAAATGATAGAAATTGTGACCTTTTAGCTTCACTTGAAAATTTGTACTTATCTAAAAATGAGACTTTATGTTCTGTTAAAAAGCCATTGAGAAAAACAAAATTTGAAACAAATAATGAATTTTTAGGTCATTAAAAGCTATGCACCTTGCTGTGTGGAGGATAAGATGTGCTGGTTTATTGCTTTCTCTCAAAAATGACCTTTGTCTCTCTAGCATATTAATTATAATCCCCAATGCTTACTAATGTTCAAATGGTTTCTATTATACTTTATAAATATGACATTTCTTCTATTATTTTTAAACTAGTTTCTACAAGCTAAGAGTTTTTATTTTGAGGTCAACATCAATAGATAACAAACATCTGAAGTTTAGTCATACATGTTAAAACTTGCTCTCATTGAGGTGTTAAATAAAAATAATATGTGCCAAAGTACACATTAGACAGAGGAAAATAACCTTCCAACATACTATTTGTGGTAGTTTGAATTAGAATTACCCCCATAGGCCCACATGTTTTAATACTTGATCTCCTGTTGATGGAAATGTTTGAGGAGGATTAGAATGTATTGGATTACTGAAGGAGGTATCACTTAGGGTTCACTTTGATGTTTCAAAAGACACTCATTAACAGTGTGTTCTCTGCCTCCTGATTCAATTTTGAGATGGGAGCTCTCAGTTACTCCTGATGTCATGCCTTCTCTCTGCCATCATGTTTAATTAAATGAAGCCATAAGTTTAATTAAATGCTTTCTTTTATACATTGTCTCGGTCTTATTTGTCTTATATCTTGGTCAATAGGCTTATCATAGCAATAGAAAAGTAACTAATACAAGATGTATTTCTTTTCTTCCCACATTTCTTGTAAACTTATGTCACCATCACTGAAAAAGGAGTAGTTCTACCAGAGAGTGCAGAATTTGATATATAACACAGTTGCTGTGATGACATTTACAGGACATGCATAGGATCAACCTAGCCAAAATGGCAGCATGGAAGGGAGGAGCTTCTGAAGTTCCACTCCTAGCTGAGGGGCTATTGGCAATTACTGGCTATTGGAGGAGAGAAAGTCAGTTTTCTGCAGAGATGAGAACTCTGAGAGGCTAAAAGTGCTCCTACAGTGATACACATACACACGGCACTAAGTGAACTCAGTAACTTAAAGAAAAAAAAAATGCGTTGACTTGGACAGAAAATGATAGAGGCTTTTGGGAGAAAAAAGAAAACACTGAATACACATCTGAAAATCATTTACACAATAAAGTTTAAGGTGTTATACTTTTACCCAGAGGGAAAAATCAGTGCTACACTTACCCATTAGGGAAGACTGTGACTATGGTGAGGAAGGGCACTGTAAGAAGAGGAACAAACATATGTTGTTTTTCTTTTTTCTCTGAAACAATGTCTTCTGGCAAGGACAGTTGGGTTGAGAGTTGGCTAAATGACACAAAAATTCTAAGATGCAAGTATAAAGCCATTGTCCAAAAATGGTTTTAGGGACAGAGGCATAGTGATGTGATAGGTTATTCACCTTGCCTGCATAGGTCTAGGGGTTCCATCACAACTCAGCAAAAGAAAACAGAAGAATAAATACATTTAAAATGTTTTTCTTAATCTTTGTTTCAGTTGTTGTCTTCCCAACACTTGTAAACCCTGTAGACGTCTGTACCACATACAGTGCAGTAGAAACATCCCATGCAGGAGGACACACCGTCAGAGCATTGCCATCGTGTCCACCACGGCAATTCAAAGAGCAGAGTTTCATAGCTTGGTAATAAGAGACGAAGAATAGGGTCACCATCTGGGATCCTGTGAAGTCACCTGCACTATGCAGATTAATGAACACAAGACCGAGTTTGGGATGGTCTTGAGATGACTTGGAAAATGGAGACCCATGGAAGACTGGGAATCCAGGAAAGCTTGGAAATACAAGATTGGATAGATAAAGAAGGAAATGAGTCATTTAGTTCAAAGAATGACTCAGTTACCAGGAAGAAATAAATGATAGAAAAAGAAATGGAAATGAGCCACATTGGGAGGTGGTCTGTGGTTTGGCAGGAACCTCTTTCCAGATGAAGGATTCTACCAAGAAGGAAAACTGGCTTGTGTGCCTATCACTCTTGCAAGCTGAGGAGGTACTCCTCCCATTCATAAAAGGGAATTAAAACATGGAAGAATTTTCACCCCAGGTTTATCTGTTAGTAATATTTTCTTCTCTTCAGTCCTTCTAACTCATCTTAGTATTAGCTGCCAAAAGAAAAACACCCAAAACCCCAAAACCAAACATGCAAAACCACAGGTGATCATGATCCTCCAAAGGCTCCAAAATGGATTGTATACCAAGTTTATTAAAATGCCAGTCTCTTTCAGTTTGCCTTCTCTCTTACCAAAACATATTTTAGTTTTGGTGTCATTCTTCCGAAATGATTTCCTATATGTAGGATTTTTAAGAATCCTCCGATCCCAGCACTCGGGAGGCAGAGCCAGGCAGATCTCTGAGTTCGAGGCCAGCCTGGTCTACAAAATGAGACCTAGGACAGGCACAAAAACTACACAGAGAAACCCTGTCTAGAAACAAACAAACAAACAAACAAAAGGAATCCTTACCATAAAGAAAGCATATATATATTGAAAATAGATATTGATCTAGTTATTTATACAAATCTCACTGCTGCTAATATTTGAAAGCAATTTAAGTGGTGAGCCATTGTTGTACCTTCTATTCTTTTTAAAATCCTTAATATCTAAGCCATTGTTTTTCATACAGAATCCCTAAATATATATTCACAGGATTATATAATGTTAATGGGGATTTAAAAGTGGACAGTGGAATGAGTAAGGGGCATCATTTTTGGACAAAATAAAAGATTTATAATGAAACTGTTGTTTTAAATAATTATTGTTCTTTAGATGGAAATAATCTTGTCAGTGTTATACTCAATGTTATATTTCAGTATCATATTCTTTGAATTATAGACTACAAATTGTGTGTCAAAGATTATTTTGAAAACAGATACTGTGTTGGTTAGTTTTAATGTAAACTTGATTTAAGCCACAGCCATTTGGGAAGCAGAACTCTCAACCGAAAAAAAGTACTCCCATGATATCAACTTATAGGCAAGTCTGTCAGACACTTTCTCAATTAATGACTGATGTGGGATACCTAGCCCACCATAGTCTGTACCAACCCTGAACCCTGAATTGTATAAGAAAGCTGCTGAGGCTGAGCAGTGGTGGGAGCATGCCTTTAATCCCAGCACTCAGGAGGCAGAGTGGGGCGGATCTCTGTGAGTTCGAGACCAGCCTGGGTTACAGAGTAAGTTCCAGGTAAGTTGCAAAGCTATACAGAGAAACCCTGTCTTGAACCCCCCCCCCAAATAAAGAAGAAGAAAGCTGCTGAGCATGCCATGAGGATCGAAACTCCATATTCTGTGCTTCAGATCCTCCCTCCAACTTCCTGCTTTGAGTTCAACTGAAATAAGCCCTTTTCTCTCCAGGTTGTTTTTGATTCTAATGCTTTGTCACAGCATTAAAAATCCTAACTAGGACAACTTTAAATGCTTATAAACACAGAGATTCTTCATTAGCCTAACTTTGACAGCTAAAGCCTCATGAAAAAACATAAGTTTTCTTTTCTCTTGATGTTTCCTTTTAAAATTTGCTTTGTGTATGGGTATTTTGTCTGGATATTTGCTGTACACCATGTGTGTGACTGATGCCTTTGAAGATCAGAAGAAAGCATCAGATAACCTGGAACTGGAGGTACAGACATTACAACATGCTGTGTGAATGGGAATGGAATCTTGATCCTCAGGAAGGGCAGCTAGTGCTCTGGATCACTGAGCCATCTCCAGTCACCCTCTTGATGTTTTTTTTTTTTAATTAAAGTTATATTTAAGAAATTAATCCTACTCATAAACTAAAATATATAATTTATTTCATGTTTCCCAAATAGTGAAATTACTGTTATGCCCACAAGACTATGTCAAATTCTTCATTTCTCCATAGTTATGAATTTTTTGTTAAAGTTATTATTTGATGTATATCTTTTAGTTCAATACAGTAGCATGCTATATGAGTGAATATATCTTAGGACACGTAAACTCAAATCTCATTCACTCACATCTCATGCTTAGGTTAAATGTTATAATTATCTAATTTTATCTCTGTATTATCTTCCATATTGCCTTTTATTTGTAAAGGTACTGATTATATTAATATAAAATATGAGAGAGTAATATCATCTCTATAACAGAAATAGAGAAAATACAGCAAAATTTACATGTTTAAAAATAGTCAAGATTTCCCTAGGCTCTAATACTCAAGTCATTGTCATTGAAACGTCTGAGGGTGTGTGTGTGTGTTGCCCTTGTCTTGAATATTGGATGTATAGCCTGAAATTTCTCATGCTATATATATTATTTTCTCCCCTCATTGATTGACAGTTGTGAAAAGTGTGTCCTAAGTTAAAATATGGGGAACTACTTGAAGTTTCTTCCCTTGGCATGACCTCAAAGAGAAAACAAGATAAGGTTGTATACATGTGAGAAACATGGTAAATTTGATACCGTCATGGGTTTTTAGTCTTCTTTGTAACCACACATTTTGCTAGGTAACTTGTTTTTAATTTGTAACCTTTTTGAATGGACTTCTGGATTTAACTGGGTCTGGCCAATGAAATCAGATGGATAGATAAGACACTGTTCTGGCTACAAGCCAAGAACCCCAGAGGCCTTGACTGTCCCTGCTTTTCCTGTGGTGCTCCTAAAGTTCCACTGGGAAATGAAACATGAGGTACCATCTGAGTGCTCCAGTATCTCCAGAGGATACTTAGCTGCATAAGTCTCCCTTGTCAAGAGTCAAAGACGTTTACATTAATAGCAACACTTAACTGATAACCCAAAGACCATAACTGATATACCACCTTATATGTACATGTAAGAGATTTATGGATAGTAGGCCATGCTATTGTGACAATACTTTTTTTTTTATCACCCATTGCTATTCCTATGGGACATCTTTAAATGTTGCATTTTAAGCTTAATGAGCATGAGAATAAAACAATATAAACTAAAAGAGTATCATAAAGTAAAATTCTTAGATTGTATTTCTGCAAAAATATACATTAATATTTTAAAGAGATGTCAGTTACTCATTGTTTGGCTATTCCTATTTTAATCATGGCCCTAAGTAAAAAATGAATTGATAAACTAGAACCATGCATTCATTTTTGTACTAGTACTACATGCCTGATGGTATGTATCTATTTATGGTGTATGTGCAAATGTACATGTGCAAGCCTATAAAAAGATATTGATCAGGTATATTTTTGAGAGTTCATGAGTGTGTGTGTATCTACGTACATACATACATATATGTACATATATACTACATATGCATATAGATGTTTATATTCATATATACACACAAACATACCAACATATAATATATGAGAGAAATGAGAGGAAGCAGGAGTTGCAATGATGTAGATGTAGTACTTGTGTATGAAACTGTAAATAAAATACCCTTAAAGGAAAAAAAAAGATTTTAGGTTTATGAGAGATTTAATTGAATTCCAGTTTAACATAATTTGTATTTGTGTTTGAATTTCTCTGACATTGAGACTTTTAATCTTTAATTAATGAATATTTTTAGAGATTAATGATGAAATAAAAGCTTGTTGTGATGAAACAAATGTTTGGTGTAATTGTATAAAGTAGGGGAAGATTTGTTCTTGGATCAATTTTAAAGGATCTATATGAAGTCTCATAAAGCAGTTGCAATTACACCATGCTAGTGTCATAGAAAGTTTTATATACTGTAGCATAAAAATAATGTCACCAAATACTTTAACAATAATTGCTTTCAATATAGTTGTATGATTGATTCTTCCTACCAGTCAAAGGAGCAAGGAGGTAGAATATTGTTTGCTAAAATAAGCAACTAAATCAAATTGGTACTGAAAAACAAGTGAAATATATACAGAGAAAATGGAGTCTCATACAAACAGAAACGAGCATATGAAAATTTTTCAATGCATTTTAAATGTTGAATGTTTTATAAATGAAACTGAAATTGAAAGCTGCATTAAGGCTACAAGCATGTGTTATTCATGCTCACAATTTTCACAGTATAGTACTAATGGATACCTCTCCTAACAACCACAAACCATTGTTTGATATTTTTTTCAGTCAAATTCACTGTAAAGACAGCGGGCCTAGCTGTTAAATTTTGGTAGCATTCTGCTTAATTTCTTTATATATTTTTATTTAATTAAAACGTAATTACATCCATGTAGCATTTTTCTTTTCCCTTCCATCTTTCCTATGTCTTCTTCCTTCCTCTTAAATTCATAGACTCCTTTTCTTTAGCCAATCTTATTACAATTACATAGCAACTAATAAATATATAAAATGTGTGTATCACCTTACTTGGCTGTAAAAGTTAATTTATACTTTACTCAGGTATTGTTGGTTGATATAAAACACATACAAAATCTATGTCTAATGCTCGCTAAGCACCTATAAAAGTTTATCTTATCTTAATACAATGATTGTTCTTGAAAGTAGGGAATGTCTTATACTCTTTCTTTACTTACTGAATATTACCTAACAAAGGACTATATATCTCAGTTGTTTTAGAGGCCTACTCTGCCAAGACACCAGGAAAGCTGAATAGGATATTGGCACATTTATATGTGTTTGAGGAGACTGGAAAGTTTGCTTTAGAATCCACTTGACAATTTTAGATAAATGAGTAATGGTTTTCTTTGTGTATATTTCTCACAAAGATTGGAGTTCTAATATTTATCACGAATTATGACAGAGTTTGGATTAAAATGGGTTGGTAGAAGATCTGAAGGGATTGGGGAAGGAGAAGCATAAGATGAAGATATATTTGAATTTGAAAACTGTTTAAAATAATGAAAAATATAATAATAGAAGTTTTTAAGTGAAAAGAAAATATTAAAAGGAAAACAAGTCTAACTGCTGTCTAGGTTTTGAAAGGTTTGTCCTATGTCTGAAATTAAATCTTCTCTCATAGAGATTTCTCAGGGAACTTTTTTTCTTTCTTCTTTCTATTCTCTCATGCACATTCATATAGAGTTTTAATGAAATTTTACTATCTGAATTGACAATGCTCCCTGTAAAATCCATAGATTATCTAATGAAACACCAACAGCAGGTATGAGAAGCCCCCCATTTGGGTTGTTGGTCAGGATTATCACAGAGATTCCCAAAACATTATAGACTTGCTATTGCCCTTGGTTGCCTTCCAGAGGTGAAAAGTCAGTCCCTATTGCTGAAGACACAATTCATTTTAGACAGAAGAACCTGAGCTAGATATGTCCAATGTCCTCTCCCTGAGAACTAACTTTTGTGGCTAGTTCTAGTGCCATGCAAGCTCCAATGGAAGAAAGAGACTAACACTCCTATCCATCTATGACACCTATGAACTACAATCAGCATGCCATAATAATCACACAGGTGCAGTAGTAGCACACTTACCTTGACCATAATCAGCAGTGCTCTAATTGGACCTGAAAATCACTGAACAAAAGAGAAACCATCTACAGTACTGGAAACACAGCAAACTCCCTGGATTTAGTGAAGCTATGGATCTTGGAAGAAAACTTGCAATCTCTATTTTAATTAACCACCGTAATCCCTAATTAAGTACTAAATATTCATCCTTATAGGTAAGTGTTGTTGTTGCCCAACTTTAAAGACACTAACTTTTATAAGAGATGGGGATTACTTCAGAAAAATATAGGCAATCAAAATGTAGAGAATAAGAGATTTTGCTGTGGTGGGTCTCAAAGATCTAGTCTTTATAGGAAAAATGGCTCCTAGAGTAGAAGGACTAGCATTCAAAGCATTCAACATTCTTAAACTGCTTTGAATTAATTCCTTCGAATTAACTTTATGTAATTTTCTTTCTTCATAGCATCCCATTCTACTTAAGACTGAAAATGATGAGAAGTGGCAGTGCCTTGTCTGCAAAGCTAGGTTGTATCCATCTTGTGCCTACAGGAGCTTCAGCAGTCTTGTAGTGATTGATTTGTCTCAGGTTCACTCTGTGTCTATGAATGATACTGGCCAAGATCTGACTCTATCACACAGAGTGCAAATCTCCATCTTTTGCTAGGACTGTTCAGCAGTTCTCTATGCAAGCTTTGGCTAGGTGTAGGAATCTTTGGATTCTTTTGAAGCTCAAGGCCTCACTTTAAGTGCCAAGGAAAGATCCTTGGCTACCACTGATGCAATGTTCCTTAGCAGCAGGGGTCATGGTAGAAGGGTAGCATAGTTATTTCCATAGTTGCCTAATTGATATAGTTCATAGATCTCAGTTTGTGGACTTTCAGCCTGACAGAAGGGGTCATGAGAATTTATCTGTCACTTAGTTTCACTATGATATACGTGTGTTGACTTTGATATCTAAAGTTTAGATTTTATTCTTTTCTCTATTCAAATCAGTAGGCATCTCACTGTACATTGCTTGGAGTTGCCGGACAAACAATTCTTCCCTTTTGCCTTCTTCAATGTATCTTTTTTATTCTATTTCACTAGAGCCTGCCACTGTGTTCTCTCATCTATCTCATTAATAGTTTATAAAGATATTTTAGTGTTTTGCATTAAAAGTGTTCAAGTTGACTCAATCAATATTTTATGGTGACACAAAAAATATTTTCAAACACAGAGAACTGGGTGGAGAACTTCTCTTACAAAAAAAGTTGTCAAGGATATGTGTATATATTTTTTCCTATGAGGAAGGTCATAAAATAAGGTTTTAAAAGAAGCTAAACAGACACGTGGTTTGCTTTAAATTTTCTTGGTGATCCAGGGTAACAAATTACAGTTTAAGGGATTCCTGGCATTATAAACCCTGAGTGAATTTTATTGCATTATGTTCATCTTTGAAACTATTAGGTAAGCAATTGAAAAATACCCCATCTCTTTTTCTCTTTTTGTTACTCTTCTCTCTCCTTTCCTCCTTTCTCTTGTGCGCATGTGTCCATGTGCGAGCATAGACACATGCACACACCACCCCCCACAAAGTCCATGTGAACCAATTATAAGATAAACAACCACAAAAAAATCTTAGAAACGAGATCCCCATGTCATCGTAAGTGTTTAATTTGTGTGCTGCATTTCATAGTATTTTACTATTATATTTGCAGAGCTACTCTTTTATCAAGGATAGATTTTACTTCTGATTTTTAGTCCAAAGGGAGACTACACAAACTACACCCATCTGCAAGCCCCGTCATAGTTCACTATCTTGAATTCTCAGGTTTTGATTTTGGAGCACAACTCAACAGAAAAGAAGAATGCAAGATCTGAAAGCTCAAGAAGAAGAAGGTCCTTATCTTAACTTCATAAAAGGTTACTAAAACTCTTTTATTTGATACACAGAAATTTTTATTTCATTAGAGAAAAGTATTTCACATCCTGCATTAATATATGTTAAGAAAATGAGTGTCTGATTGACATATGTTTAGTAGATTTAATTGCTCACAATAATTCTAATATATGATCTTAGTTATGTATTATCAGGATTTTCAATATGTATCAGACAGCAAAGAGCTCACAAGTCATTTATTAATTTTTTATACAATTTTACTAAAACTTTTCACATTTAAAGGGCTTCATTTTGGGTGCACTTTAAAAACGCAGCAAATAAAATTCTCAGAAAATAATGAAACGTTACACCTTTGAGAAAAGGAAGAATAAACACTGATTAATTTGTGCCATGATGTTTTTTCTTTCCTCTATTGCTTACTACTTTAGTGAGAGCTTTTCATTAAAGGAAAATGTATTCAGTCCAAAAATTCAGAGTCAGTTGCAGAGTCCACTGCACTTGTGGATTTGGAGGTGCTATTAGAGAGTGCTGTGAACCCTCAGTAAGTTTTCTGAGCCTCATTAGAAGACACAATACTTCTAATAATACAAAGTTTGTGGATGATTGCTGAACATCACAGCAATACAAGTAATGGTGGGAAAAGATTGGATAAGAGATATCCAGACAGAAGACAACATTGTGGGTCTCAAAAATGCTGGCAGTGCATGGACCTTCTTTTTGGGGGTAATTCCTCACACACACACACACAAACACACACACACACACACACACACACACACATATGTGTATGTGTTTCCTCTGCTGCTACATACATATAATAGTGTGCATATATATATATATATATATATATATATATATATATATATATAT
This sequence comes from Peromyscus maniculatus bairdii, assembly GCF_049852395.1. Classification (NCBI taxonomy): domain Eukaryota; kingdom Metazoa; phylum Chordata; class Mammalia; order Rodentia; family Cricetidae; genus Peromyscus; species Peromyscus maniculatus. The sequence continues at coordinate 8,893,795 of NC_134865.1, read as the reverse complement.
CTTTTTCTTATATAAATTTCCTCTACTACTATATTTAAGGTGAATTGATTTGGCAGAGTACTACCAATGACATGCTTGTTCAATTCATCATGCCAGAATAGGTGAGCTGCTATGGTACTCACTGTCTACTAAACATCCAAGGCTCATGTCTTATGAAACAATTTTCATAAAATGAGCTTTTCCAGCAAACTCACTGGTGTGTAATAGCATTTTCTTTTGATCTTTAATTCATTTATTTCACTTTCTCCTGAGCTGATTTAAAGTAGAACTTTGATAGTTAGTGGCAAGTGCTCTGAATTGACTGCTCATTACCTAATTTTACAGTCTCTGAAGCATCTGTCACATTTAAGGATGAGTTTAAGTATATAGGGATATCAACCAATTCAAACAGTTGTGATGTGATAACTACAGTGTTGATTGTGACTATAAATGCCTTGTGATTTATTTCTAATGTTACTAAAAGAAAACCCCCCAAATAGCAATGCTTATTAAATTCAACTTATGTCCAAAGTCACATAGATAAATATTCCACATTTAAGGCAGAAGCCTATATCTACCAACTAATTAAAGATGTATGTTCCCATTCAGGTTCAACATATTCCAAGGCTGGTCCTGGTGGCCAACATTTATAACCAAGTACTTAAGGGGAAAACACAGAAAGATCATGAGGATTTAGAACCTTGGCTCTATAGCAAGACTCTGTCTCAAGAAATCATAAACAGACTACCAAGATCTCTCTCATTTCAGATTATCTTTTTTTATAATAAAAACCTCTTATAGTAGCCCTGTGACAAGTATAATGCTAACATATATTTATTCTTTAATAATATATTGCATATAGCCTATTCTATTATAATGTATAGGTAATTTTAGCAAATCTATGATGACTTTATTGTGAATTAAGGAATTCTTTAATCACAGTTTTAAAGTTTTTTGTTGACTGTCCCCACTTTGGTATGTTCAACAAGTCCTCTTTGCACAGATAACTATTATCTTATTTAAATGTCATTTTGAATAAAATACGATTTAAATAAAGATATATAATACATTTAATATACCATTCTCATCTAAATTTATTTTAATAGAAAAATTAAAATAGAACCCTTATCAATATACTATAAGCTGAGAAATGCAGTTTAATAAAACTGTGGCTTAATTTCTCTTTGGTAAAAAGAGTCACACTGCAATAATATATGCATGATTTTAACTAGAAAAATGGTTTGAATTACTAACAACAATAAATCTTTTTAAAGCACATTAACCGTTCTGATGCTCCAAAGCCTATATTTTACTATATTGTGCCTTCCTTGGCCATGCTCATGGAACAGAAACTTTTTTAGTGCATGCTGTTTGTGTCAGAAGGGTCAGGATTCTTACCCTTTCTAGTCTTGGTCATTCCACTGTCTTCTACCTTATTTTCAAATACAGCATATGACTACACTGACTGTTTCTATCTTCATAGATGTTTAAGATGACTAAAAGCCTTTGTCAATGATGTTCATAGCGTTTACCTTACCATCAGCTAAGAAATAGGGAAATGTCCATGTTGTGTATGCACTCAGAGTTCTGCAAAGATCCTGATACATCATTTCTTTCTTAAGCTGCTGATTCCTCACTAGATCTCATGTCCTCACCAGACATTACTAGAGTCATAGCTGTATCCAAGTCTCTGATTCAGAAAGGGGAGTCATTTGTAGTAAATTCTACAGATTGCTGTTTTGATTGGTGCCACATTTTCCCTGACTTACCTGTGTTTTAGGCCATCTCATTAACACATTGCTCAAGAAGGAAATAATATTACCTAATAAAAAAATAAAAACAGTGCCGGGCGGTGGTGGCACACGCCTTTAATCCCAGCACTCCAGAGGCAGAGGCAGGCGGATCTTTGTGAGTTCGAGGCCAGCCTGGGCTACCAAGTGAGTTCCAGGAAAGGCGCAAAGCTATACAGAGAAACCCTGTCTCAAAAAACCAAAATAAATAAATAAATAAAATAAAATAAATAAAAAAATAAAAACAGGAAGTGCATGCAAGCAACTTCCAAAAAAAAAAAAAAAATGTGAGTTAACAGAAACAGCCAGCTGCCTAGACAGTCACCTGAGGTTTCTCCACAATGTTGGGGCATAATCTTCAGCCTATAGGCTTAGCGAATATTTTTTTTTAATTCTTTTTTTTCCCTTTTATTTTATTTTACAATACCATTCAGTTTTACATATCAGCCACGGATTCCCTTGTTCTCCCCCCTCCTGCCCACCTCCCCTTAACCGCAGCCCACCCCCATTCCCACCTCCTCCAGGGCAAAGCCTCCCCTGAGGACTGAGATCAACCTGGTAGACTCAGTCCAGGCAGGTCCAGTCCCCTCCTCCCAGATTGAGCAGTGTCCCTCCCTGCATAAGCTCCAGGTTTCAAACAGCCAATTCATGCATTGAGCACAGGACCGGGTCCCACTGCCTGGATGTCTCCCAAACAGATCAAGCAATTAACTGTCTTACCTATTCAGAGGGCCTGATCCAGTTGGGGGCCCCTCAGTGTTTGGTTCATAGTTCATGTGTTTCCATTCATTTGGCTATTTCCCCCTGTGCTTTATCCAACCTTGGTTTCAACAATTCTCGCTCATATAAACCCTCCTCTTTCTCACTAATTAGACTCCCGGAGCTCCACCGGGGGCCTAGCCATGGATCTCTGCATCCAGATTCCTCAGTCCTTGGATGGGGTTTCTGGCATGACTATTAGGGTATTTGGCCATCCCATCACCAGAGTAGGTCAGTCCCAGCTGTCTCTCCACCATTGCAAGCAGTCTATTGTGGGGTATCTTTGTGGATGTCTGTGGGCCTCTTTAGCCCTTTGTTTCTTCCTTTTCTCATGTGATCTTCATTTACCATGGTCTCCTATTCCTTGTTCTCCCTCTCTGTTCTTGATCTAGCTGGGATCTCCCGCTCCCACAGGCTCTCTTTCCCTCGACCCTCACCCTTCATTAGTCCCACTCATGTCCAGCTTGTTCATGTAGATCTCAGTCATTTCTCTGTCATTGGGCTATCCTTGTGTCTTTCTTGGGGTCCTGTTTTCCAGGTAGCCTCCCTGGTGATGTAAGTAGCAGTCCAGTCATCCTTGTTTCACATCTAGTATCCTCCTATGAGTGAGTACATACCATGTTTGTCTTTCTGAGTCTGGATTACCTCACTCAGTATGATTTTTTCTAGATCCATCCATTTGCCTGCAAACCTCATGATGTCATTGTTTTTCTCTGCTGAGTAGTATTCCATTGTGTATATGTGCCACAATTTATTTATCCATTCTTCAGTTGAAGGGCATCTAGGTTGTTTCCATGTTTTGGCTATTACAAACAATGCTGATATGAACATAGCTGAGCAAGTGCTCTTGTGGTATGGTTGAGCATTCCTTGGGTATATGCCCAAGAGTGGTATAGCTGTGTCTTGGGGGAGATTGATTCCCAATTTTCTAAGAAAGCACCATATTGATTTCCAAAGTGGTTGTACAAGCTTGCATTCCCACCAGCTGTGGAGAAGAGTTCCCCCAGTTCCACATCCTCTCCAGCATAAGGTGTCTTCAGTGTTTTTGATCTTAGCCATTCTGACAGGCATAAGGTGGTATCTCAGAGTTGATTTGATTTGCATTTCTGTTGCTGGAGGGCTTCTCTCCAGGCTCCACCAAGCCCCGCAGTCCCACAATCCACATATAAAATAATCACTCAGACACTTATATTATTTATAAACTGTATGGCCGTGGCAGCCTTCTTGCTAACTGTTCTTTTATCTTAAATTAACCCATTTCTATAAATCTATACTTTGCCACGTGGCTGGTGGCTTACCAGCATCTTTACATGTTGCTTGTCCTGGCGGTGGCTGCAGTGTCCCTCCTTCCTTCTTCCTGTTTCCCCAATTCTCCTCTCTCCTTGTCCCACCTATACTTCCTGTCTGGTCACTGGCCATCAGTGTTTTATTTATATAGAATGGTATCCACAGCACTTCTCCTTTTCTTCTTTTTTTTAAAAAGGAAGGTTTTAACTTTAACATGGTAAAAGTACATATAACAAAACAATTATCAAGCAAGAGTTACAGTTACAATATTAAAGAAGATGTCCTATCTATCTTATATTTGTGAGTCTAACTTATCTTTTATCATAACTGAGGAAATTATAACTATCTAGTCTTCAACCACATCAAAGACCTGAGAAGGAACATAATGGTACCTGAGAAATGGTAGATGGATGCAAGCAACTTTCGGGAATCTTGCAAGAGTAGACCAAGACAGCTGGCAGCCTGGACAGTCACCTAATGTTTCTCAGCATTGTTGGTGCATTCAAAGTGGCTACAGGCCTAGAGTATATGACAGACCATTTTTAGAAGCAGGAATTCTGAAAGACCATCTTATCCTGTCTTGGCAGAGTACAGTGGTCACTTTTAATCTATTTTTAATTATCCATTACAATTTTAAATGAGTTACATAAACATAATACCTCAAACAATAATAAAAATATTTATATACAGTATAACAAAATTAACTTCAAGTTTGTATCAATAAACTAAAATTTATACCAATGTAAAACATTTTTTTTTTGATTTTTTGAGACAGGGTTTCTCTGTGTAGCTTTGCGCCTTTCCTGGAACTCACTTGGTAGCCCAGGCTGGCCTCAAACTCACAGAGATCCGCCTGCCTCTGCCTCCCGAGTGCTGGGATTAAAGGCATGTGCCACCACCGCCCTGCCCAATGTAAAACATTTTAAACATAAACTAAAATCTATACCAATGTAAAACATTTTAAACAAGTTGTTCTTTAAAAGTAGGTTCATTAATCTACCCTTTTATCTTATCATCTCTATATCGTCCTATATATCTATATCATATCCCCTTTTCTTTTTTAGAAAGAGATCACATTTATAATCAACCTGTTTTAAATAAAAATATTTTTTTTTGTGTGTCCCACACCAGAGGGCTCTTCTGATTTGGGACACAAGAATCTCTTAGCCATTTTTTTTAAAAGCAATATGTCTGGGTTTAGAGGGGGAGTGAGCCAATTCCACCTCTAAAGCCAGCTTGGTATATTTGGGAATTTGGGCATAGCATCTCTTACTATTTCCTGCTGGAGCGGGGCACTGTATCTTATGGGGACGCAAAGAAAATTTTAGGCTTATGGGGTAGTCTGTGAGGCTGTATTGTGTGAACCAGTTGCCTTGAAACCGCTCTGGATCTTAGATCATCTGGGCCATGGTGTCATCGAAGACCTTTCAGGGGGTCTTGGCTGGTAAAACCTGATGTTACTTAATCTGGAACAAATCCACAGCCTCTGGCTTTCTGTGGAAACAAAAGCAGAACCTCTTTTCCAAGGCAACAATCCTTAAATCAAATTTTGAAGTTAAGGTACCTTTAAAATATACATATTGGTTTAATTGAACATCTTTTTCGATCAAATGTTTTTTTGTAGTTAAAAATCCCAAAGACAACACAATCCAGATTGTCTGTGTAATATTCATCTTTACGTGGCTTTTTTATATTAATTTATCTTTTTTTTTTTTGATTTTTTTCAAGCCTACGTATTGTGAATCTATTGCTTTAAACTACAGTATTTTAAGACTGAAACAGCGCTGTGGCTGCTGGCTCCGCCCATTTCAGCTTAACATGGCGTTTTCTGCCAGTTTTGTGAGTCATCAAGTCTCAGAAATAGTGGTTCTAAGGTTTTATCAAAGCATCGTGTAGCCCAGAAACCTTTTTTTTTTTTTTTAATACTAGTAAAGACTAAATCTACCACACAGCTTAATGTGCCACTGGCAGACACCTCATTCCCACCATATTGCTGGTCAAACGCAAACGCCAGGAACCCGCCAGTGTTCAAACCTGAGGTTTGCGCCGTCTAGCTGCCCATATGAGACATGAAGCAGGAACCTGTTTTTGGCTCTGTTTAGAATTGGTTATTAAATATTCTCAGGTTTAAGGTGGAAACTCGAGCCGTTGGGCGCCATTTGTTGCTGGAGGGCTTTTCTCCAGGCTCCCCCAAGCCCTGCAGTCCCACAATCCACATATAAAATAATCACTCAGACACTTATATTATTTATAAACTGTATGGCCATGGCAGGCTTCTTGCTAACTGTTCTTTTATCTTAAATTAACCCATTTCTATAAATCTATACCTTGCCACGTGGCTGGTGGCTTACCGGCGTCTTTACATGCTGCTTGTCCTGGCAGTGGCTGCAGTGTCCTTCCTTCCTTCTTCCTGTTTCCCCAATTCTCCTCTCTCCTTGTCCCACCTATACTTCATATCTGGTCACTGGCCATCAGTGTTTTATTTATATAGAATGGTATCCACAGCACATTTCCCTGATAATTAGGGATGTTGAGCAATTCCTTAAATGTCTTTCAGCCATTTAAGTTTCCTCTGTTGAGAATTCTCTGTTTAGTTCTATAGCCCATTTCTTAATTGGACTGTTGAAGGTTAGTTAGTTATAGTTGGAGATTTGTTAGGATAGAACAGTGAATCAGGTACATTTTGGACTTACCAAAATAGGATAGATAATGGAATAATTTTCTCTGAATTTGTCAAATGCAAATGAATTAGACATTGTTTAGGTATTTATTGCTTGTATATATGGTACATAGTTATTGTACTTTTGATACAGTTTTTCTTATATTAGTTATAACTTTTTTCCTTCTTTTTTTTATTAAAATAGAATAGGGGAAATATGGTGATATTTTATTTGTACTGAAATGTGATTTTATTTGTATGTTAATAAATAACGTTGTCTGGGGGTCAGAGCTGATAGCAAGCCATAGCAGAAGTCTGGCAGTTGTACCACATGCCCTTAATCCCGATCACATGACAGGCAGACTGTGTGTTCAAGGATACCACCAGCATAGAGACACATGACTTTAATCTCAATACCAACCATAGAAGACCTGCAGGTCTGTATAGATGGGCAGTGATGAGGAGGTCATGTGGTTGTGTTTACAAGCAATGAGAAGGCAGAACAGAAAGTCTATAAAATGACAGATACACAGGAAGTAGCTCTCTTGCTGAGGAGGACAGCAGCAGCAGTGAAGGGTAAGGTTTTTAGCTCTTAGCTATTGCTCTGATCTCTTGAACTATTAACTCTGAAAAAAAAACACACATTGCTCAATCACTCTTTAGTATATTATCATTGAAAGTCAGAATGTCAGAGCTTTTTCTTTTTCTTTTTTTTTTTACTTCTGAGTGAATATAAGATATGTTTTCTGATTGCTTTATACAGTAGGCCAAATTTGAACTATTTGACTAAGTAAGCTTTAATATTTATGTGGTCTTTAAGAGTAAATTGTAAATTTAATATAAATGTTAATTGGCAACTAGAAGTCTAAGTGGACTTTCTCATCTTGCTACTGATTTAATGGTAAATTTATACCATTTCAGAGTTTTATGGTCGGATCAGCCTCATAACTATCTAAATTCCAAGGATAATGAGCTACACTTGTGTTTTATTTAGGTTTGATTTTTCTGCAAGTACCCAAATCCACATATAAAACATATACACAAATTTTTTAAGTTTGTCTATTAGTGAGGTTCTTCAGAGAAATAAGTGCATTAAAATGTATTTGTAAAACTAAGTTATATATGGACATCTATCTATAACATTTATACACATGAAGAATTTTATATATACAAGCTATAGATCATAGATAGATATATGATAGGTAGGTGATATAAATAAAGATAGATGATAGATAGATAGATAGATAGATAGATAGATAGATAGATAGATAGATAGATAGATATCGATAAGATAAGATGAGATAGACAGGTGGAGAGATTAAACTCCTTAATTTGGTTCAAATGCAGTATAGAAGAGATATACTCAGAGTCATCTGTTTATAAAGGTTAATTATCTCTAGTAATATCTTAATTGAAACATTCAAATTGACACAAAGCCCTGTTCAACTAAAGTGATGAAATCACAGTCTAGTAAACTTACTGTAGCACTGCCCATTACAACTCTAAGCATTCTTTTTATAAGTTAAAGTCCTTTGAAGGACATTGCACAGATTCAACATGTGTCCACAAATAACTGAGACAGAAAAGGTCACTCAGATGTTCAAAAGTCACATCAAAATTTTAACTGAACTGTCAAACCTAGACATTTTTGAGCAAACAATGAAATGATTGATTAGAATATAAAACACTTCAAATTAACTGCTGGATTTTTAAAATAAGGTTATTTGACTTCCTGCTTTGAGGATTACGTTTTTGGATAAAATTTATGTATTAGGAGCTTCTTATAATGAAAATACCACCAAGAATGTAAATATCAAATATTGCCCCTTGGTTCCCAATAGAGATAATTTTATTAACAATGTTTATGTTACTATTTTTCTATTTTTTATATTATGTCAATTATTTTATATCTGGTGTAATTTGTACTAGATTTCCAACAAAGTCTATTTTTACAGCTTTCTTGTTGGTTTTTAGAATTCTGCCTAACATAGAATTGATTTATTAAGTAATTTTAAAGAAAGCCAGACAGTTTTGCTTTTGCTACTAAATAACTGAAAACAGGCTGGAGGTTTTATGACTCACATCATTAAAATGCATTTTTCTGAGGAGGCAGCTTAAAGAGTTTGTAATTTCATACAATAGTTTCTTTTTGGAATGCATAGTTCCTTTTAATGTGTTTTCTATGAACTTGAGATTATCACTTTACTTGTGTGGTATGTTCAGAGTGCAAGAGGAACACACACAGAATTTAAAGTCATGTTGAATGTTTCCCAGCTGTACCATTTACATACAAGCTTATAAGAACTGCATAGGTTGATATCTATTAACCAAGCATATGTCATTCAAAGCAATTTTTTCTGTTGGGTTCATTTTCCCCTCACTTGCAAAATGAGGAGATTGAAATCTCTATTAACATTGACACTTCTGTTAAGTCTATTTTATATTTCACACACTTGTGAATCACTCTAAATATTTGATTGGTAGATGTTTACCTAAATGAACTTTCCAATTTGTTTCTTTAGATAAATGCATTGCACCATACTTCAAGTTCTAAAGAACTGGAAATGGCACTTTTTGATACAATGAGACCAAACAATTATTACTCTGTATTTAGTTGTATGTTATTCAAGAGCAATAGAAAAATTCTAGTTGTTTTAACTAAGGAATCTGAGAATTTCAACACTTAACACAACAGAAGCTTACTTTTTACAAAAATAAATAAATAATAAATAAATAAATGATTAATAAGTACATCAATGTTATCTTCCTAATTCCTTAGGCAGCTTTTCTCCATGTGAGATTCAGCATTAGAATCCTAAGGCCTTGTTCACCTTAGTGTTCAGCCAGTAAACATAAAAGAAAAGATAACAGAAGATGATCTGCTTCTATAACTAGGTAGTAATACCCATCAGACTCATGTATAATCCATCAATCATTGAAGTCAGATGGAGTCATCTAAATAAATGGAAATCTACTTTGTAGCATGAACTTGTTTCCATGTTGGATACAAAAACACAATAAGCTCTAATTGTCAAATCTACAGTAGGGTCATCACATCCTGTCCATATATTCATACATGTCTGTAAATGAATATTCATATTTATAGACATTCCATGGGAAAGGTATTATATAACTGTAAATTGGGGCCAAGGAAAATTATACTATATATGACATTATAGTGGAATATTTACCAAGAGAAAAGACACTTAGACATATTCTGATTAATTTGTATGTAACAAAAGAGGCATATTTGTGGAAGATTAAATTATGGGGAAAATATGCTATAGTAATTCTAATAGAAAGGTCTATGTTGGGGCTGGAGAGATGGCTCCCTGGTCAAGAGCACTGGATGATCTTGGAGAGGATCTGGGCTTGGTTCCCAGCACCCACTGGGTGGCTCAAAACCATCTATAACTCCAGTTGTAGGAGATCTCCTGTTCTTTTCTGGCCTCTGTGACCACCAAATGTGTGTGTAATGCACAGCACCTACATATTATATATGTGTCTTAGTTAGGGTTTCCATTGCTTTAAAGGGACACTTTGACCATGACAACTCTTATACCAGAAAACATTTCAATGAGGTTGGGTTACAGTTTCAGAGGCTTAGTTCATTATCTTTATGGTAAGACATGGTAGTTTGCAGGCAGACATGGTGCTGAAGAAGGAGCTGAGAGTTCTACATCTTTGACAGGCAACAGGAAGTGAACTGGCACTCAGTGTGGCTTGAGCATATATGATACTTCAAAGTCCACCTCCATAGTGACACACTTCCTCCAACAAAGACACACTTACTCCACAAGGTCACACCTTCTAATACTCCTTGTAGGCAAATCATCCAAACACATGAGTCTATGGGGACCATACTTATTTAAATCACCACAGCAGGTAAACACTCATCCATATAAAATAAATACATACATAAATCTTTAAGAAAAAGGAAAGGTATCTTTTTCTCATGCTCAACTTCTAAAATTAAATTTAAAAAAATTGTGTTTGAACAATTTCCACAAAATTTCAGCTATAAAGTGCACTGAGAAATCACTTGACCTAAATCTGAAAGTAATTTATTCCATGTTAACCCCAGAGTAAACTTGAATCTGAATAAACGTATTTTCAACTATAAAACTGAACTTAGCAATCATTTGACCTAAATCTGAAAGTAATTTATTCCATATTAACCCTTGAGTAAACTTGAATCTGAACGACAATAATAAGTTACCTATGTTGCCATAGTTTTTCAGTCTAGGAATGCATTTAAAATTTCTACTTCATTATGGAGGCATTGTCTCCAAGAGGGGTTTAAAAACATCCCTCTTGGTCCCTGTCCTCCTCATCAAGTTATTACTTAATCACACTACTCTAAATGGTTATACTGGCTGGAGGCCTTAACTCTTCTTACTCTCTTCCATGACTATTTTTATATTCAAAATCACAAACTAATAAATACTGCTAGCTGGGCAGTGATGGTGCAGGCCTTTAATCCCAGCACTTGGGAGGCAGAGGCAGGCAGATCTCTGTGAGTTCGAGGCCAGCCTGGTCTACAAAGTGAGTTCCAGGAAAGGCACAATGCTACACAGAGAAACCCTCAAAAAAAAAAAAAAACCAACAAACAAACAAACAAAAATACTGCTTATATTTATTGAATGAAAAACATGGCTCACATTGGATTCAGATTTCCAATAGATGACACAAGGACTTTCAAGTTCACATGCTAGAATTGTCTTTTTTTCCCTTCACATAAAAAAAAAATATTTGGTCTGTTTTTAGGATTCTGTTAATTTGTTCAAACTCCTCATCATTTAATAAATAAAACATCTTATTTTGTGATCATGTTCATTGCCTCAATAACTTCATCCAGATCATATAAGACCTCTTAAATCTCAATTTACATTTCCTTCATTTTCTAGACATATTTAAAATTAGGCCTTCAAATTCTCTCACATATAATATACACATAAAGCCCTCCGACAGTGTGTAATGCTATCAACCTTTCCTACTCTCCCAGTCTCCAGCTCTAACTCCTCTTTACCACTGGGGAGATCCATATATCCTTTCCTGTTGGGGGCTGTTCAGCTATCACCAGATATCAAACAGATTTCAAATAACTCTGGGCATTCTGCCTAGACTCTTCAACCCTCTCCTGACATGTGCGCCCAGCAACTCTCACTACCATTCTGTACTGTAAAATTGTACTGTATAGAATTTCCATCCATCAATCAGCTGTTTCATCTTCCTTAGTTCTGCACCTACCTGGCCTTCTTTCTGTTGTTTCTAAACTGCCTGCTGACTGCTGAATTTCTATCATTCCTTTTTCAGAATTGTACTCAGCTGACCTGATTGCAAAAATTTCTCTGCGCTGTTTTCAAGGACAACGTCCATCAATTTCTTCCTCAATTTATTTGCTTTCATGTCTTTACAGCATATACAACATTGATTTACAATAATTTTTCTATTATTTTTTATCAGGTATGGAATTTTTATGAAAAGAATTTACATCATAGTTGAAAATTCTCTGGTATAGAATGTGATGTAGAAAATGCTGGGGTGTCTTCTGTCCTCCTACTGTCTCTAGATTACTCCATTTGATTTTTCAGTTATTTTTGTAGAAATTATATGAGTTTTACCAAGGAAGAATGATCATTGTTTCATATCACATGGAGAAAAAATTGAATACATTAGGACATAAGTTAAATGATGAAAATGTAACACAATATCTATTGATTTTAAGTAAATCATGTCATACACATACATTATATATATATATATATATATATATATATATATATATATATATACCCTTTTACATGCTGTCTCAGTAAAAGCTAACTTCCAAAAATTGACATTTGCGCTTAAGTTTTTATTTTAATTACTATAACACAAAACAAAGAGGCAATCTCTTTAGTGGTTAAGAACGTAGGCTCAACATTATGTCTTCTTTATTTAAGGTCGATTTGTAGCCTTTCTATTTTTATGCCAATTTATGAAATTCTCTACTTCTTTGCATCTTTATAATGTCTCTGTAAATGGAATTGTATTCAGGTAGACATCAGTCTACCTGTAATCATGTCATTCTCTGTACTTGAAGCCTCTCCCTGTATAACTCAGACTAGCTGCAAATTGTCATATGCCCTGCCTCAACCTATACCTTAGGGTTACTTTGGTGATATTTTGTTTGTACTCTAATAAATAAAATTTACCTGAAGATCAGAGGACAGAGCCAGCCACTAGATTAAACATAGAGGCCAGGCACTGGTGGCACACATCCTTAATCCTAGCACTAGGAAGACAGAGATCTATCTGGATCTCTGTGAGTTCAAAGCCACCCTGACTACACAAGATTAATCTAGTGTAAAAGAGAAACAGAGCCAGACAATGGTGGCACACACCTTCAATTCCAGCAAGGGGGATCTCATGCCTTTGTTCTCAGTCTTTGGGAAGCACATCCCAACAGTAGGAAAGTTGAGACAAGAAATAATATGGCTGGGCAGAGAAAGGCATATAAGGCAGAAGGAGATAAGAACTCAGTCCTTTTGGCTGTAGACTCAGGAGCATTCAATGTGAGGATTTGTGGAGACAGGATCTTCCCCTTTTCACTGAGGAGTTGGCAAGATGAGAAGTGCCCGTGGCTTGATTTCTCTGATCTTTTAATGTTTACCACAGTATCTGGCTCCAGATTTTTGATATAAGATCAATTAGTATTCAAACAATAGGTTACAAGTCTCTACCACCTTGTCCAGGTTCTCTGTATGATTATAAGGTTCTGAAATTAGGAAGCTAGGAAGAATCAAAGTCCTATGTTTGTGAGTGATATATTGAATATTTTTATGAACTATACGACTTTTGTGTTTAGGATTCAAATGTCTATGGATTTAATTCATTTAATCTGCATCTCCATCTTCAGTTAGTTAGTCATGAATGCTAGTATAGGAATTTACTCTGGAGACATACTTTGGTTGACTAGAGAGTAATATACTTAGCTATTACTGATTAAGAAAATCCTCAAAGAACCCATGGCTTCATAGAGGTGCTTAGACCATATTTGGTAAAGGAGTTATAGCATTTATAAAGATGATAAATTATCAGAAAGATATCTTCAGTAGCAATCATTACATGACCAATGTTCCCCTCATGATGGAATGTTCCCAGTGTTTTGAAATGTGCCGCATTTTGAGCTGGCTCATTTCATGTTTGGTCACCTGGTAGAAAATATTCTATAATAGGAAAAAAAAATGGTTAATTAGAATTGCCAAGGACTTTAGCTATGGTTAAGTCTAGATTGGAAATATAAATCAAGCACTCGCTCTCTTATACACAAAACAATTTTAACTATTTGGAGATTAAACTACATTATATCAAGTACAATGTTGGCACTACATAAACCTTTTTCATTCATCATCTTTTAAAACTGTATGAAATAAGTTCCTTGGAGATTTTATTTGATAGTAGTCCCTTTTAAGATAATTTAATATTAGTACATTACTGCATCAATTTTCACATTTAAAGGAAGATTCAGTTTTTCTAAGCCACTTTTGTAATTAAAATATTTTAAAGCTTACATATTTTATTAATTTATAATATTTGTTCAAATTAATTTTGTGTACCTCTTGTTTAAACTATTCTTTAAAGGAGAAATTCCTAAGTGAGTGCTATGATTTTGGTATGATTTTTTCATAACAAAAAATAAAAGGAATATCAAAAGCTGGGCATAGTGATTGCACCTATTTTCTTACCAATAGGGAGATAAAAGCACATAAGTCAGGAATCTAATATCAGCTGGGGCTATGTAGTGAGAGCCTTTCTGTGAATAGTTGGAATGGGGAAGAAGGAGAGAGACAGCCCATTAGTTTTAATTGTCTACTTGGCATAACTTGGAATCAATTGGTAAGAAAATCATAATGAAAAATTACTTATCTCACTAGATGATGTTTGTTTGTAGGAATATCTGTGGGTGATTATGTGGACAGTTAACTGAAGAGATAAGACCCAACCTGAACATGTGCAGCATCAGTTTATGGAGTGGGTGGGTCATGACTGTTGTAAGAGTAAAGAAAGCTAGTTGAGCATAAGCACAAGCAAGCAAGAATCCATGTACTTATTCTCTCTGTTCTTTACTACGGATGTGATGCCTTAGTGGCCCAGCTTCCACTTCCCATACAATAATGGTTCATAACCTGGAAGTTGCAACCAAGGGAGCTTTTTCTTTCTTGAGTTGCTTTTGATCAGGATACATTATCATATCAAAAGAAATGAAACCAGTCCATGTTGTAGATGTTTCACTTTACTAAATGAAGAAAGAGATGAATTAAGAAATATATATTTTATGTGGACTTTAAAAGATTTAAATGTTTGCTCTTAGAGCTATGAACTTTTCTTCTTAACATCACTTTAATTGTGTCCTGTAAATTTGGGTATGCTGTGCAATTATTTTCATTGAATTCTAGGAAGTATTTAATTTCTATCTTTATTTCTGTCTTGACCCAGTATTCATTCAATACAGAGGTGCTCAGTTTCCACTAATTTGTAGGTTTTTTTTTTTTTTTTGGTTTTTTTTCGAGAATTTGTAGGTTTTATTTTGTTTCTGTTATTAATGATATTCAGCCTTAATCTGTGGTGGTCTGATATGATACAGGGGGGTTGTATCAATTTTCCTGTATCTGTTGAGATTTTGTTTGTGACTGAATATGTGCTCAGTTTTGGGGAAAGATTCATGACCGTTGGAGTACACAAAGGTTTCCTAGTGAGATCTAAGCTTGCTTTACACAGCAGGGCTGCGTTAGGGGATGGCTTGACCACATGCAAGGTCACCAGGTGTTTGGGATGATCTACACTTGGCTGTGCTGGGAGGAGATCTTTTGCTCCACCCATTGGCATTCCTTTAAAAAGTCCTTTAGCGGGCGGTGGTGGCGCACGCCTTTAATCCCAGCACTCGGGAGGCAGAGGCAGGCAGATCTCTGTGAGTTCGAGGCCAGCCTGGGCTACCAAGTGAGCTCCAGGAAAGGCGCAAAGCTACGCAGAGAAACCCTGTCTCAAAAAACCAAAAAAAAAAAAAAAAAAAAAAAAAAAAGAATTGATTTGTCACCTTGGTGGTTTTCTTTTTTTCCTTTTTGGTGAGTGTTAGTCAAGGTTCTATTGCTGTGAATAGACACAATGACCATGACTACTATTGTAAAGGAAAATATTTAATTGGAATAGTTTGCTTACCGTTCAGAGGTTCAGTTCATTGTCATCATGGTGGGACAGGCAGACATAGTACTGGAGACACAGACAAGTGTCTTATATCTTGGCTTGCAGGCAAAAGGAAGTGGTCTTTAACACTGGGTGGTATCTTGAACATATATGAGACAGCAAAGCCTGCCTCCACAATGACACATCTCCTCCAACAAGACCACACCTACTCCAAAAAACACCAAAACTTCTAAAAGTGCTATTCCCCTTGGGGTCATTTCCTTCCAAACCACCACAATAAATATGAGGTGTCTTTCCCATTTCTTTTGATTAATTTTGGTTAAGATATATTTGTTAGATATAAGAATGGCTATATCAGCTTGCTTCATATGTCTATTTGCTTGGAAAACCTTTTCCAGTCCTTTACTCGGAGGTATTGTCTATCTCTGAGTTTGAGATGTCTTTCTTATATGCAGCAGGAGGATGGATTTTATTTTTCATATCCATTCTGTTAGTCTATGTCTTTTTATTGGGGGAATTTAGTCCATGGATATGGAGAGATATCAATGACCAAGGATTATTAATTTCTGGAGGTTTTATTTTTATCATTCTTGTGGTGGTGGTGGTAGTGGTGGTTGTACAGTGTGTGTGTGTGTGTGTGTGTGTGTGTGTGTGTGTGTGTGTGTGTGTGAAAGAGAGTGTGTGTGCTTTCTTTCTTTCACTTTTACTGGTGTGAGATTATTTATTTTCTCGGATTTTATAGGTGTAGCTAACCTCCTTGTGTTGGACTTTTCTCTCTATTATCTTCAGTAAGACTGAATTTTTAGATATTATTTGAATTTGACTTTATCATGGAATATCTTGTTTTCTCCATTTATGGTGATTGAAGGTTTTGCTGGGCATAGTAGTCTGGGCTGACAGGAGTCTGCAGGACCTGTCTAGGACCTTCTAACTTTTAAAGTCTCCATTGAGAAGTCAAGAGTAATTCTAATAGGTGTACATTTATATATTACTTGGTCTTTTTCAATTGCAGCTTTTACTATCCATTCTTTGTTTTGTATGCTTAGTGTTTTGATTATTATGTGGCAAGTAGACTTTCTTTCCTGGTCCAATCTATTTGGTGTTCTGGACCTTGTAAATCAAGGTGCTTGTTGTATCTTTATGAGCATCTGCTTCTTTAGGTCAGGAAAATTTTCTTCTATGATTTTGTAGAAAATGATTTGTGAGCCTTAGAGCTGGGATTCTTCTCCTTCTATTACTACTTTATTAGGTTTGGTCTTTTCAAAGTGCCCCAGATATTCTGGATGTTTTGTGTCAGGAATTTTCTTTAATTGAATACTTTCTTTGATCAATGTATCTATTTCTTCTATCATTTTTTCCATGCCTGATATTCTTTCTCCTATCTTTTTATTCTGTTGAGATGCTCACCTCTGTGGATTTCATTCACTTACCTAGCTTTTCTGTTTCCAGAATTCTCTCAGTTTGCATTTTCTTCATTGCTTCTACTTCCTTTTTGAGGTATGAACACTTTTATTCATTTCCTTTAATTGTTTCTTTTTATTGGTTTTCTTATTTCCTCCATTTTTTTCTTTGTGTCTTCTTTGATTTCTTTAAGAGATTTAATCCCTTTTTAAAAGGATATCTGTGGTGGTATTGTGTTCCCCAAAATATTGTGTACTCTAATAAATTTATCTGGGGTCAGAGAACAGACAGCCACTAGATACAAAGGCTAGAAAATGGTGGCACTCACACCTTTAATCCTAGCATTCCAGAGATAGAAATCCCTCTGGATCTCTGTGAGTTCAAGGCCACATTGGAAACAGCCAATGAAACAGACTACTTCCTGTCGTCAGTGAGTCAAGATTTAAGAAGTCTTAGCTGTAGCATGAATCTTAAAAGTTCTTATTAATAAAATCAAACCTCAGCCAGGTATTTGGGTGAACTGGAAGATCAGAGAACCAGAACAAGCCACAGCTACCTTACCTCACTGGATCCTCAGCTGGTCTTTTTTCCTCAGACTGGAGGGCTCTGAGTCCTCATCCAAAATGGCTCTCAGCTGAACTGTGCTTCTAGAAGCCTGAAAGCTTAACCAGCCAAATGCTTAACCAGTCCAAATGCTTAACCAGCCAAATGCTTCTAGTTTCTGATCCTCATGCCTTATATACCTTTCTGCTTTCTACCATCATTCCCTGGGGTTAAAGGCTTACTTTCTGGGATTAAAGGTGTGATGAGTCACCATGCCTGTCTGTATCCTTGAACACATGGATTTCTGCCTCTGGAATGCTAGGATTAAAGGCTTGTGCTACCACTGCCTATCCTTTATGTTTAATATTGTGGCTGCTCTGTCTCTGACCCCAGATAAGTTTATTAGCATGCACAATATTTGGGGGAATACAATACCACACTCAGCTCCTTCTCTAAAACCATATCTGCCTGCCTGCTGCCTTGCTTCCTGCCATGACAAAATTGCCTAAACCTCTGAACTGTTAGTGAGCCACCACAATGATATGTTTTCCTTTATAAGAGTTGCCTTAGTCATGGTGTCTCTTCACAGCAATAGGAACTGTAAATAAGACGCCCAGGATAGCTAAAACAATCCAGAACAAACAAACAAACAAACAAACCAAAACAAAACAAAACAAAAACCTTCTGGAGTTATCACCATCCATCATTCCAAGTTCTACTATGAAGCTTTCATAATAAAAGCCACATGGTATTTGCTTAAAAGCCGAGAAGTTGTTCAATGGAATTTAATCAAAGACCCACCCACATAATATACACGCCTGGACTCCTAACATTTGATAAAGAAGCCAGAAATATACAATGAACAAAAGTCAGCATCTTCTACAAATGGTGCTGGTATACGTGGATGTATGCGTGTCAAAGAATGCAAAGAGATATATAACTATTACCTTGCGCAAAACTAAAGTCCAAGTGAATCAAAGACCTCAACATAAAACAAGACACATTGAACCTGCTAGAAGGAAAAGTAGGGAATAAGCTTGAACACACTGGAGATAATTTCCTAAAAAGAACACCAATAGCAGAGGCACTAAGATAAAAAGAAATTAGTAAATGGAACTTTATGAAACTGAAAAACTTCTGTAAGGCAAAGGACAGCATCAATAGGACAAAAGGCAGCCTACAGAATGGAAAAAAAATTCACCAACTCCACATCCATTAGAGGGCTAAGATCCAAAATCTATAAATAATTTAAGTAGGTAGACATAAAAAAACAAAGCAATCTAATTTATAAATGGGGTACAGATTTAACAGAGAATTCTCATTAGAGGAATCTGAATTGCCTGAAAAACACTTGAAATGTTCAACATTATTAGACATTACATTTGTTTCTGTTTGTTTGTTTGTTTGTTTGTTTTGTTGTTTTTTGTTTTGTATTGTTTTTTGATTTGGTTTTTGGTTTTTCGAGACAGGGTTTCTCTGTGCAGCTTTGTGCCTTTCCTGGAACTCGCTTTGGAGGCCAGGCTGGCCTCAAACTCACAGATATCTGCCTGCCTCTAACTCCCCAGTGCTGAGATTAAAGGCATATACCACCACTGCCTGGCTAACATTCCATTTGTGACATGCAAATCAAACTACGTTGAAATTTCATCTAAAAATTGTCAGAATGTCGAAGATCAACAACACAAGTGACAGCACATGCTGGCCAGGATGTGGAACAAGGGGAACACTCCTCTACTGCTAGTGGAAGTGCAAACTTGTATAGCCACTATGAAAATCAATATGACACTTCCTCAGAGAATTTGGAATTGATACACATCAAGAACCAGCTATACCACTCTTGGGAAGGTACCCAAAATATACCATCCTACCACAGGGACATTTGTTCAGCTATGTTCCTTGTATATTTATTTATAACAGCCAGAAACTGAAAACAACCTAGATGTCCCTCAACCAAAGAATGGATAAGTAAAATGTGGTATATTTCACAATGGAGTATTACTCAGTTGTTAGAAAAAAATAGTATCATAGAATTTGTCTGCAACTGAAAGAAACTAGAACAAAAAACATACTTAGTGAGGCAAATCAAACCCAGAATGACAAACATGATATGTAATCAATTATAAGTGGATATTAGCTGTTAAGTAAAGGATAATCAGACTACAATCCACAGATCCAGAGAAGTTAAAGATCAGAGGTCTGGGGGGATGCCTGGATCTCTCTGGGAAATGAAAATATTATATATTTTGGGGGGTAATTGGGGCATGTGGGTAAGGGAACAGAAGATATCAGGTGGGAGAGGTAGGAACAGAGGGTTAGAGTATAGGAAGAGACAACTGAAATAGGTGGGCATTTATAGATAATATGGAAATCTAGTGCAGTGGAATCTTCCAAAAACCTATGAGGTTGACCCTAGTTAGGACTGCTACTAATGAAGAATATGTAGACTGAACCATCCATCTTCTTTAACCAGGCTAGGCTCCCAGTGAGGGGACTGGGACACCAACCCAGCCCCCAAAATCCATGACCCACAACCTGCCCTACCTGTAAGATGTGCTGGGGAAATGGTGACTCAGAGCTTGTGGAACTTCCCAACCAATGACTGGTCTAACCCGAGGCCCACCCCACAAGAAGGAACCCAAGCCTGACACTGCTGTGATCACCATGATATGGAAGCTTGATGTCCTAGAGACCTAGGGTAGCACCAAACACAACTAAAAAATTTAAAAAAAATCAATGAAATGATTCAGAGTGATTCTCCTATACTTACAAATTGGTGCCTATCCCAATGCTCATCAGAGAGCCTTTTTTTTTTAGCAGCTGATGAGTGCAGAGGCAAAGATTCACAGCCAAATATTAGGAGGATCTTGGGGAACCACAGAAGATGGAGAGAAAGGATTATAAGAGCAATGTAGCCGGATCCTCAACTGGTCTTGTCTCCTTGGACTGGAAGCTTCTGAGTCCTCATCCAGAATGGGTCTCAGCTGAACTGCTGCTCGAAAGCCTGAAGCTTAACCAGCCAAATGCTGAACCAGCCAAATGCTTCTAGTTTCTGGTCCTCACACCTTATAAACCTTTCTGCTTTCTACCATCACTCCCTAGGATTAAAGGCTTGCTTCCCGGGGTTAAAGGCGTGAGTCACGATGCCTGGCTCTTTCCAATGTGGCCTTGAACTCAGAGATCCCAGATGGATTTCTGCCTCTGGAATGCTAGGATTAAAGGCGTGTGCTATCACTGCCTAACTAGTGGCTTTTCTGTTCTCTGACCCCAGGTAAGTTTATTAAGGTACACAATATTTTGGGGAACACAATACCACCACAGAGCAAGGGGGTACAGCAGAACATGATCCACACAAACAACTAAGCAGAGCCATTAAGGGCTTACAGAGACTGAAGTAGCAACCAGGGAGCCTGCATGGGTCTGTGCTAGGTCCTTTGCACACGTTCTGTAGTTCATCAGGGGTTGGGTTGAACAGCCTTGATATGAGGGTATGTGCCTAAGTCTTATTGCTTCTTGTCATAATGAGCTCGGTTGATGTTACTGGGAGGCCTGCTATTTTCAGAAGGAAAATGGAGGAGCAGTGGATTTGGGGGAGAGGTGAGGTGGGAGGGGTTGGGAGGAGGAAAGGGAGGGAAGGTTGGCATGTATTGTATGAGAGACAAATAAATAAATAAAATAAATAAAAAGATTAAAAGGAATATTTAGTTAATATTAATTTCAAACTAATTTGTTATTTTCCTTACCATAGTTTCTTTCTATAAAGCTGTTCATCTCTTTAATCATCTTTTTTGAATTAGAATTTTGGACAGAAGTTTTCCCTTGAGTAACCTTATAATTATTTTGATTAAATCTGTCTTGTTAAATTTGGCCCATCATTGGATTCTGTCAGCATCCTGGAACATTGTTCTGGTATATTTCCTTCCAAATCTGAATAGCACATATTTTTGGACTTGTCTTGAATATTCTAGTAAAGTCATTAAAAGAACACAATAACACAATAAAGATTTATACTTTTTACCATCATAAAAATGGGCAGAGCTTCTTTATCAACATTTGCTCATGGGCAGTTCAGCAATCATCTATCTGACTGCACAAATATGTGTTTAAATTAGAAATGTCAAGGCATAATAAAATTTCTTTGTGCTTACTTAATACTTGAACTTGGAAATTTGTTAACTACTTGCATTGAATATTTTATCCTCCTATAAAAATTAAAAATAAAACCATAACAATAATGAGCTTAGGAACAGCAGGTCATGGATTTGCCACACTGATATTTCATGCTGGTCTGCTTCAAAAAAGCTATTGAGATGACTAAATGTGTAAATGGACTTGGTGCAAACATGAAGACGTCATTTGATCACTGCATTCCACATGGAGGCAAGAGAAACCTGACTCTGGAGGACTGTCCATTAACCTCTACAGGTGCTCTATATGGAATTATTGCCCACACATAAACACAGAATAAAAATGAAAAATAGTTTTCAAAGCACTAAAAAGTCCTGTATTTGTAAAATGAAGGAAATTTTATTGTTTTATATTGATGCATCTATCTTGTTATCTGGCATATAGAAAGAAATAAACTAAGGAAACTTATTTTTTGTGTCTTAAGGCAACTCTATACCTCTAGGCTTACCCTGCCCATCTCTGTCTCTGTAAATATGCATGCACACACAGACATACACAGAGAGACATTCAGACATTACTGCTATATATTAATTGCATCAAATACTGCAAATGAGAAGAAGGTTCTACCACCATGATCAGTACACTACATATTTAATATATATATTATATATATTAAACATATATATATATATATATATATATATATATATATATATTTCACATCCAGAAAGCACTGTTTTGCAACTGGTGTTCTGGTCCTCTGTCTGTTATATTATTTCTACTTCATGTTCCCTATGTTCTCTGAGCCTTAAGTGGAGGAGTAGTATTGTAGATGTACCAAATGGGGCAATAATCACCATGGTCATTGACTCTTTACATTTTTAACACCAGTGATTCTCAATAGGCACCTCCATCTGCTCAATAATGGAGCTTATTTGTTGCTACAGCTATCTGATTATAAAAGCAAATAGTGAGACTACAGTTAGAAACCAAGTTGATTCGGGCAGTAGTGTATTCTCCACTAAGGTCAATGAGCTCTGCAGCCATGGATAGTTGGCTAAATTCACAGTGGAAGCTTGAATTGCCACCTACTGAATGGGCTTTAAGTCAAGTTAAATAGCTCCTTGTTACTCTAACGATGTCCCTATGATATTGTTCACAGAAAGAAAGAAAAAGAAAAAAAAAAGACTTCTCAAAGTTCATATGGAAGCACAAAAGACCCAAACTGAAAAGGGCAAATTCTGAGAAAAACAATGTTGGATGTATTACCATATTAGACTTCAGACTTCTATACCAGACTTTTTTCTTTCTTTAAATTATGGAAGCTTGGTCTTTAGCTTAGGCTTGTTTCCAACTAGCTCTTATAACTTAATTAACCCATATTTTTAAATCTGTGTTCTGCCACGTGGTGCTTTGCCTTTCCTCAGAACAGCATGGCCAACTTTCTCTCAGTCTGCTGTTGAATTCCGAAGCTTAGATTCCTCCTCCCCGTTTCTCTCTGTTCCTAAAAGTTTTGCCTATCCTCTCCTGCCTAGTTATTGGCTGTACAGCTTTTTATTAAACCAATAACAAGGTACCTTATGCAGAAACACATCTTTTCAGTGTATGGAAAGATTATTCCACAACAGGGTGGACTGGCAGGGGTGCCTCAAGATCAGGATAGATTGAATCAGAGACACGGATGTAGGGTAAACTTCCCCTTAACCCATCCTTCCTTCCTCATTTTTTGCAGTGGACCTGGAGATTGTACCTTCATGAGTTTCGCCATACTTCTGCTTCTCCCCAAGTCTGTGTTGAGGGAACCCAATACTAGGTGACACTGATCTTTTAGCTTTCCTGAGGGACTGCAGCCTCAGCTTCCTAAGTAGCAGACCAGTAGAGATCTGGGTGGGGAAGAGGGATCTGGTCTCCAAAGATACGGTTCTGTGGAGGCATGATGTCTTTTCTGAGACTTCCTTGTTGTTTGGCTCCATTTCTAATACAGAACAGAACACAACATCCTAGAGGGACTTAAAGGGAGTATCCTTGTCCCCCAGCTTGTTGGGAGTATGGTTCCACACACATTTCTCTTCTATTCAGAACTGTCTGGAAAGCTTGCAGGATAAGCTCTTCCTCGGCATGTTCTTCCCAACAGGTGGAGAGTAAAGCATGTTTCCGAATTCAAGATTACATCGCCGCAAGACTTATTAAGCACATGCCAGCAATCTGGGTCCAAGCAGAAATCTTTGAGATGCACCAGCTCAGTTCTGCACCTTGGGGAGAAGATACTGAGCTGGAGCTCTTAGAGTTCTGGGATCCTGAGAGAGATTTCAAAGTCCAGAAAATGTAGTCAAGGATTCTCTCTGCAGCCATCTCTTCTTCCCAATGGGTACAGGAGGTGAGTGTGGCTCTAATTGTCCTTGGTGCCTGGGGCAGGGGGGTGGCAAGGGGAGACTGCTACCCAGTCTCTGGGGCAGCAGTGACTTGGGCGGGGGACAACACAGAATGTGCCCCCAGGGCCTAGGGGCTAGAGAAACTGGGCCTTACCTTTTCTTGCCAAATCCAGACTGTTCTCTTTTAGGCCACCAATCACGACACAGAGACTTACTAGTTTTGGATACTCGATCTAGTTTAGGCACATTTCTGGCCAGCAATTTTAACTTAAATTAACCTGTTTCTCTTTCTCTACCTTTTGCCTTGGGGCTCTTTACTTTTTCTTTCTTCTCTGTATGTTACTTTCACTGCTTCTCATCATGTCTCCTGGCTGGCGGCTGCCGGGCTTCTGGCCCTAGGCAGTCTCTCCTCTCTTCTTTTTCTCTTGTTCCTTTCTTCTTGGGCTTAGATTTCTCCTCCTGTTTACCCTCTCTGTTTGCCAGCCCTGCCTATCCCTTTTCTGCCTAGCCATTGGCCATTCGGCTCTTTATTAGACCAATCAGATACCTTAGACAGGCAAGGTGAAATGAATGCAACACATATTTACATAATTAAACACACAACCTTACATTGTTAAACAAATGCAGCATAAATAAAAATAACACACCTTTACACAGTTAAAGTAAAGTTCTGCAGTGTAAACAAATGTAACACACCTTTATCTAGTTAAAATAATATTCTACAACAGATTTCAAGTTATAATACAAAGATATAGTAATAAAAACAGCAGGATTCTGAAACAAAAAAATTGACATGTAGATCAATAGACAAAACATATGATTCAAACCTATAACAAAGATAGCTTATAGCCACCTGATATTTGACAGAAGTTTTAAAAGAACAAGCTGGAGAAAGACATCATCTTCAATAAATGGTGCTAGGAATATTGAATGTCCACATATAGAAGAAAAAAATTAGACCCCTATATATTGTCCTGCACAAAAATCATTCAAAATGGATCAAAGACCTTTCCTTTATATGTGTACATCCATTTATTGCCTTGTTGTATACATAGATAATGTATTCCTAGCTACTTGTAGAGTAGATAGTATGTAGTATTTCTCATTATTAGGTTTTGATGAAAGGCAAATCTACTTTCTTCAAAAAAGCATGTGCAACTCTCATAATAGATGTGGGAGATACTCAATAATCAATAAATAATTCTGTCATGAACAGACTAAGTGAACCAAGAAGTACTCATGAGTGTTTCAGTTCTGCCTAATTAGAATTAAAAACAATTTGGACATAATTTTAAAATTTTCCTGATAAATATCTTTGCACATAAAATTTTTCCTCTATTTTATGTGCTTTGTGTCTCATTTTATTTAATTCTAAGACAATTATTTTAGGAATAACTTTCAGTAATTGTAAATATAGTAACAGAAAAACTCTCATAATCTATACCTTAGTGGGTCTTATAATCATTCTGTGGAAAGTTGCCTTTTTTCATTTATGCAGTGTAGAAACCCAGTTAGGGAAAGGTGCCATGCAGAGTGGGTAGGCCTTACAACTTCAATTAATGTAATCAAGAAACTTTCCCACATGCACAAACAAGACCTATTGCCCAGATGATACTATATTCTGTCAAGTTGACCATTAACAGTAATAATCACACTATTCCCACTCATCAGCTTGATATCCCAGAAAATCACTTTTAAATCATAACTTTCTTTTTTAATTAAGAAAATTTTTCATTCATTTTACATACCCAAGATCCCCCTCTTCCATCCTCCCATCCCCCAGCCTCCCTTCCCAACCCATCCCCCACTCCCTCCCACAAGAAGGCAAGGCCTTCTATGGGGAGGCATATTCAGTAGAGGCAAGTCCAAGCCCTTCCCCCTGCCTCAAGGCTGTTCTAGGTTTCCCATCATAGGTAGTGGGCTCCACAAAGCCCACTCATGCACCAGAGATGGATTCTGATCCTACTGCTAGGGGGGCCCCCAAGCAGATCAAGCTACACAACTGTCTCACCATGCAAAGGGCCTAGTCCAGTCCCATGTAGGCTCCACAGCCATTGATCCAACTTTCATGAGTTCCCTCTAGTTTGGTTTGGTCATTCCTGCATGTTTCCCCGTCATGATGCTGATGTAATTGCTTATAGAATCCCTCTTCTCTCTCTCCTACTGGACTCTTGGAACTCTGTCTAGTGATTTGTAGCAGAAATCTTAAAAGTTCTTATTAATAAAATCAAACCCGAGACGAGTTATTGGGGTCCATGCTGGTAGATCAGAGAGACAGAGTAAGCCACAGCTATTTCACCTCACCAGTTCCTCAGCTGGTCCTGTTTCCTCAGACTGGAAGCCTCTGAGTCCTCATCCAGAATGAATCTCAGCTGAACTGTGTTGCTCCAAAGCCTGAAAGTTTAACCAGGCCAAATGCTTAACCAGCCAAAAAGCCTCTAGTTTCTGGTCCTCACGCCTTATATATCTTTCTACTTTCTACCACCACTCCCTGGGATTAAAGGCTGGCTTTCTGGGATTAAAGGTGTGTGTCACCATGCTTGGCTATTTCCAATGTGGCCTTGAACTCACAGAGATCCAGAGGGATTTCTGTCTCTGGAATGCTAGGATTAAAGGCGTGTGCTATCACTGACTAACTAGTGGCTTGTCTGTTCTCTGACCCCAGATAAGTTTATTAAGGTACATAATATTTTGGTGAACACAATACCACTACATCTCCTCTCTTTTTGTCTAAAATTAAAAAAGCTTATAACTAATACAAGAAAAACTATCCAATAAGCATATACAATATATACAGCCAAAATTACATTAATGATGTCTAGTCCATTAACATTTTTCAGATAAAAAACTCCATTATATATATTAACAATGTCCAGTCCAGTAACATCTGATAAACTCAGACCAAAAAAATTTTCATTACTTATCTTGCTTAAAACAAGTAGTTCCTTTTTAAAAGTAGATTCCATAATCTCCCTTTTTATCTTATCATATCCATATTTTCTCTTTTTTCTTTTCATAATAGATTCAGTAGTCTACCTTTTGTCATTTTTATATCTTCCCCTTTTTCTTCAGTGTAGATTCATTTTCTTTTCATAATAGATTCAGTAGTCTACCTTTTGTCATTTTTATATCTTCCCCTTTTTCTTCAGTGTAGATTCAATGATCCACCTATTTATCCTATTATTTCTTTACCTTTTTTCTCAGAGTAGATTCGATGATCTATCTCATATCTATATTCTCTTTTCCTTTTTGCTTTCTAGGGGTGAAGATATCTTTAGGGAATCTTGAAAAGAAAATTTTGGGGTTAATCATCAAGTCCTGTATTGTTTGTCCAGTCTCTGCATAATAGGAAAGCTCAGGGCTTGTTTCAAGTCCTTGTTTGAGTAGTCTGTCAGGCTGGATCATCTCAACTAGTCCTCTTGAAATTGTTCTAAGCAGTTTGTAGTCCAAAGCAGATCTTTCAGCTTAATGGCTTTACCATAGTCCTTTTGAAGATTTCAAAGTTGCTGTTAGGTGTGGTCATGGTTCCATGCAGACTTTTTTTTTTTTTTTTTTTTTTTTTGGTGCCTCCTCTGTGGTTTGGAGCAATCACAGTCTGATAAATGTCTGTCTCTCGGAACCATGAACATTCTTCCCTAGAAGAGAAAATCTTCACAACAATTTCTCCCCACCATTTGTCTTGCCAAACTTTTCCGAACTGACCTTTGCCGATGCTTTCTTGTAACACGATGGTCCTGGCAATTCTTCTCTGAACCAGCAGTAGTAAACCCTTCGTCCCAGGTAGCAGCATCACCGCAGTCACCAACACCATGAGAAGGAGCTGGCAACGTGGAGCAGTAGCCACTGCTTCCATGGTCCCACCACTGTTTGTGGTTCAATCCGGGCCAAAGCTTCTCCCAAGTCTCCTAGGCCGGCTCAAACTCGGGATCCTACTGCCTCTGTCTCCTTCAGCAAATCATACCGGTGTGCGCCACCACAACCGCTGAGTGTAGCTTGGGCCTGAGCTGGGGCTCACAAGGCCACAGGCAAACAGCATTTTCATGAATTCGTAACACGAACGTTGGGCGCCAGATGTAGCAGAAATCTTAAAAGTTCTTATTAATAAAATCAAACCCGAGACGAGTTATTGGGGTCCATGCTGGTAGATCAGAGAGACAGAGTAAGCCACAGCTATTTCACCTCACCAGTTCCTCAGCTGGTCCTGTTTCCTCAGACTGGAAGCCTCTGAGTCCTCATCCAGAATGAATCTCAGCTGAACTGTGTTGCTCCAAAGCCTGAAAGTTTAACCAGGCCAAATGCTTAACCAGCCAAAAAGCCTCTAGTTTCTGGTCCTCACGCCTTATATATCTTTCTACTTTCTACCACCACTCCCTGGGATTAAAGGCTGGCTTTCTGGGATTAAAGGTGTGTGTCACCATGCTTGGCTATTTCCAATGTGGCCTTGAACTCACAGAGATCCAGAGGGATTTCTGTCTCTGGAATGCTAGGATTAAAGGCGTGTGCTATCACTGACTAACTAGTGGCTTGTCTGTTCTCTGACCCCAGATAAGTTTATTAAGGTACATAATATTTTGGTGAACACAATACCACTACAGTGATTGGCTGTGGATCTCTGCATGTGTTTCTATCAGTAATTGCAGAAAAAGTAATGTGATGACAGGGTATTCAACAATCTGATCTCTGGGGCAAGCCAGCTCAATTCAGTCACCCTCTCCACTATTGCTATTAGCCTAGGCTGGGTCATCCTTGAGGATTCCTGGCAACTTCTCTAGCATTGGGTTTTTCTCTAACCCCATGATGTCTCTCTATACAATGGTACCTCTTTCATTGTATTTCCCCTCCCTCCCTTTTCCAGTTCAACCATCCCATTCCCTTATGTTTTAATCCCCCACCACCTACCCTCCATTGTCTCCCCTCATCCCCAGTTTACTCATGAAGATCTCATCTATTTCCCCTTCCCAGGGCAGTCCATGCATCCCTCTTTGGATCTTCCCTGTTAGTTAGCTTCTCTGGAGTTGTGGTTTGCAGTCAGGTCATTCTTTGCTTTACATCTAGTACCCACTTATGAGTGAGTACATACCATGTTTGTTCTTCTGAGTATGGGTTATCTCACTCAGGATGATACTTTCTAGTTCCATCCATTTGCCTGCAAACCTCATGATGTCATTATTTTCCTCTGCTGAGTTGTACTCCATTGTGTATATGTACCACTTTTCTTAATCCATTGTTCTGTTGAGGGGCATCTAGGATGTTTCCAGGTTCTGGCTATTACGAATGATGCTGCTATGAAAATAGTTGAGCATGTGTCGTTTTTTTTTTTTTTTGTGATATGATGGAGTATTCCTTGGGTATATGTCCAAGAGTGGTATAGCTGGATCTTGAGGTAGAATGATTCCCAACATTCTGAGAAATCACCGTATTGATGTCCAGTTATGCCATCACCATTTGTTGAAGATGTTTTCTTTTTTACATTGTATAGTTTTGGCTTCTTTGTCAAAAATCAGGTATTCATAGGTGTGTGGGTTAATGTCAGGGTCTTCAATTTGATTCCATTTATCCACATGTTGGTTTTTAAAGTCACCCAGGAGGAATAGATGCCAGGAAATGATCAAATTGAGAGCTGAAATCAGTAAAATAGAAACAAAGAGAACAATACAAGGAATCAATGAAACCAAGAGTTGATTCTTTGAGAAAATCAACAAGATAGACAAACCCTTATCCAGACTAACCAAAAGGCAGAGAGAGAGCATCCAAATTAACAAAATCAGAAATGAATAGGGGGATATAACAAGGACAATGAGGAAATCCAGAGAATCATCAGGTCATAATTCAAAAACCTATACTCCACAAAATTAGAAAATCTAAAAGAAATGGACAATTTTCTGGATAGGTACCACATACCTAAATTAGATTAAGACCAGATAAACTATTTAAATAGACCAATAACCCTTAATGAAACAGAAACCGTCATTAAAAGTCTCCCAACCAAAAGAAGCCCAGGACCAGGTTTCAAAGCAAAATTCTACCAGATTTTCAAAGAAGAGTCAATACCAATACTCCTTTAATTATTCCACACAATAGAAACATATGTAACGTTACCAAACTCCTTTTATGAGGCTGCAGTTACTCTCATTCCCAAGCCACACAAAGATGCAACAAAGAAAGAGAATTACAGAACAATCTCCCTCATGAACATCGATGCAAAAATACTCAATGAAATAATGGCAAACCGACTCCAAGGACACATCAAAGACATTATCCACCATGGTCAAGTAGGCTTTATCCCAGAGATTCAAGGATGGTTTCACATAAGAAAGTCATAAGAAAGTCTGTCAAAGTAATACACCATATAAACAAACTAAAAGAAAAATAAAACATATGATCGTTTCATTAGATGCTGAAAAAACCTTTGAGAAATCTAACATCCCTCCATGATAAAGGTCTTGGAGAGATCAGGAGTACAGGGAACATACCTAAACATAATAAAGGCAATTTACAGCAAGCCAACAGCCAACATCAAATTAAATGGAGAGAAACTCAATGTGATTCCACTAAAATCAGGAAAAAGAAAAAGACAAGGCTGTCTGCTCTCCCCATATTTATTCAATATAGTACTTGAAGTTCTAGCTAGAGCAATAAGACAGCTCTAGGAGATCAAGGGGATACAATTTAGAAATTAAGAAGTCAAACTTTCACTATTTGGGGATGATATGAAATTATACATTAGTGACTCCAAAAATTTCACCAGGGAACTTCTACAGCTGATACACATCTTCAGCAATGTGGCAAGATACAAGATTAACTAAAAAAAAATCAATAGCCCTCCTATAGACAAATGATAAATGGGCTGAGAAAGAAATCAGAGAAACATCACCCTTTACAATAGTCACAAATAATATAAAATACCTTGTGAGAACTCTAACTAAGCAAGTGAAAGACCTGCATGATGAGAACTTTAAGTCTCTGAAGAAAGAAATTGAAGAAGATGTCAGAAAATGGAACAATCTTCCATGCTCATGGATAAGAAGGATTAACATAGTAAAAATGGCAATCTTATCAAAAGCAATCTACAGAGTCAATGTAATCCCCATCAAAATCCCAACACAATTCTTCACAGACCTGGAAAGAACAATACTCAACTTCATTTGGAAAAACAAAATCTCAGGATAGCTATAAAAATCCTGTACAACAAAACCACCCGTGGAGGCATCACCATCCCTGACATCAAGTGCTACTATGGAGCTATAGTAATATAAACAGCTTGGGATTAGCATAAATCATAACTTTCTACCCTTTGTCCCTGTAGGCTCATAAATAATGTTCTAATATAAAATGCATTGACCAACTTTATACTCCCCATAGTCTTTATCAATTATTCCAACACTGTAATCTAATGGAGAATTTTAATTTTGGGCTCTATAAGCAAAAATAAAGCAAACAAACAAAAACAAAAAACCTCCTACATCTGATGAACACCTTCAGAGATATGGCTTGATACAAGATTAGCTAAATAAATAAATAAATAAATAAAATTCAGTAGTGTACTATATACAAATGGACTGAAAAAGAAATCAGGGCAAAAGCATCCTCTACAATAGCCACAAACAACATAAAATATTTTGTGGTAACACTAACCAAGCAAGTGAAAGAGTTGTATGGCAAAAACTTTAAGTATTTGAAGAAAGAAATTGAAGAAGATATCAGTAGATTGAAAGATCTACCATGTTCATGGATTAGTAGAATTAGCATAGTAAAAATAGTCATCTTACCAAAAGCAATCTACACATTCAGTGCAATCCCCATTAAAATTCCAACACAAATCTTTACAAACCTTGAACAGACAATACTTAATTTCATATAAAAAAAAAACAAAGAAAAAACCATGAAAACTAAAACAATTCTGTACAAAAAAGGAACTTCCAGAGGTAGTACTACAAGGTGTACTACAGAGCTTTAGTTAAAAAAAATAATCAAAAAACAAAATGGTATTGGCATGAAAATAGACACATTGATTGATGGTATGTAATCAAAGGCCCAGACATGTATTCACATACCTACTGATACCTCATTTTTGACAAAGAAATCAGAATACACAATAGAAAAAAAGAAAGCATCTTCAACAAATAGTGCTGGTCTAACTGGATGTCTTCATGTAAAATAATGCAAATAGGTCCATAATTATCACTTTGCACAAAGTTCAAGTACAAGTGGATCAAAGATCTCAACATAAAACCAGACACACCGAACTTGATAAAAGAGAAAGTAGGGAATGGCCTTGAACACATTGGTATAAGAGACAACTTCCTAAACAGAATACCTATAATGCAAGCACTAAGATCAACAATTAATAAGTGGGATTCCATGAAACTAAAAAGCTTCTGAAAGGCTTCTGTGATGACAAAATGACAGCCTACAGTACATTAAAAATATTTTTATGAAATCTACATCTTATAGAGGGGTAATATCCAAAATCTATAAGGAACCCAAGAAATTAGACACTTACAAACCAAACAATCCAACTAAAAAATGGGATGCAGATCTATACCAAGAATTCTCAATAGAGGAATCTGAAATATCTGAAAAACACTTAACAAAATGTTCAACATTCTTAGTCATCAGGGAAATGCAAATCAAAAGGACTTTGAGATTCCATCTTAGTCCTGTCAGAATGACTAAAATAAAAAACACCAGTGACAGCTCATATTGCTGAGGATCTGGAGCAAGGGGAACACTTTTCCATTGTTAGTGGGCACTCAAACTTGTACAGGTACTATAGGAATCAACATGGCACTTCCTCAGAAAATTGGGAAGCAATCTACCTCAAGACTCACCTATACCACTCATGGACATATACCCAAAAGATGCTCCATTCTACAACAGGAACATTTGCCAGATATTTTCATAATGACCTTATTTATAATACATAGAAAATAGAAACAACCCAGATGTCCCTCACCCAAAGAAGGGTAAAAAAAAATGTGGAATATTTACACAATGATATTAATTATCTGTTAGGAAAAAAAAATGACTTCATGAAAATTCCTGGCAAATGGATGGAACCAGAAAAAAAAATCATGCTGAGTGAGGCAACTTAGATCTAGAAAGATGAACATGATGTGTATTAACTTATAAGTAGATATTAGCTACTAAGTAAAGGATAATCAAACTACAATTCACTGTGGTTGATATGTCGTCACCCCAATAAACTTATCTGGGGGTCAGAGAACAGAACAGCCATTATATTAAACATAGGTTTAAGCAGTGGTAGCACACCCCTTTAATCCTAGCATTCTGGAGGCAGAGATCTGTCTGAATCTCTGTGAGTTCAAAGCCACACTGGGAATAGCCAGGCATGGTGACACATGCCTTTAATCCCAGGAAGTGATGGCAGGAAGCAAAAAGATATATAAGGCATGAGGACCAGGAACTAGAGCCACTTTTATGCTTTTAGCTTTTAGCAGCAGTTCAGCTGGGATCAATTTGGATGAGGAATCAGAAGCTTTCATTTTGAGAATAAAAGATCAGCTGAGGAATTGGCAAGGTGAGGTTGGATGTGGCTTGTTCTGTTTCTCTGATTATTCAGCATTCACCCCAATATCTGGCTCTGGGTTTGTTTTTATTAGTAAGACCTTTTAAGATTCATGTTACAATTCACAGACCCACAGAAGCTAAGCAACAAGGAAGGCTCTAAATGAGGATACATGGCTCTCCCTGGAAGAGGAAATAGAATAAATTTTGTGGGTGGACTGGAGGCAGGAGCCATCAGATTGGGGAGAGAGGGGTGAAAGAAGAGAATACAATGAGAGAGGACTGGAATAGATGAGCATTTAGGAATCAATCTGAAAACTGCATTAGAAACTTCCTGGAACTTATGATGGTGACTCAAAAGAGGTCTCTTAGTAATGGAAAATATGGAGCCTGAACCAGCCATCTTCTGTAACCAGACTAGGCTCCCAGGGGTGGGACTAAGACACCAAAACAGCCACAGAATCTATAACCTACAGCCTGTCCTGCCTTCAAGATGTGCTGGGGCAATAGAGACTCAGCTTGTGAGACTGTCCAACCAATGACTGGTCTAACCTGAGGCCCACACCACAAGAAAGAGCCCATGCCTGACACTGCCTTGATGGCCAGGATCCAGAAGCAGGATGGCTCAGAGACCTAGTTTAGATCCAAACATGTCTGGCAAAAAAAAAATTAATTAAATCATTCCCAGTCTTATTCTGCTATACTCATAGTTGGTGCTTAGTCCAATTATCATCGAGAAACTTCCTCCAGCAGCTGATGGGACAAGATTAAGAGATCCACAGGCACCACAATCATTAGGCAGAGCTGTGGAAACCACCAGAAGATGGAGAGGAAAGATTGTAGAAGCCAGTATATTTGAAGACCCAAGAGAATATGACCCACAGAGACAACTAAGCAAGCTTAACAGAGGTTCACAGACTGAAAGGGCAACCACAGAGCCTATGTGGGTCTGCCCTAGGTCCTCTGTATACATTCTGAAGTTGTTTTGCTTGGGGGTTTTGTTGTGTTCCTAACAATGGGAGTGGGGCTCTCTCAGACTCTTTTGCCTGCTTGCAGGGCTGATTTCTTCCGACTAGTTTGCTTGTACAGCCTTGATATGAGGGCTTATGCCTAGTCTCATTACATCTTGTTTGCAATGTTCTGTTGCTATTACTGGGAATCCTGCACTTTTCTGAAAGGAAATAGAGGAGCAATGGATCTGAGAGAGAGTGGAGAAAAGGGGAAGCTATGGTCAGGATGTATTATATGAGAGAATAAAAATAATTCTAAAAAAGTTAACATGGTTACAACATATACCGGCACAAAGCAAATATTCTTAATCCACAGTGGAAGAACCATGGCCCAGCAATGGACAATTACACCACAGAAAAACCAGACTTCAACAGAGACAACACAACTCCTATAGCCCCATGTCTGTCTTCTGGTGCTGATGATGAAAAGTAATAATTTCTTACTTCCATTTGAGACCTTACTATCTGGGTCTCCACATTCTATGGGAGCCTCTGTATTACTACTTTCTGCTAAACTTACACCAAAATGACCAAGGAATCTCTTCTTCCTGTATGCTAGAACTTTTTTAGCACTAAGCTCTCCCATTTACTAGTAATGTATGTGTTCAAACACCCAAGAACTACAAGGTCCTGTTTATCACACCATTAGTTCCATTTCTCCATAACAATATCTACCTTAGTTTTTTCCCCTGTTTCTGTGATGAAATTCTCTGACAAAAATAAATTTCAAAGCAAAAGGTTTATTTCAGCTTTCAATACAGGAATCATCTACCATGGTGGGGACATCAGACCAGCAGGGGTTTTAAGTAGCTGGCATCACTTTAACAATTGTAAACAGAGAGCACTTATTAAGTGCATGTTACTGGTCAATTCCCTATCTCCATTTACACAGTGCAGGATTTGTGATGTCACCTACAGTGAGCAGATCTTCTGACATCAATTAATTAAATCAAGATAATTCCCTACAAGTATCATTAGGCCCATCTCCCAGATGATACTGGATTCTTTCAAGTTTGTAATTGAAGACTAGCCACCACACAAACACTTAATACATATGGTTCAATACTTACTTGATAGCTAAAGTATTATAGGATGAACTTAATATTATAATATCATAATCACATAAGTCCCCTTAAAGGAACTTTTGATAAATAATATAGTTTTCAATTTTAATTCAAATTATAATGTATATAACCTCATATGGTAAATTTTAAATTAATTCAGTTTCTCTTCATATTAATAACTCATTATATTGATCCTTTACTGAGAAATAGTTTTCAGAGTAGGTAATGCCAAAATGAATCTTGAGCACAATTCAGAAAATAGCCTAACTGTCAACATCTAGAATGGGAAAAAAATCATTCAGAAGGAAAAAAAGTTTAGATTATCAATAATAGTGCTAACCAAATCCCCAAATACACTGAAATAAAGTGGTATTTTAAGATATACCAAATAATGCATAGTTAGTAAGCAAATATGTCTTTGTATAACAAAGCTTACTCTGAAACCTCCTTTTCTGAAAGTTTATGATTTGTCACTTTGTAAGCAGGATAATTCTGTTCTTTACTTTGGATCCTGTGTTTGATTTTACATTAGACTGTCAATGATTCAAGTAACATCCATCTAAAATCAGACTTGGCCTATTTCCCCTCATTGCTTTCCCAGGAACTTTTGTTCATCAGTAACATTAGTACTTGAGTAAAGGGAGTGGGCTTCCAAGTAGATTTAAAGACCTCAATATAAAACCGGTTACTTTGACTCTGATAAGAGGAAAAAGTAGGAAGTAGTCTTGAATGTATTGGTACAGGAGACGACTTACTAAATATAACACCAGTAGCACAGACAATGAGAGCAAAAATTAATAAATGGGACCTCCCGAAACTGAGAAGTTTTGTAAGGCAAAGGACACAGTAAATAAAACAAAACAACAGCCTACAGAGTGGGAAAAGATTTTAACCAACCCCACATCTGACAGAGGGCTGATCTCTAAAATATATAAAGAACTCAAGAAACTAGACATCAAAATAACAAGCAATCCAATTTAAAAAATGGGGTATAAAGCTAAACAGAGGATTCTCAAAGGAAGAATTTCAAATAACTGAAGGACATCTACAAAATTGCTCAGCATCCTTAGTCATCAGGGAGAAACAAATCAAAATGACTCTGAGATATCATCTTACACCTGTCAGAATGGCTAAGATCAAAAGCACTGAAGACAACTTATGTTGGAGAGGATGTGGAGGAAGAGGAACATTCCTCCACTATTGGTGGGAGTGTAAACTTGTACAGCCACTTTGGAAATCAGTATGGCAGTTTCTCAGAAAATTAGGAATCAATCTTCCTCAAGACCCAGATCTACCACTCTTGGGCATATACCCAAGGAATGCTCAATCATAACAAAGAGACACATGTTCAACTATGCTCATAGCAGCATTATTCATAATAGCTAGAACCTGGAAAAAACCTAGATGCCCCTCAACTAAAGAACGGATTAAAAAAAATGTGGTACATATACACAACGGAGTACTATTCAGCAGAAAAACACAATAACATCATGAAATTTGCAGGCAAATGGATGGAACTAGGAAATATCATCCTGAGTGAGGTAACCCAGACTCAGAATGACAAACATGGTATGTACCCACTCATAAGTGGATACTAGAAGTAAGTCAAAGGATAACCAGACAACAACCCACAACTCCAGAGAAGCTAGCTGACAAAAAAAAAAAAAAAAAAAAAAATCCAAAGAGTGATGCATGGATCGCCCTGTCAAGGGGAAATAGATGAGATCTCCTTGAGTGAACTAGGTGTGAGGGGTGGCAATGGAGGGTAGGGGATGGTGGGTGAGAGCTGGAACAGGGATGGAGTGGGAAAGCAATAAGAGAGATACCATGATGGCGGGAAATATCATGGGGGAGAGAGAGAAACCTGGTGCTAGGGAAGTTATGACCCCAAGCTTGGACTACTAGCAATAGTGGAGAGGGTGCCTGAACTGAACTAGCTTGCCCCAGTGATCAGATCGGTGAATACCTTCACTGTCATCACAGCACTTTTCTCCAATGACTGATGGAGGCAAATGCAGAGATCCACAGCCAAACACCAGGCAAAGCTCTAGAAGTCCATTAGGAGAGAGAGAAGAGGAATTCTATGAGCAAGTGTATTAGGATTATGATGGGGAAAACTTCAGAGATGACCAATCCAAACTAGTGGGAACTCATGAAAGTTGGATCAATGGCTTTGGAGCCTGCATGGGACTGGACTAGGCCTTCTTCATGGGGAGCCAATTTTGTAGCTTGATCTGTTTGGGGGGCCCCTGGTGGTAGAATCAGAATCCATCCCCGGTGCATGAGGGTTTTTTTTGGAGCTCACTACCTCCGGCAGCTTTGGAGCAGTGCAAGGGGCTTGGACTTGCCTCTACTGGATGTTCCTCCTCATAGGAGGCCTTGCCTTCTTGTACGGGGGAGTGGAGGTGGGTTGGGGGAAGCCTTGGGGGGCAGGAGGAGGGAAGAGGGGGATCTTTGATTGGTGTGCAAAATGAATGAAAAAAAATTTTCTTAATAAAAATAAATAAGACAAATGTCTTATTTCAGCAATAGATTGATGAAAAGAAGTATAGGTTACATAAGACAGACTATTTCATCCTGTAGTCTTCCCATATACTCAAAAGAACACCAGCATGGGTCAGCGCACAGATGACCTGGGATTATGTCCTTCCTCAGTTGCTGTCACTCAGCCAAAAGACTTGGGAATGGTATAGGAGGAGACTCATGATTCAGAAGTCATGTGAGAAGTGAATTGTCACATCTGTGGAAACTCTTTCTGCACTACCTCCCTTGATCATGGTTAAATATGTGTGTGTTTCTCCCATTCCTCATCCATCCCTGTAGATGAATGGTCTTGTTAAAAAAGAAACACAGAGCCAATGCAGAGATAAAAGCCCAAGAGATTAGAGCTAAGAGCTAAAAACCTTACCCTTTACTGCTGAGCTAAAAACCTTACCCTTTACTGCTGCTGCTGTCCTCTTCAGCAAGAGACCTACTTCCTGTCTGTTTGTCTTTTTTAGAGACTTTCTATTCTGCCTTCTCATTGGTTGTAAACCCAAACACATGATGTCCTCATCACTGCCTGTCTGTACAGCCCTCCAGGTTTTCTATGGTTGATATTGAGATTAAAGGCATGTGTCTCCATGCTGGCTGTATCCTTGAACACACAGAGATTCGCCTAGCTCTGCTTTCCAAGAGCTGGGATTAGAGGCGTGCACCACCACCGCCCAGCTTCTGCTATGGCTTGCTATTAGGTCTGACACCCAGGGAAATTTATTTATTAATATACAAATAAAATCACGTTTCAGTACAGTAAAAATATCACCATACATCCCCATAACTCTGAAAGTTCTCTGTAGCCTGACCTTCTCCCTGTGTTGATACTATGAAAATGTTTTACTGAGTGCCCATAGATATTTGAAGTGGGAGCCATAATATGTAAAATCCTTGCCTGAGGCAGTTCATGAAGCAAATAAAACAAACAACAACAATAAGAGTTGCTTTATTAATACAAAAAATAATGGAAGAAACAGTCTCGTTTTAAAAACAAATATTATATATTTAATGCAATTAAAAGCATACACACAAGTATTTCACCTGCCAAATATTTAAATATACATCTACATCATAAATTTCTTATACTATAAGGTTTATAATATCAGTGGCAAAAATCTCACAATGCCAGTGTGTAGATCAAACTTTCTATTGTTTATCTACATTTCTCTCATTATCTGCTGGTTACATTCTATCCTTGTTCATCACAAGCAACTGCTGTATTTTACTCATAATATGGATGCTAGCAAAAAAAAATCTCCTTTAATAGAGAAACCATCTTTAAGCTGTGAGGACTGGCTCCTCAAGTAATTTGAGTTTTAAGGGTGTTACTAATGAAATTGAAGGGTATTTTTGTTGAAATAAAACATACATAATGTAGATTCATAGCTAAAGATCTTCCATCATAATATTAATGAGGTAGAAGAAATCATAGTGAAATCATAGCAAGATCAAACAAATAGATGCTGAGATCTTCGTTTTGCTTTTTTTTCCTCTTTAGTGATGTTTAAGGTCTTATATGCTTCTTTGCTTTCAAAAGCTAAATCAGAATAATGCTTCATGTTACATTGAGAAAGATGTGTTCTCTATTCTGCTCACAACCATTAACTTCTCTTTTACACATTTCTCTGAAGGTGTATGGATTTGCCCCTGGTGTGTGTGTGTGTGTGTGTGTGTGTGTGTGTGTGTGTGTGTGTGTGCGTGCGTGCGTGCGTGTGTGTGTGTGTGTGTGTGTCTCCTCTTTCCCTTCTATCATTTACTCATTAGTCATATAGGTTTTTAAATTTATTTCTACTGCATCTTTTATGCCAGAATGCAATTTTCACTTTTAGATGGCTAAGAAAAAGTGGTCTGAGAAATCAGTATCCTCAAATTATCAGGAGTGTATCACATCAACAAAGATGAGGGTTGGTAAAGTCATGGACTCAGACGTGGCCCTTAGCTGCAGCCTGGGCTTGGATGTCACCATGCCACCTTGTGGCAGCACAGGCCACTCAGATCTGTATGGCCACAGCTGCAGCATAACCCTCAGATGCCCACCTAGCCTCAGGTGATATCTCAGACCCCAGGTGTTTGCACAGACTTCAGTGGACATCTAAACAGACCCTGGCTATGGTAGGCAATAGACCGAGATATGACCACATATTGCAGCCAAGGCTCAGACGTCACTATGGCCCCAGATCAGCATGGTCCCAGCAGCAGGATGGCTCCCAGACATCTTCATGGACTCAGATGGCTGACCAGACCCCATGCATCCTTCTGGCCTTTGGTGGCAACATGGGTAATAAAAGGCAATGCAGACTCCAGCTGCAGTAGGACCATGGACCAAGACATAGCCCTTAACAGCAGCTCAGGCCCAGATGTCACCTTGGTCCCAGGTAGCCAGCAGGCCACTCAGATCATCCTGTTTTTCACCACCTCTGCTTTCTTCAATTCTGTCTCTTTCTACATTACATGAACCATTCAGTTTCTCTTTCTCTCCCATTTC
Organism: Peromyscus maniculatus bairdii; assembly: GCF_049852395.1. Lineage (NCBI taxonomy): Eukaryota > Metazoa > Chordata > Mammalia > Rodentia > Cricetidae > Peromyscus > Peromyscus maniculatus. The sequence goes on along the minus strand of NC_134865.1, from coordinate 8,853,072 downwards.
TCCACCATATATTTGCTCATCCTTATGGCACCAACACTTTAGACACTTTCAGCTAGCCTGAACTATGATGAATGATTAAAACTTCTTAATGTCCACATATAGGCAAAAGAATTGAGTTCACCAGTTGAAGGTTAGCAAAAGCCTTAATGAAAACATACGTGAGGCTTTTGAACATAAAATTTAATTTTTCCTATATAGATTTTTTAAATTAGATGAAAAAAATACTCAACTATGTAGAAAATCAGATTTAATTAAATGACTTATAAGGAGTTAGAGTCAATTTTTGTGACTTAGCATGCTCTTTTCTATTCTGAATTATGTGAATGCCCTCTCTACAGCTTCCTAATAATTCCCTGAATGATATTTTTCTGATGAAGTAAACACTAAGGTAAGCACATAAATGGCTTCATAACCCATTAATGAATAGCAAAATGGCAATTCTAATGTATCTAGTCTTCCATAAATAGGAAACGAGGCTTAGAAGCACTATTTGAGGCTGTTGTAATACACACACACACACACACACACACACACACACACACACACACAGAGGGTGGGGGTGGGGGAGAGGTGAGATTTGTATCACACACACACAAATACACACATCTATTATCAACTAGGTTTATTCTGTATTTTGGCTACTATGAACAGGGATTCAAATATTTATATGACAATTTTTTGTGTATAGACACAGTTTTGAGGTTACAAGCCTATAGTGGCTCTACTCTCAGGTTTTTGAGAAGAGCCTGTACTTTTTAATCCACCATGGTTACAGTATTTTACATTTTTTCTTTCTCAGTGCACAACCCTGCCCATGTTAATTTCTATTCACGTGTCTGATAATAGCTCCTCTTACAGGTGTTATGAATGTTGGGTCCCTTCATTTTATATATTTTTTTTTCTGATACAACAGCAAATGGAATAAGCAGGGAAGCCTTGAAAGTGTCATTTTTTCATGCACACTAGACAGCATGAGAGGTAGCTTTCACACATCTTCTGCTTTTCAGAAGAGAACAGTTGGGGGCTGTTAAATTTATTAGCCTTGTTGCCATCCCCCTGCTGGGACCGAAATCGTATTACCATTAAATCTGACAGCTCTCCTATGGTGATTAAGAACAGCTTTTCCTAAATATGGCTACATCATGTGACTTTGTAGTTTAGTGGACTGAGTAGGCCACCTTTCCCCACTCTGGTGCATGTTCCAGGACAAGCTTCTTTTCCAATGGCCAGATGCTAAAGGACACAAAGCCATGCTTGTGCTTGAAAGCAGGTGCGTTTGTGGAGTTTCACTTTCCTTTCATCTCCATGAGAGAAGTCTGTTGTAGAGACGGAAACTACACAGGTTAGCAGGTGTTGCGTCTCTTGCACAAGAAAGAATTAATGAGAAACCATGTAACCAAACAATGTCTCCACCCTCCACAGTGCTGGGTTTCTGTGAATACTGTGTAATAAAGCCTGGCTTTCTATATGGATGCTGCATGTTTGAGCTCAGATCTTCATGCATGCCCACAGATAGGGATCCCTAGCCTTCTCTCTGGATTTCTGCTGTACCTAGAGTTTTCCATATCATTCTGTGGCTATGAATTTTTACTTATTTTCAGGCATAATTATTTTTTCATTTTCAATTATTAAAGAGAGTGAACACACATTTACGAAATTTAGCCAATATTACATCAAGAGTTTCCATGTGTTCATCACAACTGACTTATTCATACATTGTTATATGAGTTTAGATGTTCTTCTCATTCTAAGTAAATGTTTAAGCTTAATGACTTAAGCTTAAAAATTAATGTTTTTAAACTAGGCATTATTCAAAATAATTTAATCACTTATAATTTGTCCTGTCTTCCTTGAGAGTGTGTAGAACTTGCAGAATACATGTTTATCAAAGATTAAGAATGGAATGGTTATTTGATGGAGATCTTATGGTAAATGTAGTAGAATTAATTCCCTTATTTCTTAAAGTGATGTACTAAAACTAAGATTATTTTATGAGTTTGTAAAAACAGAAAAACAATAATAAAAACAAATCCAGGTCAGCGAGATGGCTCATCAGGTAAAGTCACTTACCCTCAACCCTGACAACCTGAATTGAATCCCTGGAGCCCATATGGTTCTCTGACCTTCACACCCATGCCATGGCACACATGCCTATGTGCTCTCGGGCACAAGCACACACACACTTTATGTAGCTATTTTATAAGTGTGTAATAGGGAAATTTTGGCATGCTATTTCTCAATGACCTGTGTAAATATACTTAAATGGCTGGTAACAGTATATCTCTGACATTCCTAAAGACACAGTTTTACTCAAATCTACACAAAGAACTACAAAGCAACTAGGGAATTCTTAAGAGTGGAAGAAGTATCTTCTCCAGGGAAGAACACCACAATTGGTTACAAAATATTAGATGGTCAACCCTGAAAGCATACATACTAGTAACATTATACAGACTAAGCTGGTTACCAGTATGTGTATACCCATAATGTCTTACGGACATGACTGCTTAAGAGTGAGTTGAACAAGGACAACATGCTTTTATTCCTGGCATTCAGAGGAAGAGGTAGGTGGAATTCTATGAACTGAGGTCAGCTTGTCTACAAAGTTAGTTCTAGGACAGCCAAAGCTACAATGAAACCTTGTCTCAGAAAACAAAACAAAAACAAGCAAATAAACAAACAAAAACCCAGTAACAACAACAAAAATGAATGAAGGACAACAATGGACATGTCAAAATAAACTTTTGTGGATTTTAAAATATTCTTTTTAATTTTTTCTGGACTCATAGTTAATTATGGATATAAAATTGATATTTCCGTGTGTGATTTAAAGACCAATGTCCAAAATTACTATGAAATAATTCTTCTATTTCTAAATATAAGTATATTTACACAGGTCATTAAGAAATAGCATGCCAAAATTTTTCTATCACACACTTGCAAAATAGCTACATAAAGTGTATGTGTTTGTGTGTGTGTGTGTGTGTGTGTGTGTGTGTATCCATACATGCATGTAACAATAATAGGTAAGAGAAGATGGCATGAATTTGAAAGAGAGCAAAGAGAGGATTTGGAGGCAAGAAAAGGAAGAGGAAATGATGTAATTATAGTATAATCATAAAATAAAAGAAGAGAACTCCCCATGGTAGTACAAAGTGAATTCAACCTTTTTGTTTTAAAATGAGTCTAAATTTCTTTCTCTGAACATTTTTTGTTTAAAGTCCTCTTCCCTTGTCCTTCACCAAAGGAATGAACAGCAGAGTAAAATAGGAGTTTAAAGTCCCACACATAGAACTCACTTCCAATTTTCATGAGACCTAAATCCATTTTGCATTTCTGATTTTTTAATTTCAAAATCTTTTCAAAGGAACAAGAGAGGAATATTTTACCAGACAGAGCTTCTACAATGTCGTGCTATTCATTATGCTACCTACTAAGTTCTCAAAGTTGGGGAAGGCTAATCCATGCCCAAGGGACACTTGAGGTCACACAGTCCTGAAAAATGTCATACACACACACAGACACACACACACACACACTCAGACACACACACACACACATAATGACATGTGTATTTCATCTTGTATGTCTATATACATTTATGTATATATCACATGTATATATATATAAGTATACATGTCATACACACACATATATACTGTCTGTGTGCATTTATACCATATATATGGTATATATATATATATATATATATATATATATATATATTCATATATAGTCTATATATGAATGAATGATAGAGTAGTCATCCCAGTTTGTGCCTCTGGAGGCTGATTATATGGAGCAACTGATTTCAACAGACTGTACTATTGATGCCTAAAGATGGAGGGTCTGTGTTACTGAGGGACTAAACTTAGAAGGATTCCTTGATAGGCAGACAGATAAGAAGATGGGCCATGACTGAGTAATAAAAGTGGTAAACATCTAAGACAGCTGCTTTCTTCTTTCCCAGGTGCTTAAAACAAAGGCCTCATGGATTTTTTTCTCCTTCTGGTAGATCCCTTGCTGATGGATTCCATCCACAATTCAAGGCCAGATCAGGGCATGTTTACTCAACAACTGTGGGCTAATCAGCCATCTTGCATTTCTTCAAAATGACCACCCCTAAATCAATGGAATAAGATTCTTCAAAGATTTAAAAACATACAAGCAACAAAATAGCCCTTGAGCAAGGCTTCCTAAATCCTTGCTCTGCTTTGCTGAGTATCATTCTCTCTAGGTACCTACTTTACATGTGAGTTCTGTTGACCTTAATAAAAAGGCCTTTCCTCAACTGTTGATTTGATGATTTGCTCTATTTCTGTTTGCTGTGTTCAACATTTCTCTGCTGCTATCACACTCAAGAGATTTCCCCTGCCTCTTAATTCTTTAACTGGCAGAGAAAATAAGCACAATCAAAACCTCTTAAGATAACATTACTTGCTGTTCATATTTAGCAAGCCTCTCCATGACCACAGCTTGTCTGTCTTGATGCTATCCTTTTTGTTTGCATTCTGATATTACACACACACACACACACACACACACACACACACACACACACCATCTCGTAATTTTGTTATCCTTATATTATTTGGGAACCTTTGTATAACTCAAGAGTTCTTTGGGCATAAATCAGCCTTCTTCAACTTTAAGAATTTAATAGCTGGTGGGATAAATACCTCAGTTCTATAGAAGATGTTCTACCATCTACAAAATTTTCTTGTCATATCCTTCCAAAAATTTTTGAAATTAAAACAAACAAACCCCGCCCCCCAAAAGAAAACACATGTGCAAAGTGGCTTTAGGTCCCTTGAAAACAGAAAGTGAATTCCATGTGTGGGATTATAAAATCTCTTTTAACTATTTTCTCTATTCCTGTGGCAAGGGACTAGTTAATAGGATTTTTAATATAAACACCCAGAATAAAGAAATTTATGTTCATTTAGAACAATGAGCAGAACTCAGTTTGGACTTCTATGGGGTTTTAAATAACTATCCACATTATAGATGGAATTTTAACCCTAAAATTATTATTTTATTTTAATGAATGAAAAATATTCTAGTGGTAGAACACATGCAGAATTTCTGAGGGAAAAAATATAAATTTCCCTAACATTGCAGTAACAAGTCTTTGCATTAAATCTCATAGTCATCTTGCTTGAACTGAGTGGAGTTACAGTCAGTCCTGAGGGGAATTTCATTTGCATGTCACTCACAGCTTGTTGTCCTCAAATGAACACAGTCAAGTGCACAACAGGCCACCTGATATTTCCTGGCAGAATCAGCAATGTAAAGTTCAAAAGAAGGAAGAGGTTTATTCCACTCCAGTTATTTGGTTAAAGTTCACTTCGAGAAATAGAAGATGCCTCATTCAGTTTAATGTATGCAAATGAAGCCCAAAGAAGATGATGGAAATCAGAGGCAATGACTTCCCCAAATTCTGTACTGAGACTCAAACTGTGTGGTATGAAGTAGGAGGAGAAGCCATAAAACATTGCTTAAGAAGAAGAGTGTGTCAAAGACTGGGAAATGCAAAGGAGATTAGTTATTTGAGATTGAAATTCAGGGAAAACCAAATAATTTAGATAAGCAATAGAGAATATTCATTTCTTCTACATTACTTTTGATTTTGATTCATGTTGGAAAAAGGCACCCACAACTGTGTTCCCTTGACAGATGAGTCACTCTTGAGCATATACCCGAAAGACACTTCATTTTACCACTGGATTGTTACTCAATTATGTTCGTAGAGGCTTTATTAAAAATAGCCAGCAACTGGAAACATCTACACGTTCCTCAACTGAAGAATGGATAAAGAAAATGTGGTATATTTAAATAATGAAATATTATTATTATTATTATCATTTAACTCAGCTGTTAAAAACAATGACATCATGAAATTTGCAGACAAATGGATGGAGCTAGAAAAATCATCTTAAATGGGGTAACCCAGAACCAGAAAGACAAATATGGTATGTACTCACCTACAAATGGACATTAGCTGTTAAGTAAAAGATAATCATGCTACAATCTGCAGACCCAGTAAAGCTAAACAACAAGAAGGGCTCTAGGGTGGATGCATGGATCTCTTAAACAGATTTTGGGGATGAATTGGGGTGGATGGAGGTGGGAAGAGGAGGGTTCAGGCAGGGGCAGAAGGGATGGAGGGAGAGAATACAGGGAGAGACCACTGGAATTGGAGGGCATTTGGGGGTGATGTGGAAACAGTGCATTAGAAACTTCCTGGAGCATCTGAGGGTAACCGTAGAGCAGACTCCTAGTAATGTAGAATATGGAACACCAACCAGTCATCTTTTGTAAGCAGACTAGGCTCCCAGTTGTGGGACTGACATAGCAATTTGGTCACAAAATCTATGACCCATAACCTTCCCTACCTGCAAGATGTGCTTATACAGTGGTTACTCGGAGCTTATGGAAGTGGCCAATCAATGACTGGTTAAACTTGAGGCCTAAGCCGTGAGATGAAGCCCATGCCTAACATTGCCTGGATATCTAGGACAAGGAAGCTGGATGGATCAGAAACCTATGGTATAACCAAATTCAAATTGCAAAGAAATACAATTAATTTAAAAAGTTGATAAAGTAATTTCTAATGATATTCTGCTATAAACATAGATTGGAGCCTAGCCAAATTGTCATCCCACAGGCTTCCTCTGGCAGCTGATGGGAGCAGATGCAGAGACTGACAGCCAAACATTACATGGAATTCAGAATAGGGGGAAGAATGATTGTAAGAGCATAGGGAACTGAGGACACCACAAGAACATGGTTCAAAAAATCAACTAGCAGGTTTGTAGGGGCTCGTAGAGTTTGAAGTATCAATCACAGAGCCTTCGTGAGGCTGTGTTAGGTCCTCTATAAATATAATGCGGTTATTTAGTTTGGGGTTTTTGTGGGATTCCTAATGGGGTGTTGGGGTGTCTGTGACTCTTTTGCCTGTTCTTTGGACCCCTTTACTCCTATTCTATTGTCTCATCTAGACTTGATATACGGGTTCATATCTAGTCTTTTTGAATCTTTTTATTCTATGTTTCAGTGTTATCCCTGGGATTTCTACTCTCCTGGAAGAAAACAGAAAAGCAGTGGATCTGGGGAAGAGGGTAGGTGGGGAGGGAGACTGTAATGAATAGAAGGAGGAGAAGATGCAGTAAGATGTATTGTATGAGAGAAGGATAAATAAAAAGAATTTTAAATGATATATCTATCTCTATATTAATCTCTCTATGTGTGTAGATTTAAATATACTATATATCTTTATTTACAGTGAAGCTTCAAAGTTGTTTCCACCCAACTTTTTCAACAACGTTTTTATTAGACACCACAGTCTAGCTAATAAAGTATATGTTGCCAGAAATGGATTATCTCTTCCTGAGCTGTTGGCCAGTAAGGTCCCATAAACCTTAAAACATTATATGGTGCTGCTGATGCTCTCAATTCCCTTCAGAACTTGATAGCAAAGATCTTATTACTGAAGAAACTACATACTTAAGTCATAGAACAACATGAAAAAAATCAAATGGGTACTCACCTGCAAGCCCCATCTATACTAGCTATGTTTCATGGTGCTACAAGATGCTATGTCTACTACAAGTGGAGAAAACTAATCACTTTTGCAACCCTATTGTAAACTGTGTGATGTACAAAAATAGTTTTCAAGACATACCCTCCAGTGTAGTAGTTCCATGAGTGTCATATAAGTAACCAGTAGCTTTCTGGTTGGATTAGAGGACCATTCTACAGGATGAAACCCATTCCTGATACCATTACTGGGGTAAAGAACCTGTGGCTAGAGTGTTCATATTTACTGAGGGAGATCCTACTACTATTACTCTGCTAAATGGACCTAGCATTAAACTAACTCCTAGTAATTTATCATTATGTAAGTAGATTAAGACATTGGTCCAGATTGATTGAATATGATTCTTTACATAGTAGATAGCAGAGGAAAATTAACACAGAGGCCCACAACTGGTCATCATACAGAGGTATAAGAAACTATAGAATGTTCATCCCTAAATTAGACTTCTATACAGCTTGTCCTAGAATGAAGAGAGGATGTGGGCATGAATTCTTACTCCTTGCTGAGGAGCTATTGGCAACTGATAGCTGAAGAAAAAGGGGGAGTTTCCTTTAAGGATCCAGCCCCTAGTTCACAGGAAGGGAAAACATCCAAGAACATATATAGATGTGAAACAGTCTTAATGGGTTTTTAAAAAACACACACAATTTTTTTGGGAGAGGAAGGAGGAGTGTGCATTGGAGGAACAGAATGGATGAATTTAGTCAAAATATATTGAATGAAACTTTCCAAGAACTAATAAAAATAAGGGTTAAAAGATAGTCTTGAAAGAACTGATTAGATCCTCAATGTTAACAGTCAACCTTGTCAACATTCATGTTTTGTTCTTCTATTTAGTCACTTATAAGTATTTGTTTTATTTGAGATATACTACACAAACTTTAGTGTACAATAAGTCTCTCAAGATATGAAAAGCAAAAACTTAAATAATAATTTTGACAGTGAGCTAATGATCCAAGATGACTAAATCTACTATATGTTTATGAAGTAGACCTGCCTCTAGTATAGATATTTTATTTGTGATTAAATGTGAATTTATTTGTATGTTAATACATAAAGTTGCCTGGGGGTCAGAGCTAATAGCATGTCATTTAGCAGAAGTCTGGCAGTGGTAGCACACACCCTTAATCCAATCACATGGCAGGCAGAGTCTGTGTGCTCAAGGACACAGCCAGCTTGGTGACACATGCAAAAATCCAAGTACCCACCATAGAGACCTGGAGATCTATGTAGACAGGCAGTGACAAAGAAGTCATGTGATTAGGTTTAGAACCAATGAGAAGGTAGAAGAGAAAGTCAATAAAAATACAGACACACAGGAAGTAGGTCTTTTTCTCAGAGGAAGGACGGCAGATGCTCGTAAGCTAAAGGCTGTTCGCTAGTGCTCTGACCTCTTGGGCTTTAAACTCTTTATTTGGCTCTGTGTTTCTTATTTAATAAGACTCTTTAGAATTACATCTACACTAGTAGATGCTTATGCAATGCAAAATACACTGGCTGCCATTTTCTGCAATTAATAGATCTTTCCTATTTCTGGGTTCCGATTTGTTCCAAATTTTACAGTCCTGTTTCATTCACAATCATGTCTTTGTCTTTTGTCCTCCATTCTAAAATCCTTAGGAAAAGGAAGACTGTATATCCAGGGGGTAGAGGCTTATTATTTCTAGCAGATCGACAGGAGATAAGTACCATCTAGTTGGTTTTCTTAATACAGCCACCATATCCAAGTGAGTCTATTATCTTTCATGTACACAATTCTTTTTGCATTTCTCCATTTTGAAGTCTGGTTATGGTGCTCTAACTTCTCTTCATCAATATGGATTTGTCAATGTTCATTTGTGAGAACATGAAATTCAACCTAACCTTAACCAAAATTATGCATGGGATAGAAAAATAGCAAGCCAAGTCATTCACAAGGTGAATATTGTTGTTGCTTTGATGATTTGCATCATTAAAGTCTCATGAAGATTTTCTTTACACTTTTTTATGTAAATGGAAACATATAGCCTGATACTGTAAAATAGATAAAGGAAAGTCTTATTTTAAAAATACCTACCATTGTTGTTTACTGTGTTCTACAGGCTGGAGCAATGGCTCAACAGTTCAGAGCACTGACTGCTCTTCCATAGGACGGCTCTTCAATTCTTAGCACCCACATGGCAGCTAGCAATCATTTGCAACTCCAGTTTAAAGGCAATCAACGCTCTAGTCTGACCTCTGTGGGCACAAGGCCCGCACATCGTACACAAACATATATGAAGGCCAAAGCACCCATACACAGAAGAGAAAAATAAATAAACCTCAAAAATGATTTTGTTCTTGTTAGACTGGTGTAATCAAATAATGTATTGACATGCATTTGGATAGTTATCCTCTTAAAGTTTTTATCTTAACTTCTAGGTATGAAACAGAGGCTAAAATGCAGGTAGCTACATTATCTGACTGGAAGTGGAGGGAAGGGAAGGCTTAACACAGAGTACAATGTCATGTACGTGTGTGCTTGTGTCAGAAGTTCCTTTGGCAAGAAGGAGGGAAGTTGTTAGTAGGAATGCAAGTCTTAACTTATTTAATATTTCTATTAGACATTATGAGAAATGCATCATCATTGTATGTATTTCAAGTGGTAGCTTGCCACTTTTTGGTTAATATTCCCTGAGATTTTTAAAACAAACACAGTACACCATCATGAAAAGTTAGTTCAACAACTAGTACATAAGAAATTAATATCTTACAGGCTGCAGGGATCTTTTCTTAATGTTTTTGTTATTATCACAAGGATATACTGTCTTTTTCATCTGAGTGATTTGGGTCTCAAGTCTGTGCTTTTTCATTAGCAAAGAAACTTTGGGTACTTTATAAATTAAATATAGCCAAATGTTTAACAAATATCCACACATCAGAATTTCCTGTTTCAAAATATATTTATACTCAGCTGTCTCACCATATCAAATAAATATGAGACTCTATATTTGGGACTCTGACATCACAAGGCTCCCTTGATGACTTTAACCTGAAGCCTGGGATGAGAATTACTGCTTCCAAACCTCATTTTTTCACTTTTAAAATGACATTGGTTTTAACTACTAGGACCATCACTGTAGGGCTATTTTAAGAATCAAAAGTAAATGGATGTCAAAAACATAGCACAATGCCTGGAACATTATAAATAATTCATATCTCTCGCTCTCTGGCTGCACTATAAATACAATTAAGGGGGATATTATATCCTTTTCACTGTTTCCTGCTTGGCACTGAGAAGGTACTTAAAAGTATTTGTTGGTTCAATGAATCACCTGCACTGTCCTTTAAAGAGGGAGACATGCTAGTGTTAAACTTTGTTCAGGTGCAAAACACCTTATTAAACGAGTATTGATTTTGTTCTGTGACAGGATCATTTTCTCTGTAAATGATTAGTCTATTTATCGTCCCCTTTTCAGCCGACACAGAACCTTGTTCTCACATGCTTTCAAATGCCGTCCACTGTCACCTCTCAGACGTTTCCCCAATTGTCCCCTCATCTCTTATTACTCTGTTCTTTCTCCTTTTTTCTACTTTATTTTTTCTCCCTCTTCTGTCCTCCTTTCATCCTTTATGTTCATTTCCCCATCTTTTGGTTACTGCCTCTATCACTCAAGGGATTCATTTTTACAGGAAAAACTTCAGTTCCCTTAACTTTGTTTGACAATGTCATATATCCCCCCCCCCTTACAATAGAACAAGATAGGAATTTGTTTTGTGAAGCAACAGGCTTCTTTGCTGTATTTCTCATCCAGAAGTGGCTGCTCATATTTGAAAATAACAAAAATATATAGTCTGTCACTCCAACATTGACATAGTTTTCTTCTACAGAACCCATTTCAATGTTTTGGTCTAATAATTTCCTGTTTTACTTCCATGACTATATTCTGGACCAAGTATGTGTCAGTATAGATAAACATGTAGTTGGTAACAGAGAATATTAAAATTTGTTGAAATTTTAAGCAAATAAACTTAAGTTAAATCCCAAAGGTTATTGGAATGAAGTGTAACTCATTCTACAGGGAGATATAAAATCTCTTCCTCACCCACTGAAAAATACCTTTGTCAGTTTTAATTGTATTGGAGGTCATTGCTCAGGTCATGCAACACACTCAGGATTGTAGGAGTTAGTTAACTTTATGCATGCACATCAGAGAGCAAGAGGGTGGGATTATCAAAGGGCAAGAATCTACCCTGGTAGATTCCATGGTTCTGTTGAAAATCTACCTGGGAGAATTAATGAGAAGATGTGCTTGAAATGCTTCAGCTTATTGCCTGTTAGAGGGTAGCCTCTAGAGACCACAAAGCCTCCAGCCTACACAGAGGACTACAAGTAACTGAAAAACAGTTGGGAGAAATGGTCTTCTCCAGGAAAGAGGACATCGACTGGTTATCTAATACCAAGGGTCAACCCTGAAAATACACATACATCTAATATTATACAGACAGAGCTGGTTATACTTAGGAACGTATGCATATATATGTGTGTCTGCATATATACATATAATAACAATTAATTAAAAAATAGAACATCAATATGCAATAGAGCAAGGAGAGGTATATGGGATGGATTGAAGGGATAAAAAGGAAGGGGGAGTTGATGCAATTTTATTATAATCTCACAAAAACAAACAAAAAAATCTTTTAAAATATGTCAGTTAAGTTGCCTAGGGTTCTTTGTGTAGGGCTAAGGCCTCGCCAGCATTTTCCTGTTCACTTCACTTGAAAATGTCTATTGTTATTATTCTTGTACAGCTCCTGTTTGGGTAGTTATTTTGATGAAAGTTTATGTATATAGCTACTGACATTACTAGGAAAAACAATCTCACAGCAAACTCCCTGTTACTCTGGATTTTATAGTCTTTCTACCCCACTTCTATAATGCTTCTCAAGCCTTCAGCTCAGGAGGTATTTCATGTATGTATTCAATGGGACTGAGTTCTATAGCTGCATTTTGATGGGATGTGGTGTTCTATACTCATCTCTGTCACAAAGAAGTTTTCCTTGATGAGGGAGGAAGACAACATTTGTGTGTGGGTATAAGAACAAATATGGAAACATACATATAAATAACATACAGTTCAAACAAGTTATATTTACATATTTAGGAATATATATGTTTGCGCATATATATACATATATATGTATATATAGATATCCATGAAACAAGAGTTACTGAAAAAAGAGACCATAAATTCATTTTTGTTGTTGTTTTCTGGGATTGTTTGTTTGTTTTTAGAACCCAGATTCTAGCTTCTTTTAAATGCTTATTTATTTATTTTTCTGAAAATATATTTTCTTAAAATATATTCTGATTATGATTTCTCCTCCTTCAACTCCTCACAGATTATCCCCATCTCCCCAACCACCCAAACCCTCACCCTTTCTTGCTAACTCTCATTAGAAAATGAACAGGCATCTAGAAAAAAATTAATAATAAAATAAAAGCAATCAAACCAGAATAGGACAAAATGAGCAAATAGAAAAAAATAGCCAAATAAAAGTCACATATAGATGCACACACACACAAACATTTGTAAACACCCAAACTCAGAAAAACCCAAACCAGAAAACATAATATATAAGCAAAGACCTAACTAGAGGAAAATAAAATAACCCATGAAAACATTACTAGAGAAAGAACTTCCAAAAACACCACTGAAGTCATTTGTTTAAGCCATCTACTTCTGTGCATGGAGCCTGCCCTTTAGAGTGGTTTGTGTACCCAGTGACCCTCAGCTGGATTCTTTTTCCTTTGAGAGTAGTTATCAGTTGGAGATAGTTTCTGGATTAGGGCTGGCCTGGGTTTAATTTCCCACTTATTGTTGGGACCCCATCCGACCCAGACCTTTGCAGATACTGTGCATGCTAGCATAGTTTCTGTGAGGTTCCTATGTATACTATTCTTACTGTGTTTTCAAGGCCTTGATTTTTGGAGTCCTCTATCTGAGCTGGCTCTTACAGTTTTTCTACCTCCTCTTTAACAGAGCTCCCTGATCCCTGGGAGGTGGAGGGATTTGATGAAGACATAATACTTACAATGGAGTGCACCAAAGTCTCTCATTCTCTGTGTATTGTCCAGTCATGAGTCTCTGTATTTTTTGCTGTATACTATGGGAGGAAGTCTCTATCATGACGGCTGAGTATATTAGAATGTCATTAGTAGTCATTTCATTGATGTATTCCTTTAGCAGAACAGTAGTATTTGTTTTTTCCCATAGGTCTCTGGTCTTTCTAGTCTCATATTCTTAGCCACCCAAGCATTGTTGGGCAGAGGTTCCATCTTATGGGGTGGGACTTAAATTAAATCAGATATTGGTTGGTCACTCCCACAACTACTGTGTCACTATTCCACCAGTGTGTCTTGCAGACAGATTAGCATTGTAGATGGAAGTGTTTGTATCTGGGTTTGTGTTTACCTTTCACCTGTCATAGTGCACAGAGTTCCTCGCAGTATCATGAATACTAGTAAGTAGGAGTGAAAGCTCTAGATAGACACCAACTTTAATTTTCTGTGTTCAGTGACTTATGTAGATGTTGTCTTCAGCAATAAGGAGATCATAAATTTGAATGAGAGCAAGGATGGATGTATGGGAGGGTTTTGAAGTTGGAAAAGGAAGAAAAGAATGATGTAATTATATTATGATATCAGAAGATAAAGGAAACAGTTAAAAATATATTAAAAGAACTTGGAGAATGCCATGCTGGGGTTTCCTTAACAGGAGAGAATTTTTGACAGTGGAGAAGTAAGAAGGGCAGCTGAAAACCACAAACAACAGAAGAAAGAACAGGATGACATTTTCAAATACAACCAAACAATCTCATCTACTACAATAATTTTAACAAGTCAATTTATTAAGTGTGTATATACACTACTCATCTTAATAAGATTTGTGATCATACTCATTACCATGTAATTTTGGCTATTATGAATTTGTTTTTATTACAGTTTGAGAGAAAGTAACTAGTGCTATACTATGTGAAAGCAGGGGTACTCGAGGTCAAAGCTTCATTCCCCCATTTAGTCAGGTGAAGTATTGGAGAGAATACATTTTGTATTCACAAATAAGCACACATATTCAATACATTTTCTGTCAGACAAATATTTCCCCATCCCACATTTACCCCTTCCTTTGCTGTAAATTTTGTAAAGTAGTGAAAACACATTACAAATAAAAACAGGAGAAATGGATATCCAATTTTAGTGAAGTGTAACATTAAAGTTCCATTGAAGAGAAAAACAAGAAACACAGGAGAGAAGCAATGTAGAGATTTTATACCTTTGGAGAAGTTAAGTGGCAGCATGGGACCAGATGGGAGGGCGGGAGAAGGCTGATGTTTTTCATGTCTTTTCACGGGGTGGGGTTTTATTTGGGTTATAAAGAAACTCTAACAAAATTATGTAGTTTCTGGAATTATGTATTTATTAGTGAGTGCAATATTAGACAATCTAATATTAAAATCTTAAAGTTTTTAAGTCTGTGTCAAGGGCTTCCTCTTTGCATGTTGAATTGTTCGTAAGTTCTGCGTTACCAAAGTGAAATTACACATTTGATTCTAGTCCATGAATGAGACTATATAGTGGTCAAGAAACAGTGTCAAAATAGGCAATGACTATGGTAAATCCCTCTTCTCTATGAAAAAGATGTCCTCTTTAAGAGATTTATTTGAGGAGAATCATATCAAAATGCATATTTGGTTGATACATGTCTGTAATTTTAACACTTAGCTAGTGGAAGCAGATGGACCACAAGTTGGAGTCCAGACTGGAGTATAAGATGAGAATTATGGCTTCAAAAAATATCAGTAATGATCACAATAACAACAAAAAACACAATGTAAAACTTTTGATTTGATGTTAAAAACAATTTGAAGCAGGTATGTTGAAAGAACACTGTGTAAAAAATGGAATATGAAATGAATATTATCAATCTTATCTCAATGAAAAGAAATGTCTCTGAGTGATATGCTTTTGGCATGGCAAAAGTCAGACAGTTTTCAAATACTGGGATATCTTCTTAGGAAGAAAAAGTTTCAGCTCCACAGTGATCATCCTCAGGGAAAGATGAAAGAATAAAATACCTTTGAGATTGATGCACAGCTGGATAATGCAGAGAGATCATTTTAAGTCAGAACCTGGGGCGAGATCCGGGGAAGCTTCTGCACCTGCACTTGGTTGGCTGCTGAATTTAGCACACATTTTCTGCAGGACAGAATTCCTCTGGAAGCACAAGCTTTTCACTACTCAGCACAGGCAGGATGAAAAAAAGTCTCTGCTTTATGAGACCAGGATCTACTTTCCAATATTGTGGCATGTATTGAAAATAAGTGACACAGACTCATATAAAGGTCAAACTCCTGGGTTTCAGAGGAGCTAGAGGGCCACTTGATGATAGCACTTAGGAATGGTGTGAATGAATACATGTTCTATTAGGGGTCATAGAAAATTTATTTTTCATATTTTCTGCAATCATTGGTATAGGATAGGGATAATGTCATCCCAAATATGCAAAACTCTGAAAAATCCCAGCACCTATCGATGCCATGTTCTGAGACACTTATGGTTCATTACATCTTCAACATTTCTTAAGATGCATTTAAATGTTCCATATAAACATATTTTCTTGGAAATTGATGTATTTTGTGTCTATGAATGATATAATCTGATTTTAGAAGTTGATAGTGATTAGTAGACTAAAATTGTCCCACAAAATTTTTACAAGTACTGTGGAATGAGTATTTCAACACTGATTTTTCAAAAGAAAAGTCAGTAAAATCTTTAATGGTTTTGTCTTTATTTGAGATTAGAGGTCACAGAAATAGGAATCCGTAAGAAATTATGCTTATTAAAACGTGCACACACACACATACACAAACACACACACAGGAAGGAGGAGGAGGAGAGAGAGAGAAAGAGAGAGAGAGAAAGAGAGAGAGAGAAAGAGAGAGAGAGAAAGAGAGAGAGAGAGAGAGAGAGAGAGAGAGAGAGAGAGAGAGAGAGAGAGAGAACAGTGATTACCACATTCTTGCGTCTAAAAGGCCTGTTGTATTTTGTGTAGCCTGAGTGGTTTCAGTTTCTGATTTGAAGCACAGGTGTAACCAGATAGCAAAAGAGGTAGCCCCTCATCAGAAACCCAGAGACACTTGAAGAATCTAGTGCAGCTTTTTAACCTCACAATTAACATATACATAACTGAGTACTGGTATTTCCTCCCTAAATGGCTCCTTCAAATCTTCTTTGTGTCTATATATGACTGCCTTAGCTTATTGTTCAAGAAAGAACTAGAATTATTCTTGACTCTAGTATTCTTAAATTCCTTTTAGCAAATTATACTAGATGGCTTTTCAAAACCTAACCATGCTTCTTTGACTTCATCTTCATAACCTCTTCTCCTTCCACTTCCCAGTCATGGGACACTTTCTTTTTGCCTCTAACTTCCTGTATGGTGTCCTTTTTCTTCCCATCTTTTTCCATCATTTCATTGGTTGGGACACTTGAAAATACCACTTCTCTTCCATTCTCTATATAAGGGGAAATCTACTTCTAGATCTACTTAAAAGTGACACACCCAAATGTGGTATTGTATTCCCCCAAATATTGTGCATGCTGATAAACTTATCTGGGGTCAGAGACAGAGCAGCCACAATATTAAACATAAAGGATAGGTAATGGTAGCACACGCCTTCGATCCTAGCATTCCAGAGGCAGAAATCCATGTGTTCAAGGATACAGCCAAGCATGGTGACTCATGCTTTTAATCCCAGAAAGCCAGCCTTTAATCCTAGGGAGTGGTGGTAGAAAGCAGAAAGGTATATAAGGCATGAGGATCAGAAACTAGAAGCATTTGGCTGGTTAAGCATTTGGCTGGTTAAGCATTTGGCTGGTTAAGCATTTGGCCTGGTTGAGCATTCAGGCTTTTGAGCAGCAGTTCAGCTGAGAGCCTTTCGGATATGAAGACACAGAGGCTTCCAGTCTGAGGAAACAGGATCAGCTGAGAAGTTGACCAGGTGAGGTTACTGTGGCTTGTTCTGGTTCTCTGATCTTCCAGTGTTCACCCCAATAACTGGCCTCAGGTTTGATTTTATTAATAAGAGCTGTTAAGATTCATGCTACACCCAGATATTGGAAGATACAAAAATTGAGATGAGTTCATTGCAGGGAGTAGTTCAGGAACAAATGAGTTTGGTAAAGCTGTTATGAAATGTTCACTAAGGTTCCTGCTATTTCTTTGGACATGACTAGGAAATAACTGGCTACAATCATGAGAGAATTACACCATTAAAGAACCATGAACCTGAGAATCTGTGACTATTAGAGATTTAAAATATTTCCTATACTCTAAAACTTCTGGAGGACATGCGATAGGAAGACACTCTCCTTTCTTGTATCATTTTCAGAAATATCCAGTGAAGATAATCAAAAATAGATGTCTGTGCCAAGAACTCTTGCAAGGTCTCCCTGAGTGCTCAGTGGAGACACTCAGTGTGTGATCTAGTGGCTTTGAGGTTTTCTTCAACCTAAATAAAAATGTTTATTTTAGTCCTATTGTCTCTTTTCTTTGAGTGCAGTGAGACAGAGGGGTATAGAGTGGGGAACATGATAACAGAAGTTGTCTCTCTTTGGCTTTAGAACACTAACTAATCAATATTAAGTATTCGTAATATTTAAATATTTACAATAATTAATTATTTTGAATAATATTCTTGGACAGGACTTTTTAAGTTTTCCTCTGAGAAATGAATTTTGCATGTGTGTGCTTTTCAAAGCCTGTCCAGGGTAGTTGGACTTCAACCCTTCAGCTTCCCCTGCTCCAGGTCTCAACTGTCTCCTGCTTGCTTTGTGCTTACATTTTTCTGTTATGCTCTCTTCACCTCTTTTCATCTTTGTCCATCATGGTATTGACTGGGGCTTCTTCTTACATCACTTGTCTTGTATTCTTTTTATAGTGGGAACGAACTTCTCAACACTCAGCACTGGTTTTCATGTGAAAAACTCTGATAAATGGAAACATGTAAGGTCACATGCCTTCCGTTGAGGAACTCTACTTGGACTAGTTAGTACTGGAATTATCTAAGAGGTGGAGTTAACCCAAAATCATGCCCCTTATACAGACAAGTAAAATGTGTAGAAGTAACAGTGCCACTCAGAAGCTGAGACTGAGAGCTAACACATCACTTGTCATGCGACAGTCTTTGTGTTCTGGTAATGGATGGAAGCCCCTTGGTGATGCCCTTGACTAACTGCAGTGAACAAAATCCTTCTATTGACTGACAGTGAACATGTAAACCAAATGAGAAATTATGTTTACAATCCACTGAACGTTTTGGGTTTGTTAACCACTGCAGAGCAACACAAGCTATTCTAATGCTGATGAACCCAAATTCTACCTTCAACGTAGGATACAGAATTATCATTTTAAAATATGATGTATTTGTCCCTTTTCCTTATGAAGTTCCCAGTGGCTTAGAGTTAATGGCAACATACAAATATAAACTTGCTTTTTGACATTTTCTGACCTAGTTTCTATCTTGAGTTCCCATTCCTTTCTCTCACAGCCAGATTTTTGTAATATAAGGAGAGTAATTTTATTTTTCCCTTCATGTTGCTTCTGCATAAAAAAACACAATCTGATTAAGAACAGAGACTGCCCCTCCTGGGTTCTCAAATATGAGTACTTCTGTAAAACTTCCCCGAGCAATCTTATAAAGTGACAATAACTCCTGCTCTTTCCCATCCATATTAACTTGCTCCTCTTTCCTTCATAGCTCTTACCACCCACTGGCATATCATACATTGATTGATTTACTACTGTTCTATTCCTTCTCCTTATATTCTCACAGCACACCAGAAGCTAAGCTCCGTCATTAAAGAGACATCTGTGTGAGGTTAGAGAAATAATTCAGCTATAAGACTTGTTATTGATTTTCCAAAGTACTTGACTTCAGCTTACAGAACTCACCATAGGTCCAGAGGATTGAATACCCACTTTGAACTCAGTGGATACAAATATACATGTGGTATACACACACATTCACATAAAGTAAATTAAAAGCAAGTCTTACAAAGAGGCAAAAAGGCATAACTTTTTGTTCTATCCTCCATAAGCACAATAATTGTAGAAATCTTTCAAAGAATATTGAATGAATGAAAATGAATTAATTGAGAGGGATAAATAGGAGTTGTGTTATTTTTAAAAGTATTAGTGTATTTAAATACTATTATGTTACTTAAAGGGAACAGGGGACTTTGAAAGAGCATAAAATGAAATATGAACAGCATTTATTTTTGTTCATTTAACTTCTTTAAAACATATACAAAGTATTAATTTTCCAACTGAAAGTAAACAACTTTTCTGTCCTTGTCTATTTACCTGAGAGTGGGACAAATAGTTCATAAGTATTTCTAGTATTATCAAGTGATACATGTTTTATGTATCATTTTGCATATTTTTTGTTGTTCACAGGAAGACTTTTCTTACCAAGATGTTTTAATGACAGTACTACGACCAAGATATCTGTAGGTTGACATGATAATTAGTATCCTATCTAGGATTTTCTGGTTTTGTACTGAAGAATTTTTACAAAGATGCCTGAAGAAACATTCTAAATGGATTGATGAAAGGGCTCCTCAACATTTAATTTTCCATACTAACTGGGATCCTAATGGACCACAACTTGTTCCCTCCTTAGTGAAAAAACTTGATAGCTATCATTCGTTAAATTATAGATATATGGATATTGACTCTACATCCCAACTTCTTCTGATGGATGGCTCTATGTTTGATGACTGCACATGAACCATAGTAAATGACAGAGTAAGGATGCATTCCCAAAGAGAGGTGTGAGAACCAAGTTTATCATAATATTTTGCATGCTTGCTTAGAATATACACAACACCTTAAATGTAATGTCTTGATATTGAAAGTTAAGCAAGTATATTATTAATAAAATATTCTATGTACTGATTCTGGCTTATTTCTCATTCTGACATATATATTTTCTTGAACAGAAAAAAAGTTTGAATTAGACTATTCTGTAGCCAGTGTTAGAGAGTCCTGACCCACATCCTGCCTGTTTCTACCCCAGGCTTGTACATGTGGGTCCTTCCTGCATTCATAGCGAACCTATATCTCAAATGCTCAGGCTTCCTGCAAAGGCCATATAAACCTCTGCTCCCTTGGGATTCTCTTGTATCCATACTTATACCTATATATTTGCAAGAGAATATTCAGATATAAGACCAAAGGAAATGAAAATAAACAAGGAAATAGCCTAAAAAGTTGGTGGACAGCTATATTCTCTATTTCTAATTTTCTTTGATTTTGTTCCTCTTCCCTCATGCCCCCTGATGGGTGGGGCATTTTTATTTTCTTAATTCATTTTGTCTCCTACAACTGAATATCATATACTTGTTGGGATATAAACAACTAAAATTATATGTGTTTATTTCTCAGTACAACATGTTGAGAGTTAGAAAACCCAAGATCAAGGAACCAGGAAATATCCTTTAGGTGGGCACCTGCTTCCTAGTTCATAGTTATTTTTCTTGTTTGTATATTTTGGTTTTGTTTCACTTTTCCAAAAATCACAGAAGTCAGAGGGTAAAAGGAGGTTTCTTATTTTCAGTTAAGAGACTACTCATGTTCCTAATCATTCCTTACCCTCATAACCTGACAATTTCTCATAGCCCCGTCACCCCACAAATGCTGCCATAATATGAAGTTGTAATATATCCATGTGGGGAAAAATATGGTAATTATTCTGTAACACTTGTCATGTATAACAAAACAGGCAGAGAGATATGAAATCTTTGTTGTACATAGGGTGAAGGGCTGCTGAGAAGCAGCTTCTATGCTGACAAACTACTACAAGCAGCAAAAAATGCATGGCAAGAAACACAGCTCTCCATGGTGTACTCATTGAACTTCATCAGATTCCCAAGGGTGGTCCCAGTTCAATGGCCATGCAGATGGCTCTGTGCATGCCAGATGGGCCATGTAAGAAAAACAAGTCATGAATCCAGAAAAGGGCAATGTAGAGGCAGGCAGAGTTGATACAGGTAGGAGGGGAAAAAGAGTGTGAGGGGAGCAAGTAACCACCAAGCCAACATCTATATTTATTGAATTGTAAAAGAACTAACAGAAAGACAGAGAGGGAAGGAGGGAGGATGAAAGAAAACAAAGAAAGGAAGGAAGGAGGGAGGGAGGGCAGGAAAGATAGAAAGAAAAAGAAAGAAAGAAAGAAAGAAAGAAAGAAAGAAAGAAAGAAAGAAAGAAAGAAAGAAAGAAAGAAAGAAGGGAGGGAGGGAGGGAGGGAGGGAGGGAGGGAGGGAGGGAAGGAGGGAAGGAGGGAAGGAAGGAAGGAAGGAAGGAAGGAAGGAAGGAAGGAAGGAAGGAAGGAAGGAACTCAAAATTGTGTTTAGCTACAATATGTTGGTAGCTCACCATACTCAGCTCTAATTAGAAGATACCCACATTTAATGGTAGCCAAATAACTTAGGTTCGTTACTAATACTACAGAAAATACCTTATAAGTTTATATGTTTAGAATGTATACAAATAATTATATAATGAAATCGATCCCTTTCCTCTATTAAGAGAAATATAGGCTGATTATTTTATTCAGTAGGGCTAGAAACATCACAGAATCATTCTAATCTACAGTACTTGACAGTTTTACCTTTCTGTAGGTAGCTGCACTGTGGTGTCTACATTTAGTTTGTTCAAACATTAGCCATTTTCCTTTTCTAAAACTTTTAAAATAATTTCTGTATAATTTTATCTATGTAATAATGATAGCATTAAAGGCAGTGGAGTGATTATTTTTAATAAATGTTCTTAATTACTATTGGACTACATAGTTTAAGGCATGGCTCTAGAGTTGAGTTAAAAACAGTATAGTCCTCCACTCTTTTGCTTGCCTGATTTATTTTGGTGTGTCACTTAGGGTTATTATCAGTGTATTTTTCTTTTGACTTTCTTTCCCTGGTATCATTCTCTGAAGCTAATATTCTCTACAATGTCTCTTGCTCATCCTTTCAAGCTTTCAAACTTGTATACTTTGGGCTAGTAGTAATTTGCCATGCTTCAACTCAATCTTATAATGAACCACTGGGTAACTGATAGATACTATCAAAGTATAGTTTTTCACCTAGATAATTTCTAAACTGAGCTGAAATACACTATTATATTAAGTATATTTGTGTAATTTTTTATACCACAAATGATCCCTAATTTTATAATGCTTGCTCATTTTATAACAAAAATAAAATCAGAATGGCCTAAGTAACTGTTTCTAATGGGTTAGTTAGCACAGATTTTATATTTACTATATTGTCATATATTTCCTAGCACTATTGCATCTTTTAGCAAAGAAATTATATCACATATTAAATATACATTTTTTCTTATGGAACAATCTTTTTGTACACTGTGAAGATGTGTTGCTGTCATTGGTTTAATAAAAAGCTAAATAGCCAACAGCCAGGCAAGAAGAGGTATGTGGGACTTATGGACAAGAAAGAGCTTGCTGAGATAATGAAATGCAGGGTCACCAGGAGAAGCAGGATGATCGTGCCATCCTGAAGAAAGGTACCACCATGTGGTAGAATGTCATTAAGAAATATGGGCTAATTTAAGTGGTAAGAGCTAGTTAGTAACAAGCCTAAGGTATTGGCTTAGCATTTATAATTAATAATAAGTCTCCATGTGGTGATTTGGGAGCTAGCAGCAAGGAAAGAAAAATCTACCTACATTTTATTGTTAAATCATCATTACTAGAAGTAGAAGAAATGAAAAAAAAAAGAAAATGTGTTAGCACATCAGGAAAAAGGCAGAAGAAATAGAAGACTATTGATTTACAATATCATTAAAAAATATTTTTGGCCAAAGAGCAGATACATGACATGCTTGGAGAAGCAAAATAGAAACGTGAAATTCCCTAGAGCATTCCCACAGAAGGTACTTTCTCTATTTAGGAAGTCTATAGGATCAAGAATAAGTCTGGAAATGGGGTTCTTTAGCTGTCTGCCAAGATTGTCTCTGAAAGCCCAACTTTAGCTGTTTCCTGCTGTTTATCCCCTTTTTCTGCTTGAAAATATCCTAGAACAATATTTCCCCATCACTGTCTGAAAGGCTTGAAATAATTTTATTAGACTCACCCTCCCAGATGAAGCATCTGAAATATACTTTCTTGTTTAAAGAATACATTGGCAGCTGCTATTTAATCACAAAGGGAAATCCATTAATTAATAAATGAACATGACAGATAAAGGGACGTTGTTTTTCTCTTCTCTAAAGAAAGGTAGCATGGGCAATCCAAAGAGGAAAGATCACCCTGGGGGAGACAAGGGGTTCCCTGAGAATGCAAAAGACACACTAAGTAAATCTGTCAGATCCTTTCCAACTTTGATAAAAGAATGATTGATATTACAAAGACCCCAGTTAACAACATTCATCCTAGGTATACTATAAACCTACCTACAGAGAGAAGAATTACACTGATCAAAAATAAAGCAAGATTTTGAAATGGTGTCAATGGGGAATTACTTTTCCCCACTCTGCATTAAATATGAATATGAGTTACTTATATCCAAATTAGAGTTGCAAAAATCATTCAAATCATTGAGAGGCCTTATGCTATATGTGTAGGTATGCACAAAAGTATGTGTCAATACATTGCAATTAACTGTCATTAACATTAATTGCCCTCAGAAGATTTGTTCCAACATTTTAATAATATAACTGAATAAATAGTTACTCTGTTTTCTCTCTAGAGCTGCATGTAGGTATTACTGGCAATAGAGTGTTAAATCACAAAGAATTTGTCTTCACAAAATTATAGTCAAGTAGTTAAGAATAATATAATTATAATGTGCTGCATTTAATGAACACAATTATTTTGCCTGTGCCTATATGTAGTGTTATAATTAGTAGATACCTTATCCTGTGGTTTACTGAAGTAGGAAGAATGCAATTGATTTTATTTACTATTTCAAAATTTAATGTTTTAGAAGATGTATTAAGTGTTTAGTTGATACTCATCTATTTTTAATTAAGATTGATAAAATAGTATTTACTTCATGTTTTTATATGAGTAACAGAGAAATTTACAGGATTCAAAAAGTTGCAAGATTTATTATGCCCCCTCCAAAGTTATAAAAGCATCAAGCACTTCCTAGAGATAGGAAACTCTGGCAGAGTTGCATGCAAGTTGGCAGGAATGTCCAGGAATGTAGCTTTCTTATAGCATGACTCATGCAAGGATGGATTTTTTATTGATTGTTCTGGCTTTATTCTGAGTCAGCCACACTTGTTCCTGTGAGTAACCCTAGTAACTTCATATTTAATTGAGCTAGTCTTGCATGGAATCATTTCTTTTGTCTGTCATTGGTATCTTATCTAGGGTGAATAGACATGTGCTTATGTCACTCTTGAAATGACACATAACATATGAACTAAAAGCAATCGTGAAAACAAGGTATTTCAAAATTTATGATATTGTACAAATATATTCTTTTTTTTATTTTTATTTTACAGCACCATTCAGTTCCACATAATAGCCACAGATTCCCCTGCTCTCCCCCTCCCGCCCCCCTCCCCCTCCCCCCAGCCCACCCCCCATTCCCACCTCCTCCAGGTCAAGGTCTCCCCCAAGGACCGGGATCGACCTGATAGACTCAGTCCAGGCAGGTCCAGTCCCCCCCTCCCAGACCGAGCCAAGCATCCCTGTATAAGTCCCAGGATTCAAAGAGCCAACTCATGCAACGAGCCCAGGACCCGGCACCACCACACAGCTGCCTCCCAAACAGATCAAGCCAAATAACTGTCTCACCCATTCAGAGGGCCTGATCCACTTGCGGGCCCCTCAGCCTTTTGTTCATAGTTCATGTGCTTCCATTAATTTGGTTATTTGTCCCTGTGCTTTATCCAACCTTGGCTTCAACAATTCTCGCTCATTTAAACCCTCCTCTTTCTCACTAATTAGACTCCCAGCGCTCCACCAGGGGCCCAGTCGTGGATGTCTGCATCCAGATTCCTCAGTCCTTGGATGGGGTTTATGGCACAACTATCAGGGTGTTTGGCCATCCCATCACCAGAGTAGGTCAGTCCCGGCTGTCTCTCGACCATTGCCAGCAGTCTTTTGCAGGGGTATTTTTGTGGATCTCCGTGGGCCTCCCTAGCTCTCTACTTCCTCCCCTTCTCACCTTCTCATGTGGTCTTCATTTACCATGGTCTCCTATTCCTTGTTCTCCCTCTCTTTTCTTGATCCAGCTAGGATCTCCGCTCTCTTTCCCTCGACCATCGCCCTTCATTGCTCCCACTCATGACCAGGCTGTTTATGTAGATCTCATCCATTTCTCTGTGTCTTTCTTGGGGTGCCATTTTCCAGGTAGCCTCACTGGTGATGTGAGTAGCAGTCCAGTCATCCTTGTTCCACATCTAGCATCTTCCTATGAGTGAGTACATACCATATTTGTCTTTCTGAGTCTGCGTTACCTCACTCAGGATGATTTTTTCTAGATCCATCCATTTGCCTGCAAACCTCATGATGTCATTGTTTTTCTCTGCTGAGTAGTATTCCATTGTGTATATGTGCCACAATTTATTTATCCATTCTTCAGTTGAAGGGCATCAAGGTTGTTTCCAGGTTTTGGCTATTACAAACAATGCTGATATGAACATAGCTGAGCAAATGCTCTTGTGGTATGATTGAGCATTTCTTGGGTATATGCCCAGGAATGGTATAGCTGGATCTTGGCGGAGATTGATTCCCAATTTTCTAAGAATGCGCCATATTGATTTCCAAAGTGGTTGTACAAGCTTGCATTCCCACCAGCAGTGGAAGAGTGTTCCCCTAGTTCCACATCCTCTCCAGCATAAAGTGTCTTCAGTGTTTTTGATCTTAGCCATTCTGACCCTGGTTTCCATTCTGAGGTCAGCACATCCTTAAAGTATATAGGCTGATTTAATTCTGTAGTTTTTTCTATTATCCAGTGTCTCTCTGCAGCTGTTGTTCCTTTCTCATTGGCATTCAGAAAATTCAAAGTTAGAAGAGCATTATGCAGTCTATTTCTGGGGGTTTTTGTTACCCCTTTCTGTTTATTTAGCATATCCTTTAGAGTTCTGGTTGATCTTTCTATAACTGCTGGACCTGTAGGATTATGTGGTATGCCTGTAATATGCTTTATATTGTAATAAGCAAAAAACTGTTTCATTTTAACAGAGACATATGATGGAGCATTGTCAGTTTTGATTTGTGCAGGTATACCCATGATGGCCATAACTTCTAGCAAATGAGTTATTACAGAATCAGCTTTTTCAGATCTCAAAGCAGTTGCCCATTGAAATCCTGAATAAGTATCGATGGTGTAGTGTACATATTTCAATATTTCCAAATTCTGCAAAGTGAAACATGTCCATCTGCCAGATTTCATTCCTCTGAGTACCCTTTGGCTTACATCCTGCTGGTAATGGCGTTTGATTGTAGAAGGAACAAGTAGGACATTTCTTTACTATTTCTTTGGCTTGTTGCCAGGTTATGGAAAAATCCTTTTTTAAGCCTTTACTGTTGACATGATGTTTTTTTATGAAATTCTGAGGCCTCCAGCACATTTCCTATCAATAATTTATCAATCTCATCATTGCCTTGTGCTAGAGGGCCTGGCAGACCAGTATGGGATTGAATGTGAGTTATATATAAAGGATGATTCCTTTTCCTGATTGTATCTTGTAATTGAATAAATAGTGAAGTTAATTTTGAAGCATCAGGGATAAATTCTGCAGTCTCAATATGTAACACCACTCTTTCAGCATACTGAGAGTCAGTTACTATGTTGAGAGGTTCTGAAAAATCCATTAATACCAACAGAATAGCATACAATTCTGATTTTTGAACTGAATTATACGGACTTTGAACCACTTTACTTAAATTTTCTGATTTGTAACCTGCCTTTCCTTCTTTGTTGGCATCTGTATAAAATGTACGAACTCCAGATATGGGTTTTTGCCGTACAATTCGAGGCAAGATCCAATCAGCTCTCTTGATAAGATCAATTCTTTCGCTTTTGGGATATTTGCTGTTAATTTCTCCCAAAAATTTACTGCAAACTCTTTGCCAAGGTTCACTTTCTGTCCATAATTTTCAATGTCCTCCTTAGTTAATTGTATGACAATTTCTGCTGGGTCTATTCCTGCTAATTGACAAAGTCTCAATTTTCCTTTGCAAATCAAGTCAGAGATTTTTTCCACATAAGTTTTTAATTTTTTATTTGGTTTATTTGGTAAAAATATCCATTCCAATATAATACCTTCCCTCTGCATTAGTATTCCAGTAGGAGAATGCCTAGAAGGTAAAATAACCAAAATGCAAACCAGCTTTGGATCAATAGGATCCACATGCCCTTCATGTACTTTCTTTTCTACCAAGGCCAATTCTTTCTCAGCGTCAGGTGATAATTCTCTTGGACTATTTAAGTCCTTGTCACCTTCTAAGGTTTTGAACAAATTAGTCAGTTCATCATTTTTTACCCCAACAATGGTTCATAGATGAGAAATATCTCCAAATAATCTTTGAAAGTCATTAAGAGTCTGTAGTCTATCTCTCCTAATTTGCACCTTTTGGGGTCTAATTTTTTGTAGCTCTATTTTATATCCTAAATAATTAATAGAATCTCCTCTTTTTATTTTTTCAGGAGCAATTTGTAATCCCCAGCAAGGCAAAATTTTCTTTACTTCTTCAAACATTCTTTCTAAAGTATCTGCATTTGAGTCAGCTAGTAAAATATCGTCCATATAATGATAAATTATAGATTTAGGAAATTTTTTATGTATCACTTCCAATGGCTGTTGTACAAAATATTGGCACAGAGTTTCGCTATTCAACATTCCCTGAGGGAGGACCCCCCATTGAAATCTTTTAACCGGTTGAGAATTATTATAAGTAGGCACTGTAAAAGCAAATCTTTCTCTGTATTTTTCTTGTAAGGGTATTGAAAAGAAACAGTCTTTTACATCAATAACTATGAGAGGCCATCCTTTTGGTAACAGAGTAGGCAAAGGCATCCCAGATTGTAGAGAGGCCATTGGCTGAATTACTTTGTTAATTGCTCTAAGGTCTGTTACCATTCTCCATTTACCAGATTTCTTTTTAATAACAAATACAGGAGAATTCCAAGGGCTGGTTGATTCTTCAATATGCTGAGCATTTAACTGTTCTTCTACCAGCTCTTCTAAAGCCTGGAGTTTCTCTGTTGTTAAAGGCCACTGCTGGACCCATACAGGCTTGTCTGTTAACCATTTTAAAGGTAGAGCTGTTGGTGTCTTTGGAAGATCATCAGTTATTGTGCCCTGTTCTTGTATAATATGGATGGCTGGTGACCACTCATTAGAACAATATCTTCTAATATTTCGCTCAGTAACATGTGCTAGTTTATGATTTGTTTCTGAGATTGGAGGGATGTTAATCTGAGTATTCCATTGTTGCAACAAGTCTTGACCCCACAGGTTCATAGTTATGTTAGCCACATATGGTTTTAATTTTCCTCTCTGTCCTTCTGGACCTATACATTCGAGCCATCTTGTACTCTGTTTCACCTGAGATAATGTCCCAATTCCTAACAGTTGAACGTTTACCTCCTGAAGAGGCCAAGTTGGATGCCAAAATTCTGGTGCAATTATGGTAATGTCTGCACCTGTGTCTACCAGACCAGACAACAAAACACCATTTATTTTTATCGTTAAATTTTGGTCTTTGTTCATTAATAGAAGTTTGCCAAAAATTTTTCTTTATGTTTTCTCCTGAATTTTCTATTCTCTCTGTTTCATCATCCTGGCCAGCATGATTTATTCCAATAGGCATTTGGATATTTAATCGCTCAGAGCAGGGATTTCCTCTATGGCTGCAGGAAAGGTTTGAACTGGATTTGCAACAGGGGCCTGTGTGAGGCCCCTCTGGGAGTTTCCCGAAGACTGAGGCAAAGGATTACCCTGTCTGTCCTTTGTTGATCTACATTCATTGGTCCAGTGTTTTCCCTTACCACACCTTCTGCATACTCCAGAAGGAAAGGGCATTCTGTTGCCATTGTTCCTTGAAGAAACATTATTTCTAGGAATGACCTGTCTACAGTCCCTTTTCAAATGTCCTTGCTTTCCACATCCAAAACATCTAACATTTCTCAAACCTTTTGAAATTGCTTCTCCTACCCACATATCATCATGCTCATCAGCTTCAACATTAACTGTGTCTCTAACCCAATCTTCCAAAGGTGCAGATCTTGCCCTTAATGGCCTGATTATTCTTTTGCATGCTGCATTCGCATTCTCAAAGGCCAAAGATTCAATTATTGCCTTACCAGCTTCTGAATCCGAGACCATTCTCTTTACTGTTGAAGCCAGTCTTTGTAAAAAACTCTGTAAAAGACTCTTTGGGGCCTTGCATCACCTTTGTAAATGACTCAGATTTTTTTCCTGGTTCCTCAACTCTGTCCCATGCATTCAAGGCTGCCGTTCGACATAAAATTAGGGTTTGGACATCATATAAACATTGTGTTTGTACTGAAGCATATTGGCCTTCTCCAATAAGCTGATCCTGGCAAACTTGTATTCCTTTATCCCTCCATTGTTTTTCTATGTTTTTAGCCTCCTCTTTAAACCAGGTCAGAAATTGAAGTCTCTGGCTGGGTTCCAGAACACCTTGTGCAAGGTCCCGCCAGTCCTGTGGTACAATCCTATTATATGTTGACCAAGAGTTTAACATTTGCTTTACATATGGGGAATGCATGCCATAAGATACTATTGCCTCCTTAAACCTTTTTAAATCCAACATTTCAATTGGAGCCCAAATATTTTGTGCAGCCATTTGATCAGGCATCTGATGTACGGTTATAGGATAAATTAAGGGTGACTGTGTGAAAACAGGCTTTCTTTCTGTGACCTTATGATCCAGACTTGAAACAACTTCACTGTTAATTTCTTCTGCCTGAATTTTTACAGGTTTAACAAGTTCTTCTAAAGCTGTTATCTTGGCACTTAAATTGACTATCTTTTTAAATATTAAAATGAGGATTAGCATAGTGATAAACTGCATAATTCCACCAATACTAATCTTCTCATATAGTTGTTCCATTGTCAGACTGCCTAAAATTTCGAACAAAAACCAATTTTTTTCCAATGTACACATAAAACCCATTTTTTTTTAATGTGGAAAAAAATTCTCTTTTAGATAGTTTCCTTTAAAATATCTGATATGTTATGACTTACCAAATCTGCGTAGAACAGTAGAAATCCAAGGGGATTTTCAAAACAGCTACCTAGTGTCAGAGGTGTAAATCCAGAGAGAGAGAGAGAGAGAGAGAGAGAGAGAGAGAGAGAGAGAGAGAGAGAATGCACAAGAAAACGTAGCCAGCTAAAGCTTAAATCCAGCCACGTGTTCCCCCTTGTGCCGAGTTAAGGCTTGGGTCTGGCTTCCTTAAGCTCTGACCACCACGTGTGTTGGCTTTACAGGCAGGGCCCTGTTCGGCAGGGCAGGTCTGAGTTGTTTGTAGCACCCCCTTTAAGCAAGCAGGCTTTAAGGAAGCAGCTCAGTTAGTCCGGCCTGAGGCCAAGCAGACCTAGCCCCGGGCTAGGAAGCCAACCGCTCGGACTAGGGGGTCGCTGCTCGGACTAGGAAGCCGACTGCCCAGCCTGCCGCCCTTGCGGGAAAGCCGACCTGCCTCCAAGCCAAGCAGTTTTTAATGGATTCTTGTCACGTTGGGCGCCAGATGTAGATGTAACCAACCGTCTTATTAAATAAGAAACACAGAAACAATGTAAAAGAGAAAGCCAAGAGGTCAGAGCTCAGAGCTAAAATCTCACCCTTCCTCCTGCTGTGTCCCAGCTGCCCGAAAGAGAGCTATTTTCTTGTGTGTCAGTCGTTTCCATAGTCATTCTGCCTCTCATTGGTTGTAAACCCAAACACGTGACTGCCTCGTCACTGTCTGAATGTACAGCCCCCTAGGTCTTAAAGGCATATGTCTCCAATGCTGGCTGTATCCCTGAACACACAGAGATCTATGGGATTAAAGGCGTGTGCCACCACCGCCACACTCTGTCTATGGCTCTAATAGCTCTGACCCCCGGGCAAATTTATTTATTAACATACAATCAAAATCACATTTCAGTGCAATTAGAATACCACCACACCTATAGTTTGACAAGTATTGTCTTTTGCTTTAAAAAAAGATCATTTTACATTTATTTATTGATTTTATTATGTCCTGGGTTTTGAGGTGCATGCCAAGATATGTGTATGTGGCTTAGAGGACAGTTGGGGGTCATTTACTTATGTGGGAGGGCCTCCACAAGATGCAACCGTAGATTTCATAGGAAACCCATGGAGATCAAGTTTGTCCAACCCAGGCTATCAAGGCTTTGTGACAGGCACTGTTACCCATTGAACAATCTCATCAGTGAAGTCCAGGGGAAACTTGCATGCCTAATTTGAATATGGATACTTAAAAATTTAGTTTAATTTTAGTTTTATCTTCAAGCACTTTTTCTCATTAATTTCCCATATGCAAATTTTATCCAGTCTCTTTGTTTTAAATGTCACCTCTTCACTGATGACTTTTTTTTCATCTTTTTCATTTCATTTTTAAATAATATTTTATTAAATATTTAAATTCTTACTTTTTGCTTTTAATGTTTTAATTATGTTCTTGAAATTTTTATGCAATAATATTTTCTCATATCCAACTCCTTTCATAGCCCCTCACCCACTTTCCTACAGACTAAACTTCCTGTTTTCCTTATTTTATTGACAACCACGTCCAGTTTGTATTACCCTACTATTCTTGGGTGTAGGTATCTACCCTGGAGAGTGGTCGGCATACCAGGGATCACATCATTGAAGAAATATGACTATCTTTCCAGCAACTATCAAATGCCAAGAATAGCTGGTCCTCAGCTAGTGACTAGACTTTACGCCACACCCACATGCTTGTATTTTGTGTATTTGAGCGTGTGTATCTTTTCTACATGTTGTTACAACCATTGTTGTGAGTTCATATGTGCAATTTCTGTGGAGCCCAGAAAACAGTTTCCTTTAAGTCATCCACTACCTTTAGCTCAGTCTAGCTTTGCTTTCCGTCTAAGGCAGGAGGAATCTTCTCTGTTGAAATTTGAGAGATATATTGATCAATGTGTATAAGAATATGTTATTAGGAGACCATTGTAATACTATGTATGTTTAGGAGAATAATATAAGTAGGTTTTCCCCCAAGTTCTATGACCTATCTAGCAACAGTTTTTTTTTTTTTTTTTTTTTTTTTTTTTTTTTGCTCCAATAACAGTGCCAGTTATGGGTTTCATTTGATGAGTCAGCCCAGAAATCAAATCAGAGAGTGGTTAGCTATGCACATATGTCGTGCCACTATTGCATCAGTGGTCATATATTGCCAGGCCAGTCATTATTTGAACATGCAGTGTTCACAAAGGGTTGAGAATGACAATTACTTTTATCCTCTGAGAACCTGTATAGCACTTTCTGAGACTGTGAAAGCTCACCAATAGGGTTGAAGCTTCAAGGTTAGTACCTGCTTTATTGCTGATGACTTCTATCACAGTGTCTCCAGTTAGCAGTTTGGGAACTGTTTTCAATTCTAATATAGCTATAGCTTACCTTGTATGCATTGAAATGAGACTATGTCACATCAACTCTCTTTGATTCTTGTCCTACTTTTCGGTTCCTGCTTTTAATGATACGGCTTGTGGTTTCCCTTGGGGAAAATAGCTCCTACAGAAATGTTTTCATTTTGTATGACAGAACAGGTCTGTATTGCGATCCAGAGTGGCTATTGAGTTATCCATTTCTTTAAGAGCTGCTCACGAACAATAAGGTGATTCCCCATTGTTATTTAATATTTAATATGCATTTCCCTATGTAATGGTTTTGAACTTCTTACATATTATATATTTTTAAAGAACAGCTTCTTCAATCATTATTTATAGCTTCATTCTTTCTTCCAACTGGAAATGTAAGTTTCTATTTTTAGTTGGCAGAATTTTATGTATCAGATATTAATCGCAAGGATTGAAAGTATTATTTCCTTTCATCTTAGTAAATCATTAGCATATTTCTAACTTCATGTGATTTTCTGTATTATATTATTTTAAAAATTGCATCTTTGCAGCTGTTCCAGTGTTTGAACAGTCCTTTACTTCCTCTTCCTCTAATTCTCCCCCTCCTGTTCCTCCTCCTCTCATATTATTTGGAAATATGATAGCTTATTTTATTTTCTAATATTTACACATTAACATAATTATGCTCTTCAATACTGTTCTTGAGGATGCTGTTAATCTTTTAACCATGAATGAGGATTCTGAATACTTTCTAGCATGTCAATTACATAATACAATGAATTGTACATCTTCAAAGATTCAAATATAACATATGTTGATAATGTGCATCTTCTATTAACTTCTGTTATCCCACTTTCCTAGGCCTGGTCCTTTCCTCATCCCTAAGTATCTATTTCTAATTATGTCTATTTTTTTTTCCCACCAGAGTCTGCACAGGAAAGATATATGTACTATTTGTTTTTCCCAATCAGGTTTGTTTCTCATAGTATGAAGAGCTCTAGTTCTATCTATTTTGCTGAAAGCAATGTGATTTTCTTCCCCGTGTCTAAGTAATATTTCCTTAAGCATCACTTAGTTCTTTTTGCAAATGCTTTTATCTTGTTAATAATGTTTAATTTTTATTGATTTTAAGTTCACTCAAAAATGTTATAGCATGCTAAATACATCCTTGTGATAGTAAAGATGAAGCAATTTTTATTTATTTATATAGTTCGTTAAGATACTGTTTCCTGAAGTTTAGATGTCCCAACATTATTATTAAGATTAAAGTATTTATCAAATTAATATTTTCTGACAACAGTATTAGAATGAGATGGATAATACTTATGAGTTTATTTGTTCAATTAATGGCCAAATTTTCACTGTACTTTTGCCTGAGGGTTTTGAAATACATTTTAAGGGTGAAGTGGGCATAATGCTTCTTTCCATTTTACTTCCTTCTTCTTTCTATTAACATTGTGCTAATCTCCAAAATGATCTTAACTTCTTTACTCTTCTTTTTCTACATAGAATAATTTCAATTATTTTCCTAAATTTTCTAAATGATTTATTTATTTTTATTTAATGTGTATAGATATTTTGCATACATGAATGTCTGATCATATCATCTTTGCCTTCTTCCCACAAGTGTGATTGATATATTGTGCACCCCAATAAACTTATCTGGGGGTCAGAGAACAGTACAGCCACTATATTAAACATAGGTCTAGGCAGTGGTAGCACATGCCTTAATCCTAGCATTCCAAAGGCAGAGATCTGTCTGGATCTCTGTGAGTTCAAAGCCACACTGGAAATAGCCAGGCATGGTGACACACGTCTTTAATCCCAGAAAACAATGTCAGGAAGCAGAAAGGCATATAAGGTGTGAGGACCGGGAATTAGAGGCCTTTTTAACTGTCTAGCTTTTAGCAGCAGTTCAGCTAAGATCAATTCAGATGAGGACTCAGAGGTTTTCAGTCTGAGGAAACAAGATCAGCTGAGGAATTGGCAAGGTGATGTTGGATGTGGCTTGTTCTGTTTCTCTGATCTTTCAGCATTCACCCCAATAGCTGGCTCTGGGTTTGTTTTTATTAATAAGACCTTTAAGATTCATGCTACACACAAGAGCCATAGAGGACATCAGGTCCCCTGGAACTTGGGTTATCTATGATTATTAGTTACCTTATGAGTGCCAGGAATCTAGCTAAGTCCTCTGGAAGACCAGCCAGGGCTTCTTCATTGCTAAGCCTTCTCTCTAGCCTCTTTCTTCAGTTCTCATCAGAGTCCTATGAGGTATCCATTATCAATGTAGTTGGGAATCTGGAAGTATTGCAGGTTTTTCTAGATACTGTTACAGAGACAAAAATGCCAGTCAAGCTCTATACTAGCCCCAACACAAGTGAATTTCCCAACATTTTCCTAAAGCTTGTAGAGAGTTTTTAAATCAATTTAGAAATCTATTGCATTGAGATGGAAGACTAGGCATTACCACTTCTACATTTTGTTCATACTCTCTGTGGCCCATGTGATAGTAAACATTGTGTTAGATCAGGGTCCCTGGAAGGCAGATTTTTGGATTTGATCTCAGACTAGTATTTGAAGTGGCCATTCTCTTTAATGTTTTATATGTACACTACATTGTCCTCCTGGTGGTATATATGTTGTATTTATGGGGTGAATTCAGAAACAGCTTAGATCGTGTTCACAATACATTGCTTAAAGTAGAGAAATGACCAAAATGATGTGGTTCTTTATAAATACAAGGACTTTTATTTCTGTCTAAAGGAATTTTCTCTTCATGATGACTCAAATATTATGATGACATCAAATACTTACATGTAATATGATTATAGAATTAAAAATACAACTTTTGTAACAGCACAGTGCATTTTACTTCAGCGACAAACACCTTATCTTGAAGAGGCGTTATCTTGGAGATTTGAGTATTTGAGGTCACATAAATTCTCATTTTGACATAGTGAGAGTTTTTGTTATGTACTCTTATAAACTGGCTTTAATTATGTACTTATTTGTTAGTGGTCTTAGGAGGGCCAACTTTGCATACAGAATCCTCATAGTATTTTGATATTTTACATCTTAAAGTATTTACTTTCTAATCTCTAGAAAGTAAATCAGTCAGCATGTAGAAATGTCAGGCAATTCACCATCCAAGCAGAACTGGCCAGAGATAGATTAATAGTAAATCAATATGTAAAATCCCAGAACTGGCTACTTTGTTGACATAGTAGAAACAGAAATGTAGACTAAATAGTGTGTATGTTTAGTAACAACTGGAATCTAAACTCCCTTTTACTTTGTTAACATTTATAACCAATCACTCTATATTGTTAACTTGTAACTAAATACTTTTCCCTAGATGTTTTTCATACATACATATTTTCTTGATTATTTACTAACAAAATAATAATTCAAACTGACTTAAAACCCCACATCTGTGTTTCTTGTTACTAATTTTAGTTTAATTATGTCTCTGAAGATACAAACTTTCTACATTTTGTCTCTGGGGACATTTTCAAAACTGTAAATATAAACATTTTTTAAGGTATTGTTGTCCATTTTCTATTTGCTTGACAAAAAGTGATGAAAATAAAAGCAGCCAAGGTAAAATTCAAAGCCTAATTTAGACAAGCTTGATATGCACAAGTGTTTTCTTCAGAGAACTTATCATTGCCAACATGGAGCTGCTTTGTAGATGGATCCCTATAGATCACAAAAGGTGAGCTAAATTAGCTTATCTAAAACCTCAATATTTTTCCTCTTTCAAAAATATCCACTCTCCATTTGCCTGCAATTTTCATAATATTATTATTTTTAGTAATTGGCTAATATTCCATTATGAAATTGTACCACATTTTCCTTATCCATTCTATGGTTGAGGACATCAAGGTTGTTTCCAGGTTCTGACTGCTATGATTAATGCTGCTATGAACATAGATGAGCAAGTGTCCTTGTGGTATGATTGAGCATCCTTTGGGTAAATGCCAAAGAGTGTTATAGGTGGATCTTGAGGAAGATCAATTTCCAAATTTCCTGAGAAACCACCATATTGATTTCCAAAATGACTGCACAAGTTTGCAATCCCATGAGCAATGGAGAAGTATTCCACTTGTTCCACATCCTTTCCAGCATGACTTGTCACTTATTTTGTTGATCCCAGCCATTCTGACAGGAGTAAGATAGAATATCAGAGTCATTTTGATTTACATTTCCATGATGGCTGAGAATTCTTTTAACATCTCTTTTAGTGTTTCTTGGCCGTTTGAGATTTTTCTGTTGAGAATTCTCTGTTTAGTTCTAAACCCTATTTTTAATTGGATTATTTATTTTTATGACTGTTTTCTTGAGTTAATTATAAATTTTGGAAATTAGTCCTCTGTCAAATGTAGGGTTGAAAATCCAAGAATCTACAAGGATGACCCCAGCTTAGACTTCTAGCAATAAAGGATATGTAGTCTGAACTGGCCATCTTCCAGTGGAGGGACTGGGAAACCAACCAAGCCACATAACCTTCCACATACAATTTGTCCTACCTACAAGATGTGGTCGTATAAAGGTGACACAGAAATTGTGGTAGTGACCTACCAATTACTGGTTTAGTCTGAGACCCATGCCATGAGAGGGAGCCCATTCCTAACACTGCTCGGAGGGCCAGGACCCAGAAGCTGGACAGTCCAGAGGATAGGATAGAACCAAATTTGACAGGCAAAAAAAATGTCATTGTAATGATGTTTAATGATATTCTGCTATACTCATAGATTGGTGTCTAGCCCAGTTGCCATCAGAGGGGCTTTACCTAGAAACTGATGGAAACAGATGCAGAATCCCAGAGCCAAAGTTTAGGCAGCACTGAAGTGATCTTGTGGAAGAGTCAGAGGAAGGATTATAGGAGCCAGAAGTGTCAAGGACACCAGAAAATTCACATAATAAACTAACCTGGGCTCAGAGGAGCTCACAGAAATTGAATGAACAATCTGAGAGCCTGCATGGGACTGACCTATGCCTTCTGCATACCTGTTACATTTGTGAAGCTTGATCTTCCTATGGGTCCCCTAACAGTGGGAACAGGGGCTGTCTCTGACTAATTTGCTAGTTTTGGGGACTCTATTCCTCATACTGTGCTGCCTTGTCCAGCCTTAACTGAAGGAATGTACTTAGTCTTACTGCAAATATATATGCCATATTTGATTGATATCCATGGGAGGCCTACCCTTTTCTGAAGAGAAATGGAGGAGTGAATGAGGGGCACCTCACATGGATGAGGTGGCAGGCAAGGCTGAGAGGAAAGGAGGGAAGGAACTATGGGTGGGATGCAAAATAATAATAATAAAATAATAAAAAAATAATTAAAAATATTTTTTAAAAAACAAAATATTCACTATCAGTTTTTAGCAGGTACCTTATAGATAAAATGCTCTAATGGGAAATATATGTTCTTTTAGTTGGAAATATGTTTTGGATTTTGTTGGAAAAATATGTTAAAATGTTCATGAAGGACTGCCACTTAAATGTTGCCCTTAGTCCTGATCTTTTTTCTAAAAAAAAAAAAATATTCAAATTTAATGAGAAGGTTGCGTGAAACCCAATTCATAATTGGCTGGAAGAAATTCCCAAAGCCCAGAATATGGATAATCAAAAGGGACAGCCTGTGAAAAAGTGTAGGATCTGGAGTTACCACCACTTTCTACAGTATCATGATTGAATGGGATGTAGTGTAATCCACTGTAATTCTTTGTGTCCACTGTAGAACTGACAGGTTGATTGAACAAACACACATACACATACTTACACATATGAAAGAGAGAGAGGAAAGGAGGGAAGAGAGAAAGAGAGAAAAAGAGAGAGAGAGAGAGAGAGAGAGAGAGAGAGAGAGAGAGAGAGAGAGAGAGAGAGAACTGTGATCCAAGTTATTAGTACAGGAGGAGAAAGGATGGAGGTAGCTTTTTTTCCCCTATTCAGGTGATGAGATTTGAAATGCCAAGAGAAGTTGTCTGTGTTTACTTATAGTTTTTATACTAATGTACAGGTCATTTCTTCCAAATTCTTCAGGTGGTTGCTATGGCTTTGCTCAAATGATATTAATAAAATACAGAACTACAATGAGAGCAAAAATGTGCAAATAATGATGAGAGAAATGGGGAGCAGATGACCTCATCTTTATATCTTCTAAATTGCTAGATAATTCTCAGTTTAGTGGCCTGAAGGATCAAATTATTAAATATAGTATTGGCACAACACCAAAAAGAAAGCCAGTAAAGATGGGAATGAATTAATATTATTACTAATTTAACACATTAATTGGAAATCACAAGTCAACTAGGTTCGAGAAAATTAGAATGCTAATAATCTCCTTTATGTATTCTATTCACACATGATATGGCTGTCAGGAAAATGTTAATAATAAGACTGAAAAATAATTATTATAGTCAATCCCATTATGTATATGGTACTTAGCAAGAATCTTACATCCTCATAGATTTAAATTCACTGATATTGCACACAAATATACTAATATTATTAAACCATTATTAATCATAGGAAACATTAAAAAGGAGTACATGACATTGTTCTTCAATTGTATAAAATAAAAGACAAGGCAACCCAGCTATACAAATTCTCATTGGAAAAACGTTTAGTAGGAACTTAGCATACCTCAACACAATAAAAGACATATGTTAAATCCCACAAGCAATAGAATAGAATTCAACGGAGAAGTTGAGAGATTTTTTTTCTCTGCTAGTCATATAAGGTTAAGATGCCTGCCCTCATCATGACTAGAAGGCTTCCCCTGAGAAGTTAAGGAGGAAAGAGAAGTAAGAGCTATCAAACCAGGCAGATGAAATTAACTGTTGTTAAATGCCAAGTAGGAAAAGCTAAACAGTCCAATAAAATAAATAAAAATGATTAGAACTAATAGTGAATTGAATAAAGTGACCGGATGTTAAATCTTCATTTAAAAAGTAGGAGTCTATCACTGCACAGACAACAAAATATTGGGGGTAAATTTAAGTACAAAATACTAATAACAGTTGCAAACAAAGCAAAAATAATGAGGTTATTGAAATATACTTAATGAAAGAGTTTAAAATGTGCACTAAATGTAACAGTTATGTTATGTAACAGTGAAAGAGAAAACTAAAGACACAGATATGCTGGAAGGCATTCTGCATTTCAGGATGGGAATAAATTAATAATATTGAATGCCCAAGCCTGCACAGCAACCCACAGATATGATAAAATCACTCCCTCATTTCCCTGGAATTCTGTAATCATTCCAAGTGTGATGGGTAATTTTTGTTGTCAACTTGGCTACATATAGAATTAACTAAAACTGAGCATCTGGGCTTGCATGGGAGGCATTTCTCTTGGTTGAATTATTTGAGGTGAAAGATCCAGTTTTAATCTGCATCACTTGATGAGGGAAGACTCACCCTAAATCTGAGCCACATCTTCCTGTGACAGCCCACATTAAAGGACATGGAAAACAGAAGCTTTTGCTTTTTGCCTGCTTGCCCTTGCTCTGTGGCAAGTTCATCTATTTTGTTCTGGAAACATTCCTTCATTGGTGTTAGAACCTATTTCTTTGGGATTTCAATGTCAACTGAAAACAGGCAGATCTTGAAGATTTCCCTGGGTCTCAAGTACCAGATTTGGACTGCTGAGACATCCAGTTTTGAAGACTCCCTTGATTATGGTTTCTATTGCTGTGATGAAGCACTACCACCAAAGGCAAGTTGAGGAGGAAATGGTTTATTTGGCTTATACATCTAAATTGTTGTAGTTCATTATTGAAGGAAGCCATGACAGAAACTCAAACAGGGGAGGAACCTAGAGGCAGGATCTGATGCCGAGTCCATGGAGAGGATCTGCTTACTGGCTAGCTCCTCTTTGCTTGCTCAGCCTGCTTACTTATAGACCTCAGACCACCACCCTGGGAATGGTAGCATCCAAAATAGACTAGGAATTCCCTAATCAATCGCGAATTAAGAAAATGCCCTACATGCTTGTTTTACAGCCCAATCTTATGGCGCCTATGGAGACACTTTCTTAATTGAGGTTCTCTCCTCCGAGATGATTTGTATAGGTGTCAAATTGATATAAAAACAACCAGCGTAAGAACTGAACAACTAAATACCAAATCCTTGGACTTTGCCTTTCCACCAAGCAATGGCCATTGCTGGACTACTTAGACTACAACCTGCAAGCTACTTTAATAAACGTGTGTGTGTGTGTGTGTGTGTGTGTGTGTGTGTGTTCATCTATCAGTTCTGCTCCTTTAGAGAATCTCAACTAATATGCTAAGTTTTATTATTATTATTATTATTATTATTACTATTATTATCTTAAAGGGTCATAAACCTTGTGAAATGTCTCATATTCAAAGTAAAGTCTCCATTATTTAATAACAATGATTATGAGCTATGATAATTTGTTGCTGCAGGGCTTCCCTCCAGGTTCCACCAAGCTCCACAGTCCCACAATCCATGTATAAAATAATCACTCAGATGCTTATATTACTTATAAACTGTATGGCCATGGCAGGCTTCTTGCTAACTGTTCTTATATCTTAAATTAACCCATTTTTATAAATCTATACCTTGCCACGTCGCTTGTGGCTTACCAGCGTCTTTACATGCTGCTTGTCCTGGCAGTGGCTACAGTGTCTCTCCCTCCTTCTTCCTGATTCCCCAATTCTCCTCTCTCCTTGTCCCGCCTATACTTCCTGTCTGGCCACTGGCCATTAGTGTTTTGTTTATATAGAGTGATATCCACAGCACTTCCCCTTTTCTTCTTTTTTTAAAAAGGAAGGTTTTAACTTTAACAGGGTAAAAGTACATATAACAAAACAATTATCGAGCAAGAATTACAGTTACAATATTAAAAAAGATGTCCTATCTATCTTATATTTGTGAGTTTAAGGTTTTATATCTAACTTATCTTTTATAATAACTGAGGAAATTATAACTATCTAGTCTTTAACCACATCAAAGACCTGAGAAGGAACATAATGGTACCTGAGAAATGGTAGATGGATGCAAGCAACTTTCGGGAATCTTGCAAGAGTAGACCAAGAAAGCTGGCAGCCTGGACAGTCACCTAATGTTTCTCAACATTGTTGGTGCATTCAAAGTGGCTACAGTCCTAGAGTATATGACATACCATTTTCAGAAGCAGGAATTTTGAAAGACCATCTTACCCTGTCTTGGCAGAATACAGTGGTCGCTTTCCTTGTGTCCCGCTTGTCCAG
Source organism: Peromyscus maniculatus bairdii (assembly GCF_049852395.1). NCBI lineage: Eukaryota > Metazoa > Chordata > Mammalia > Rodentia > Cricetidae > Peromyscus > Peromyscus maniculatus. The sequence continues at coordinate 8,810,594 of NC_134865.1, read as the reverse complement.
GAAGGACAGCATTGCATTCGTACTGTCAGCTGTCAAGGCAAGGGCAGTTCTTTGTCCAGTAGGCCATTTTGTGCCAAGAAGACAAACTTCCAAATGAAAATGTCTCAGAAACCCAACATTCTCTCGGGATCAAATAAGAATCTCTTAACCATTTTTTTTTTTTTTTAAGCAATATGTCTGGGTTTAGAGGGGGAGTGAGCCAATTCCATCTCTAAAGCCAGCTTGGTATATTTGGGAATTTGGGTGTAGCTTCTCTTACTACTTTCTGCTGGAGGGGGGCGCTGTATCTTATGGGGACACAATGAAAATTTTAGGATTATGGGGTAGTCTGTGAGGCTGTATTGTGTGAACCAGTTGCCTTGAAACCGCTCTGGATGTTGGATCATCTGGGCCATGGTGTCATCGAAGACCTTTTAGGGGGTCTTGGCTGGTGAAACCTGATGTATCTTAATCTGGAACAAATCCATAGCCTCTGGCTTTCTGTGGAAACAAAAGCAGAACCTCTTTTCCAAAGCAACATATCCTTAAATTCAAATTTTGAAGTCAAGGTACCTTTAAAATATACATATTGGTTTAATGAACATCTTTTTCGATCAAATGTTTTTTTGTAGTTAAAAATCCCAAAGACAACACAATCCCGATTGTCTGTGTAATATTCATCTTTACGTGGCTTTTTTATATTAATTTATCTTTTTTTTTTGATTCTTTCAAGCCTACATGTTGTGAATCTATTGCTTTAAACTGCAGTATTTTAAGACTGAAACAGCCCTGTGGCTGCTGGCTCTGCCCATTTCAGCTTACCAACACGGTGTTTTCTGCCAGTTCTGTGTGTCATCAAGTCTCAGAAATAGTGGGTCTAAGCTTTTATCAAAGCAGTGTGTAGCCCAGAAACCTTTCTTTTTTTTTTTTTTTAATACTAGTAAAGACTAAATCTACCACACAGCTTAATGTGCCACTGGCAGACACCTCATTCCCGCCATATTGCTGGTCAAACGCACATGCCAGGAACCCGCCAGTGTTCAAACCTGCATTTTGCGGAGTCTAGCTGCCTGTTTGAGACAAGAAGCAGGAACCTGGTTTTGGCTCTGTTTATAATTGGTTATTAAATATTCTCAGGTTTAAGGTGGAAACTCGAGCCGTTGGGCACCATTTGTTGCTGGAGTGCTTCCCTCCAGGTCCCACCAAGCTCTGCAGTCCCACAATCTACGTATAAAATAATCACTTAGACACTTATATTACTTATAAACTGTATGGCCATAGCAGGCTTCTTGCTAACTGTTCTTATATCTTAAATTATCCCATTTCTATAAATCTATACCTTGCCAAGTCACTTGTGACTTACCGGTGTCTTTACATGCTGCTTGTCCTGGCAGTGTCTGCAGTGTCTCTCCTTCCTTCTTCCTGTTTCCCCAATTCTCCTCTCTCCTTGTCCCGGCTATACTTCCTGTCTGGTTACTGGCCATCAGTGTTTTATTTATATAGAATGATATCCACAGCAATAATTTTATATTAATAATGTGTAAAATACACGGGGTCCAAAAAGCAAATAACTGCCTTGTGTGCCAAACTCAGTTTAGTAGACAAAATTCCCAGAAATAACTATCACTGCTGCTGTCGCAGTGAGTGCACCATTGATGTTCAGTGCCCCAGTGAGTGAGAACACTGCAGCTGCAGATTCATCATTCCATCATGTTACCAAGAGCCCAAGCTGTACCCATAGTACTTTTACCTTTATAGTACTTAGAGTATCAATGTTTTGCATTTGCTCTTGATCTTTCAGCAGTTTTTTTTAATATTTGTTGAACAGCAGTGACACATCATGAAGTCTCATATGTGTTGAGGATACAGTATCGAAAAAGACAAAAATGAGGACTAAATGGGAGATACAGTACAGTAGGTAAACACATAGATGAACAAAAATGATTAAAAACACTATTATAAACACAGTGAGCACTGTGTGCTCTAGATGATGACTCAAAGGATCAAGTTAGAGCGAGTAATCTTTAAATCTTCTCTGAGCAGAGAATATCAGAGTTGTGATGAAAATAGGTAAGGTTACTACACAAATATCAGGAATCAGACTGTTCCATTCAGCAAGGACAGATGGTTAGAAATGACAAATAAATAAATAAATAATAATGCTGTGGGAGATGATAAAAAAGAAAAAATTGTGTGGACTAGTGAGATGGTTCAGTTGCCAATCAAGTATGAAGATCTGATTGTGAATTCCCAGAACCCATATTTTAAAAAATCAGAAACAATTGACACCTGTAATTCCAGCTTTGGGGAGGAAAGGATGAGAGCTTTCCTAGGAATTGATGGCCAGATTGTGAGCTAGCCTGTCAAAAGTAAGGTAGAAAGAGTTTAAGAATAGTAACCACTGACCTCCACATGTATGTAAACACTGATGCATATATGAACAAAAATGAGCACACACCAAGCATACACATATCTCACACATACCAACCATGCAACACATACACATACACAAAACACACATGTACCACAAACATATACTATATAAGTTACACGTAGCACATACACCACACACACACCATTCATATACCATACACACAATTAGGTAGACATCATGCACAACATGAACATACATCACACAAAAAACACACCTTGAAAATATACCACATATATTCATTACACACACATGCACATAAGATATTGTTAGAAATTAATTTCATTAATTTGTTATTTTTATTGTTTTAGTTAGATAACAAAGTAACATTTTCCATATTGGATTTTAATATGTATTCTATTTTGATTGATTCTACACTTTCCCACCCAGGAGAGTTAGAGCTCCTTCATTAGTTCTATTTTTAGTATTTTGAGGACAGGCTTACCAGTTCACATTTCTATGAACAGTAAATAAAGGTCTGCTTTTCCTCTAATTTAGCTGGCATCTGTTGTTATTTATTTTTCTTGATGGTAGCCATTCTGACTAGGGTGAGAACAAATTTATAAATAGAGAAAAATTAATTTTGTGATAAAGAATCTAGGGCATGAGTTCTGTTTTAAGATACACAATGGGAGGGAGAGTTTGTTGTAAACACAACACAAAATCATTGCCACATTAAGGTACAAAATGATGCAACCAAAGGTACTCCTACATCACTTCTCTTTGCTTGTTTCTTTTTTTTTTTTTTAAAGGACACACTCCACAATGAAGGGTAGACTATAAGGACACACAGAAGTCCTTTAGAATTATATGATGAACGTTTATGTGAAAAATGTTAATGCAGAAATGCATGAATATAATTTGGGGCCTGAACAAAGAAAATATACTATAGTTCTTTAGAGGGAATAAATGCACAATTTGACACATAGAACTTTGCATCCAGCAAGTGACCATGATGGGGGGCGTTATTCATATTTTGATGTATCTAATGTTCCTAAATATCAGGTTTTTCAAACCACTGTTCCCAAAATATAATAGCAATTATAAAGTTAGACTATTGCTGTTTGTTGAAATACTTGAATTGAAATAAGTCTTGGCAGTTCCCTCTTGGTTGTCTGAGAGAAGAAATTTACAGAACTAAGTGTAAAAGCTACAAAAACTAAACATCTGAACTTGTGATCTGTGTTCTTACCACCAGAAACAAGAGAGGAGTGGGACAATAGAGAATATAAATCAATTAAATAAAATATAATCTACTAAGAAAACAAATAGGAAAATAAATGAATGAAAATATCTGATTATTCAAAAATGTAAGTAAAAAGCATATATTAAAATTAACCAAAAGTTGAGCTCATAAGTTACAAATACTAAAAAACATAGGGTACTGTTAGAGGTATTTCAGACATGAACAGTTTAATGAAAGCGTATTTACGACAACTTACAAACATAGACTTTATCTACTTGTAATTATTCGACCAAAGAACAAACCGACACCAGACACAGAGTATAAGAGAAGAAAATTTGAAGGTGACTTTCACTAGCAATGAAATAAAAGTCCTAATAGAAAACACCAGCAAAAATCTCCAGATTTAGAACCACTAGATAATTATGTGAAAAAGGTTTAAAAAAAGTCCACGTTTTCTCCAAGAGAATCCATAATAGACAACAAAGCCCAATTACCTTTATAAGAATTTGATTTTAACATCAGGAAAATATAGATTCAGGATGAGCTCATCTGAGAAAATAATATCTCTTCACCAAGTGTTACAAACTAGATTAAATAATAAGAACAACAGTATGTCTTGAGTTAGTGAATTTTATTACAAGGCTGCAAGACTAGATACATTACCAAACTCAAATGTGTGTGCAATCTACCTCATTAACACACTAAGGAGGCAAAATGACATGATTATTTATCATGCTATGAAGAATAAACATTTGACTAACTCTAATCTGTACAGTAGTAACCCTCAGCCTCAGTATAATCCTTTTCCTCTGCCCACTGTTCAGACACATAGCTGTTGTCTCATGGCTCTAACAGGTCATACCTGTGAGATGAAAGGTTTACTGCTTTCTGTCTTTTCTCTTTATGGGTGCCTCAGGATTTTGTCCTTTCACGTTATGGCATACTGCAAAGCTTTATCATGCACTGAGCTGTTGAATTTTTAAACTGCATTCTTTCTTAATTGATTTTTATGGAAGCTTTTGCTTGCTATCGTCTCCTTCACATTAGCTACAACTGTAAATCAATGTAGATGATTCGAACAGGGTAAAGCAGTAATCAAGAAATGAAATTGGGAAGTTGAAGGTTGATGCTGCGTTGTGACCCCAAAGAATGTGCAGTGTTGGTGGATGAGAGGCATCAACTAGAATATACAGGAGGAGCAGAATGTCAGTCAATGCAAAGGGAAAGCCATAATAGCTCTCCGTCATTCTGGACAACTGTGAAGTGCAGCTGATAGCATGGAGAGAGTGCATTTAATGGTTTGTGCCCCACGGCTTGGCTCTACTTCATGCTCTGTGTCTTTGGGTATTGCACAGGCAGTTCATCCTCTGCAAACCAGACAAAGTGCTGGTTTCCTAGGTTTAAACTAAATTATAGTGTGGCATAGTTTAGAGCCATTCACGGTAAGCATCAGAAACTTCAATGTTCTTCTTGAAGCAGACTATGCTCAATGAAAATAATTCATTGTCAAATAGAAAGAACGGGGGGGGGGAATGATTAAAAGTTTTATATATTTTATGGGTAATCATTATGGATTTTCAGTAGGAAATGAATTTTCCACACTGGACCCACTTGGAACTCTATTTTTTCCTTTAAAATTCATTGTGTATTTTCATTGTTCTTGGTGTTGTACTACATGAGGACTTTTTCATAGTCGTACATTACGTATAATGAGCATCCCCCATATCCCTGTTAACTTTCTTTTTCCCTTTTGTTCCTGTTGGCATCTTGATCCCCTACACAGCTCTACTTCCACTCATGCTATATATCTGTTGACTTTTGCAAATCTATGCAGATCTGTCCTGGAGACCTGCGATATAAGGACCTGGAAGAATGGGGTAGACTACTGTTTAATGCTATAGACAACCTTTCTTCAGTTTCAGTGTTCTTTCGTACACTAATATAACAAAGAAAACAATGCTCCAAGGAAGGTGGAGTTCAGAAAAACATGACCTGAAAAACATGATCTGAAAACATGTAAGGAAACATCAGTAAGCACCTACTAAGTATTAACAGTGCAACCCCTTCTCAGAACTTTCTCAGGACAGATTGAATTAAGCACAATTGTCTGGCATGTACTAGAGATTATATCTGGGAAAGCATGAAAGGAAGGCAGAAGGGCAAATCCAGACTCAGGGTACACTGACCAGATTAGGTTCTATAGCTATGTCTGGACATCCAACAAGAAAGAACACGTCTTATATATTGAATGGAAATAAATGTTTCACACAGAAGGTACAAAATCACATTCAAGAACAATTCAGGGAAAAAAATGCATCTGAGGTAAAGGCCCTCTGCCTGTTTTTCTGGAGCCTCTCTCACAGTTCCCCAGGGCATTGTCCACCATGCATCATCCTTTTGACTGTGATCCAACAGTAGATTTGGATCTTTTTTCCAACAATATATTTGGAAACTTTTATCTTCAAGGCACAGTTTCCTGTGCTGGAGAAATGGCACAGGAGGTAAAGATATTGGCATCATCTTACCTCTGTACACGTTGCTCTGGAGCATACATGTATACATATGAGAGAGAAACATTAGTAATATGCCTTGACCAGAACAGCGAGGACTTGAGACCAGAGGCAGTGAGGAAATAGAAAGAGGACTGACACACAGACACACAAATAGAAAAACTGGGATATAGATAAGGTGGACAAATCTCTCTATCCGAAGAGATTAACAGAACAACATGTAAAGTCAGCCTATTTATTTATTTATTTATTTATTTATTTATTTATTTTTATTACAAATTGGGAGGAGGAGTTAGCCAGTCTCAGTAGGAGGTCCCTGTAGGGTAGCTGACTCAGGTTGCAGTCATCCAGGAGGAGGAAGCCACAGTTAACTGTAGTTGCTAGGTTTCTGTTTGGGTGGTTGGTTATTTGGTTGTTGTTTTTTGCTTTTTCACACACTGGACAATCATTCCTCTACACTTTTAATGGACACATAGTTAATATTTGCACGATGAAGGTTTTGCCATCCCTCTGTGTCTCCAGGGTTGGGGAAGGCTTTTCCACTCCTGTGGATCTGAGGCATTGATGTCCATGGCATGGCCTTGCCCATGTCTACAATACATATTCAATCAATCTTTGCACATTCACTCATGGCTTCCTCCACACCCTGCAGTAATAAATGAAAACATATATGAATAACAAATGAATGTAATGGAAATTTAAAAATTAGCCCTCCAACTTGATATGCCATGGTTTGTTGTTATCCATGAGAGACCTGCACTTTCCTGAACAGAAACAGAAGAGGAGTGGATTCGGGTGTTGGAAGAGAAGGGGTTTGGGGGAAGGTACTTCGAGAAGCAGAGGGAGGGAAACTCTAGGCAGATGTAAAACAAATAAATACGCTATGCGGTGGTGGCGCATGCCTTTAATCCAGGCACTCTGGAGGCAGAGCCAGGCGGATCTTTGTGAGTTCGAGGCCAGCCTGGTCTACAGAGTGAGATCCAGGAAAGGTGCAAAGCTACACAGAGAAACCATGTCTCAAAAAACAAAAAACAAACAAACAAACAAAAAAAACAAATAAATAAATTTAAAAAAACCGACCCCTTTATCATAAATTAAACTGACCTCAAGCATGTAGGTATATTTAACCAATTTAATATCACTGCTTTTTTAAAGATGATAGCAATACTGGTTTTAGAATTAATCTGCATAAGTGATGTCTTTAAGTACCCAAAATATGTTCTGTTTATGGAGATACAGGCTTATTTTTTATGTACACTAAATCTATTTTATGTTCAAAATTCTGTATTTCATGTGGATGCAAGCCAACTTTTATAGGCATTATGTTTATACCTCCATTGCTTTATAGGTTTATGATTTCAATACAGCAAAACTCCCCTGTATTTCAGATGAATCTATAGAAACAAAATATATGTACCTAACTGAGACTAAAAGGTTATGGAATCAATGATATTTCTATGATCTTAAGCTTCCTCTTTCTGTCCATTTGAGTAATTACATTAGAAGGTAGAGAAAAAGGTATAACCTCTTCGATTTGCAATATTATAAAGAGTTTAGGCAGTATCATATTGAATCAGCAATTTTAACAGCCAACTCTCTCAATTATTTCCTTTCTTAAGAGTAAGTAAACAAGTATTTTCTAGAATTTCTTTAACATTGACTTCCATAGCTTTATTCTCTCACACTAAGCTCCCCTAGCCACTGTGAGAGGTAAGCACATGCTCATGACTGAGGATAGAGCAGTTTCCTCAAAGCAAAATGGTTAAGGGAAGGGAAAAGGGATGTTTGGATTTCTTAATAATGTCAAATATCAGTTAAATGGGATTGAAAACAATGGATATATACTAATTCCAACAAATGTTCACTAAACAGACATTGTTTTTTGTTAAATGTCTTGAATATTCTTACTTAATTTTTTGCTATCTTTTTATGAATCTCTGGTCATTTACAGTTATTCTGTTATCTTACAGACCAGGAAAGAGGCAAGATATACAAAATGCATTTTACTGGCGACTAAATCTTTCAAATTCTTTACAGTGAGATTGAAATTGATCTATGGTTTCCTGGATTGTTTTTTGATTTTCTGTTCAGTTTTTTTTAATGCTCTTAAAGAGAAAAAAGCTAATACACTCATGTGTTTCACTATTCCCAATGCTTTTAAATTAATGGGTTTTCAATATTTCTAGAGAAGATAAAATTACCTACCATTCAGGTAGGTGAAAGGGTGTCCTCATTAACTTGAACTATTCCCTGAAAATATTTTTTTCCAAAAAAGAATAATTTTTGGTTTATTCACAATCTCTTATTTTGACTACTTTGGTACTATTATAAGGTTGGTTTTTTAAAACAAAACAAAAAAAACAGAACTGAAATGTTTTGGAAGATTATAGTTTTGTAACTTTCCAGGTATTCTTATTTAATGACTATATTAATTTGTAAGGAGTTTTTTGCATAATAATTTTGTTCAAAATAATTTTTAAAAATTCAGTTAAGTGGAGAGATAAACACTCACTACATAACATTTCTAAGTTGGTTATAAAAATGACTATTTTTTAAAATGTAGATTTTGTTGTTGCTGTTGTTTAAAAAAAAAAGAATAGAAAAAAAAACTTGTCCTCTCTTACTTCCACCACCTGCTTTCTGTACAGGGATGTTTAGACACCTTTGTGGAAAGGCTTTTCCTACAAGAGAATAAGATCAATGGAGATGGAAACCTGTGTACATTGATCACTTAGTGTATCCCCAAGCAGGGTTGGGGTGTAAAATAAATGTTTATTCAAACCTATACAGACATTGAGGTTTTTCAACCATTAATATTTTGAGTGTTATTGTACACATACTTGCAATTCTGTTGCCACTTGTCTTTATTCACTCCTTTGTGGTTTTGTTTTTAATTTCTCAGATTAATTTTTTGTTGGGAGAGCTGTGTGTCTTTCTGACCACAGGTAAATGAGGAAGACCTGTTTCAGCAGCTCTCTGTACAACACAAAGACTGTTTCCCAGGAAAACACAATAAGCATACCCTAAAGTTCTGTTCGTATGTCTGAGAAGGAAGTTTGATTCATATTTTCACACATACTTCTTTTCATTACCTACTTCTTAATCTCAAACTGTTATTAAACAAATTATTTCTAAAAGGACAAAATAATCCTGCCAATAATATAGCAACAGAATGGCTATTTAAGTGAAATCAAGTATTTAGTTTCATAGAAAAATTAAATATTTTACGAATTTGTTTTATTAACATATATTTCATATTTCATATGTTAGTATATTGATTTAATTTCTAAGTGCTGAAAAATTATGTTATACTCTTAGTTTTAACCTATCACATAACACACTTATGAATGATTTAAGAAATTTGTAATGCAATTTGCATGTATTAGTTTGTATTGCAATTAAGTGTTCTTCATTTAGCATGTTTTATTATAATGATCTATTATAAGCCCTCATTGTTCTGAAATTATTTAAACTATCAGTTTTAGCATTCTGTTTATGAACTGGAACCTCTTATTTCCATATGTTGGTAAAATATTATACATATGCCATATACAGACCCACCATACACATGCACACATTGTAAGTGTCTAGTTGTCTTGACGTAGAAGATAATATATTATATTAATGGTTTTCCAGCATTGCTTTAACACTCATGTCCAGATTAACTCCAACTAGTATTTTACTCTGAAGTTCGGAAATTCTATTGACTTAAATGTTTATTTTGTGCATGTTCTTTCAGTTAATTACTGATATCTGTAAGCTTTTCACTTTGTTCTTATATCCAAAATTATAGGACTCAAATGTTTCTTGAATAACATTTTGGAAAATACATTCATTCTTTATTTGCTTAGCATTTTCTACATAGAGTTGAAATATTTTGGTACATTGGAAAGCTTGTATAAAATATATTTTACTTGTAGAATTTTGTGGATGATAGCTGAAATATTGTGTCTACTATTACCCATGATAATCATTTTGAATTACATATGCTTTTGCCCACAGAAATCTGTGTAAATAACCTAATACAGAAGTTAACAATTAAATTCAAACACGTTTATTTTAACATTACCAATAATAGAAATATAGGCTCATTCATGTTTACATTGCAACTAGATTTTTACTTTTCTTCGCAGATAAATTTAATTATTTTATGGACCCTAGAATAAATTTGGACTTTCTTTTTGTGGGAACAAATGTTATGATGTTTATTAAATAAGTTTTAGACAAAATATATCATTTAAATTATTTTTTTACACTTAACCATTTAACATTATCATTAGTGTTTCAATAGAGAGGTGTTCTGCCTAGGACTGAGTAGAATTTGTGAAACTATGTGGAATTGATGTCATTTGAACTAAATACAATTGAAATAAACATATTGTTTTCATCCCATGGTTTAATATAAGAGGTTTAACATTTTTATCTTATTTTAAGTCATAATTGAGGAATTGAAAATGTATATGGGTAACTTTTATAACATGTTATTTTGGTGTACATATACCTTGTAAGATATATACTATAGAAGGCCCAATTGCAGCATTAGGGAGGTAAAGACAGGTGGACTCTGAGAATTCCTGGATGCTTGAGAATTCATAGGGAGTTCCAGCCCACCCTGGACTATATAATGAGAACATGTCTTCAAAATTAAATAAATGAATAAATAAATAAATATTTAAAGTCTACTGAAATGTTATTGAACTCTGGAAGAAGCCCATGGTCTTTTCACTTTCACTGTTTGCTATTTGTATGCCATTAGGAGATCAAGAAGATGACCTTGATTTATTTGTCATGATGCATTAGAGAACCATGGGATTCCATGAAGATTACTTATAGTCTTCATTCTGACAGAGAATAAAATTAATTAAATATCCAGATTCAACAGATATTTAAGTTGATGTGTGTGGCAACTTTCAACCGAAGCTGAAGTTTCCCATTAAAATGAAATCAGTTAAATTTCAAATTAATCAAGCAAGTCAATTACAGAACAGAGGATCAGCTGATCAGCTGCCTCCTTGAAACTGGACCAAGGGCAAGGTATGTAACATGGAGATTTGCTTCTAGTTAAGATTGCTTCCACATTCTTGCTAGTGGAGTTTCAAATTTTCAACTCACCAATAATTATTGTAATGATGATACTAGTAACCATTATAATCATTACTAATGTTGCTTTTCTTCTGAATTACTATAGGCCAGGTACTATTCTAAGATCTTTAATAAAGCCATATGAAAAACTTGATGATTATTCCTTACAATGTTCTCTCTTTATACTTGAGGGAAAATTACATAAGATCTAGATAAATTTTAAATTTTATAGCCAAGAACCTGGGGTTTGGGGATGAATACCTAATCAGGCTGTCACTGGAGAAGAGCCTCATTTGCAGCATGTATTTCTGTTTCCCAGTTCTGTGCCCGTCGCTGTGAAAGCAGACATTCTGAATATATTTTGTATTACTCATTACATTTAAATTTACATGGTTTGTTCTTTAGAAATAAACAAACAGGTTCAAATGGTAGCAGAGTGTCTCTTTTAAATTTACTTTTATTTTTAAAATGTATTCTAATTTTAAACTTAATGCCTTGTACCAAGTTTGTGCTATGTAGAGTCAGTTCTGATATTGTTCTAACAGTAGAGTAATTGCATGTCAGTGTATCATTTGTGAGGCATTAGTTGGTAGGAGCAGAAAATGCCAAGGTTCCTGCGTAGGACACATGAAGATTCCTTTCATTTTCCTTAGTAGTTTAAAGTAATTTTATTCTACTTCATTTTTTAAGAATGTAGCTGATCAGCTGACCTCCCGTTCTGTAATTGACTTGCTTGATTAATTTGAAATCCAACTTATTTCATTTTAATGGGAAACTTCAGCTTCAGAAGGAAGCTGCTTCACACATCAATTTAAATTTCTGTTGAACCTGGATATATAATTAATTTTATTTTCTGGTCAGAATTTAGGCTTTAAGAGTACCCATGAAGTTCTCTGTTTCCAAGTCTCCAACATTCTCACTGACAGTGCCCTTCACATGTCAGGGTATAGAAACTTGATGCCAAGATTTGGACAAGTTATTTGTAATACACCATCCGTGTGTGTGTGTGTGTGTGTGTGTGTGTGTGTGTGTGCGTGCACGCGCATGTGTGCATGTGTGTGTGTGTGTACACGTGCATGTGTGCATGCCTGCATGTGCATACATGTGCCTGTGTGTGTGTGTGTGTGTGTGTGTGTGTGTGTGTGTGTGTGTGTGTTCATGCCTGCCTGAGTATGCATGGGTGTATGTGGAGCCCAGAGACTGGCACTTGGTAAAGTACTCCATCATCCTGCATATTGTTCACGAAGGCCGAACCTTTCACTGAACATACAACTCACCAATTCAGTCAATGTAGCTAAACTACATGCCTGAGGTATCCCCTTGCCTCCACTTCCCACACGCTACATAAAAGGAAGGCTTTCGTGCCTGTTAGGCATTTACTTAGGTGCTAATGATCTGAATTCTGGTCTTTTTCTTTTATGAAGCAAGTATTTTCCTCACCTCACTGAGCAATTTCCCCAGTCCTAGTTGCTAGTTTTATATCCACTGGAATTACCTGTGACTATTATCCAGGTCATTCATGAACAAACAGAACTGGGAGTCACTTGGCTAGCCTATATTGCATTGAGTTAACAGTTTTGACACAATAATAACGGCTTTAAGGTTGGTTGCATTTGTTGAGACAAATTCACAGAAATTGTTTATCCATGAGGGAATTATGTGTAACCCAAACCAACTAGCCATGTAGTATATTATGTTCAAATTTAGAGATGTCAAAATATTTATTTAAAACAAAATCCTGTATATAATGACATTGTTCTTAGTTAGGGAACGTGGTTATTTAATGGTGAATTTTTTACACTAAGACTTTCAGAATTCCTACCCAATGATCCATGCCAATGTACTTGTGGGATCCCTAGAAGACAAATTTCCATTCGTCGTGATAACTGACTTTTGAGCAGAGGCAGAGCACCGCTCTAGACCTTCCTGTTGATACTGTCAAATGTGTGACAGGGCGACTTTGTGAGGAGCTTGTAGTCAAGTGATCAAAACCATTACATGAATAGCTGTAATTAAGAACATGAACAAATCTTTAAGACAGATAAAGACAAATTTCGTGAGAACTAGGAGGAGTTGCTAATGCACAGAAATGTGGTCCAATTAAGGAAATGAAATACTGAGAAATTTCTTTTAGATACCGCCACCAGAAGAGTTAAGGTAAGGTACAGGAAAAAGATAACCTCTGAATAATTTTAAGCACAAAGATTAAAAAGCTGAAAGAAATGAGTTGTATTTAATGAATACTAAGTGTAAGAACCTTAATAATACAGTAAGATTACAAAAAGGCATCTCAGTTGTCCATGACAATGAATTTTTAGTTGCAAAATTCATTAAAAGGAAATAAGCCTTACATGGGCCATGTATTTCTTTTATCAGCAAAGTATTATTTGTCAGTGTCAACAAATTCCCACAGTGGATATATTGTAACATGAGTATAAAACAAGGAAACTCTTCTTTTGCAATTTATATTATTAGATTATGAGACTTTCCATAAGACCCTCAGATACTGGTTGATTGTTTTTTTTTATTTATTTTATTTTTATTACTTTTAGTTAATTGTTATTTAGTTAATTTTTCTCTCATACAATACATCCTGACTTGACTACAACCTCCCTTCTCTCCCTCCTCCCTGGCTCTTCCCCACCTCCCTTCTCCCCCAGATCCACTGCTCCTTCATTTCCCTTAAGAAAAGAGCAGGACCCCCATAACCAAACATGTCATGACCTCTTTGTTTTATCACGAAAGAGAGAAAAAAGGCAAATAGATTTAGGTGGGTGAGGAAGCAGAGCGAATCCGGACACAGGAAACATCCAGCTACAGGGAACTGTGATCCAGATATATTGTATCAAAAGAAAAACTATTTTAAATAAAAAAAAAGGTACTGAAACCTTTTTAAAGTTAATTAATCCTCAGCACAAGACAAGGTGAGTTAGCTCTGTGCTATCTGGAACATCACAGAAACTTTTCTTTCAATGTGAAACTTTTTCAAATTAGTCAACTACCTAAACAGGACTTATAACAATGTGTTTTGATGATTAAATGCTGCTGCTAACAGCAGTCTAATTATCTGAGAAACAGCTTCATTACACAATAAAATGTTATCTGATGTCTCAGGATCATGCTTGTCTTATGTTTTCTCAATTTCTAAAAATAAAGAGACTGTCATTTAATGATGTGTGGGCACTGAGTGAATTGATGTTCATTAAAGCAAGTATTCACCCAATATAATAAATGTTTTTGAAGCAAATATTGTCCAGCCTGCTTTAGAAATCTCTCTATTAGTGAGACACAAGTGAAGTATGTATTTTAATTATGAGGGATACTTTGAGATTTGTGAAAATCTAGGCATATCCTTTTAAAGATCAACATAATCATGGCAAGCTAGAAATAACTGAAGGTTTTATTGGATACTTGGTAAGTTTATATTTCTAATTATTTTATTTAGTTTTGTATTTAATGCAAAGATATGAATTACAAAATACATTCCATCTAGTTGATGATTAATACATATACAATGAAATTATAAGGTTATAGAAATGCACATAAAATGAAGTTATATATCATATAATTCTCCACACACAGTGAAACAACATTTCAGAATAAGAATTGGTGAAATATATGTATCTTTTCCACATTGTAATGAAAGCTCAGTATCTTTACTGTCGCTATAAAAACATCTATGCAGATTCAGTAGTGCTTCATATCCGTTCTTTTATCATCTTTGTGATTCATTTATTGACTCATCTTTCCCTTATTAAGAACATTTGACAGCATGAAACACACAAATGCTGTGTTGTGTCATGCAGCTCTACCTAGGCTTTGTAGGAGGATGAAGGAGCAAGGTCATTCAGACACAGAGGTTTAGAGATCAGTGTGTGCAACAGAGTAAGACCCAATCTTAAAAAGTTAATATTTCATAGTATAGTGACCAATATAAGTATTAATAGTTTATATTATTTTTCTTTCATTTGGAAGAAACTTCCAAAATTATCTTTTAAGACATAAATCACATGCACATAAAATTATAAGATAAATTGATAAAGTAATATCATAGATGCTATATTTAGCCTACATGTGGTTTCTCTTTTTCTCTTTCCCATTAGTTTTTATCAACAACCCATTTTCTTTGGCAGTTCAAGGCAAACACTCCCCAAAACCCATATTAATCAAATGTTAACATTCTTTATTTACTGAATACATATAGAATAAATAACAAATTTATCCATACCATTTTCTACAAATTTACCTCATCCTAAATACAATAGCTATATATAAAATATATTTAAACATACACAATACTTCTACATATAGTCATAAAATAAAATACATATATTGATAGAAGATATGGAGTTAATAATGAACTCAACAAGTCATATATCATATAATTTCTAATCATAATTTGGTATGGTTTTCATCTTATTCTCAAAAAATTCATATGGAAATCCTATGCTGTATTGTGACTCTTTCTAAATGGCTCCAAAAAACAATCTATGGTGTGATTCATGTCTCAACAGTCTGTGGTATAGATCTACCTAACTGTAGTCAAGTTCATTTACCAATAGTATTTATGTATATTATTTCTTCAAAAATCAATGCTGCCATTTTGCCATCTCCAATTTGGTGATCACTATAGCTTTTGACTTTTGACTGAAATCAATTCAGATCAATCCTTCTACAGTTCTTGAGTCTATACAGGAGGGTCTCCTATCTAGAAGTGTACAGCCTTACTCAGAGCTAGGGAGGGAACTCAGCTATGCATTTAAATAAAAAGATACTGTTTTTTACCATTATATATTATTAGGATTATTAGTGTACAGTGGAGAAATGAGTTCCTCTTGGAAATCTGAATAAAGAGAAAAAATTAAAATAATTATCTTGGCAGCAAAGAAATAATATCTGAACAAAAGTCCACTGTGTAACTTATGGATTGTGAACAGGAGTTAAAAGAAATTCAAATCAGCATAGACAAATATTTTACATTCATTGTGGAGACCCAGATATAGATTGGCCAAATAATCATCATTTTCCAAGGAAGAATAAAAGTAGTAGGGAATTAAAAGTATGTGAATAAAAGAGAATTATTATCAATAGAGGAGAGGAGGCAGACAGCCCTTGTAAAAGTTGGAAGAAATTAGATTGGAAATATTAATTGGGTTATTTATGGGAATTACAGTTCAAATTTAAATTATTCTTCAAGACTGCATTAAAATTCTTTATCAATATTATAGAAATTCTATAAAGTTGCAACTGTCAATTTTAACTTGGGACAGCATATGGTTTTAAAGATCCTAATTTTGTATACATACTAAAAGTAGGCTATGCCAGGAAAAATTCATGTCTTATTTTACTTCATTTTGCCATACTCTATGTTCTACGGAAGCCATATTATTTTATTTGCCATTATTCTGTTTCTTTGCAAGCATTTTCTTTGTTATTGTTTGTTTATTTCTTCTGCTTCTTTGAATAATAGATTTTCTAACTGATATGTGGTACTGTCATAATTTTGAGCTGCACTTACGTGAGAATTAGTAATATAAACTAATTAAAATATTTTTTGACATTTCTGTGTCATTTATCTTACTCAGATAAATATTTAAGTCATTGATGCATTTCTATTGAGGGGTGAGGAGACAAAGTAGGATATGCACACAAACACACACACATATATGGAAATGTGGGGTGTGTGTGTGTGTGTGTGTGTGTGTGTGTGTGTGTTCCATGGGAAACCCCCGGTTTTAACTGCAAAACCCTCTCTTACTTGAATTGGAGGCCTTCATAATGCCGAATAAACCAGACAAAAACTTATACTGCATAATTCCTTCAGGTGCCAGTTATAGTTTAAGTATGACTGCCAATGTACTGGAATCCTAACATGGAATGTCATACTGTTGAGAGAGAGTGTTTTTAGGAGATCAAAAGGCCATGAGAATATTGGTCTCCTGAACTGATGTGTAGAATGATGGCTGTAACAGGTTTATTATTACAAGATTGTGTTCCTGATGAAGAGTTTGAGTTTGGCTCATACTATGATTTTGATATGATATGTTTGTTGTCCTAAAAGAATCATACATTAAGGTTTTATTGCCAGATGAGGAGTGGGGTATGAGAAATGAGTTTATTCTGAATATTCTGGCCTAATCAGTGTATTGTCCACTTGATTAGTTCAACGTATGATGTCATTACGGAAAACAGTAGAAAGTGAGAACTGACTCCTACTGAGAGACATTGGTTTACTGGGAAGCATACCTTGAAAATATATTCTTTATCCTCAGCCCCTTTCTGAAATTCTAATCTCATGGCTACATAGTTTGAGATGCTTCCTTGGAATGATTTGCATAGGTCAAAGGTGACACAGCAGCAATTTGTGAACAAAGCCCAGAAGCCTTAAGTCAAAATACATCTTTCCTCCAAGTTGTTTTTCATATATCCTGTTTCAGAGTGCTGAAACACTGACTGACACAGACCCATTCATTTGTCTTTCCCTTCCCCCCTCTTTCTTTCTCTTTTCCCCTTCCTTCCTTCCTTCCTTCCTTCCTTCCTTCCTTCCTTCCTTCCTTCCTTCCTTCCTTCCTTCCTTCCTTTTCTTCTTTTTCTTCTTCTTCTTCTTCTTCTTCTTCTTCTTCTTCTTCTTCTTCTTCTTCTTCTTCTTCTTCTTCTTCTCTCTCTCTCTCTCTCTCTCTCTCTCTCTCTCTCTTTCTCTCATCTTTTTTACTTATGTCACAGATAACTCAGCAAGAAAGCAAGAAGGCTGTCATCAGGCAGTGACTCCCAAACTTTGAACTTCAAAGTGCTCAAAACCGTACTAATTCCCAAGACAACAATTGATTTCTGTTATATATAAAGTACTCTGTAGCAGGAATCTTAACAGGTCTTATTAATAAAATCAAACCTTGGAGCCAGGTATTTGGGTAAATGCTAGAAGATCAGAGAAGCAGAAAAAGCCACAGCTACCTCATCTTGCCAGTTCTTCAGATGATCCTGTTTCCTCAGACTGGAAACCTCTGAGTCTCAGCTGGACTGCTGCTCCAAGCCTAAAAGCTTAACCAGCCAAAAGCTTCTAGTTCCTGGTCCTCATGCCTTACATATCTTTCTGCTTTCTGCCATCACTCCCTGGGATTAAAGGCGTGAGTCACCATGCCTGGCTTTTTCAAATGTGGCTTTGAACTCACAGAGATCCAGAGGGATTTCTGCCTCTGGAATTCTAGGATTAAAGGCGTGTGCTACCACTGCCTATCCTCTATGTTTAATATTGTGGCTGTTCTCTTCTCTGACCCCAGATAAGTTTATTAGCATGCACAATATTTTGGGGAACACAAAACCACCACAGTCCTTAGTCTCAAGTACTGTTGTATAGTAGAACAAACAGACTAAAACAATAAAATTCTAAAAGCCCATGAATATAAGAATAAAATTGTGGTTATTAGGAGCTATGGGGAGAAGTTTAGCTAATGTGGAACTATTGTTTTATGTGATGTGATGTGTTAGGTCTAGAGTTATGCTGTACAACAGAATGCAAAATGAAATACAGAGGAACATTTTAGGGGATACACACAGTATCTTGAATGTTTTGCTTGCTCCATAAATGAAGTTATTCTCAGGTTAAAGCTTACCAAGTTTTATACATTAGATATGTACAACTTTTGTAGGTCAGTTATTCTTCAGCACCTTTATTTTAAAAGTTAGTCCAATTCCTAGTACATCAGTCATTCCATTATAGCCCAAGGAAACAAATGTAGGCAGACCTATCCATGTAACTTCCAAATGTATGTTCATAGACTTGTAGTGCTTCTGACATAAAACACCTAATCCCAGCTTTGGAAAACATATCTCATGAATGCTCAGAGCCATCATAAGCAAACTTTCCCTATCTATTCTGGTTCTCTGTAAGCACTGATAGTAATCTTGAGTTATGATAGTGACAGTCAATTTGGGCTTGAATCTACAGGGCATTCATCACAATGTCAGCCAGAGGTGCAGTGAATCTTTTCTGAATATAGGCCTTCTTCTAAATATTTGTCTACGGCTCAGCCACTTCCAATTTTGTGCTTTTTACTGTTGCTATTTTAAAATGATGTATCCCTGTGGAGAAGAGGTTTCTTCTGGTCTCTTATGTAGAAATGTGTTCTTTGATCAGTGGATATACAGCAAAGAGGTATCATAATTTCTGGTGTCGTCAAACTTGACAAGACACCACAGTAAGTTATATCTCCTTAAGAGTGAGCCTTTCACTATAACAAAGGTCAGAATTAGCGTTCTGAAGCTCTGAGATTCATTAATTAATTACCATATGATGAGACATTCTCAGTTCCCCTCCCAATCTGTCATTTAAATGTTGTTGCTGTTGTTCTTTATGATTATAACCGTTAGCAGAAGATAATAAATCAATGATGCCCAAATCCACTACTAGGCATTTGATTAAAATTAAGTGTTTAGGATACATGTTATAATGTCAAAATTAACATTGCTATCCTCATGTGTATCCTAAGCTACTGATCAAAATCATGCTCTCTGGCATGTAATTTGGACCATTAAAGTTTATCAGTAGTACTCAATTCCCAATTGTTCTCAACACACAGTCAGGCATGTGTGTTGACAACACAACTGATAAGTGTTATTTAATTGAGGAATGTTGGTTTACTAATTAAGTGATTACTGACATTCTATTAACTACTATAGTAATCATCTGTCAAAAGAATAATAATATATCTCTATTTCTCCGGAAAATCAAAGAAATGAACAAAAGTTCTATCAGTAGCATGTGTGGGAGCATAATTGAATTTTGTCAAAGATCTTTTTTATCTAAAGATCAATTTTATCTAAAGATCAGTTGCTAAAAGCAAACTTTAAATAAGAAACTTACAATTGAAATACTTTAGTCAGGTATAAAACTTTGTTTTTATGATCATTTAAAATAATATTCCATTTTATTATCATTCATTATAGCATAAGACACATTTAGAATTTTAAAACTTATAAACAAATATCTCAAAATGAGAGAGGCTTTAGGAAACAATTATCTCCCAAATTGTCTGATATAATCAGCAGTAGTTACCAGATACAATTTACTTTGATTTTAATTAGAGGGTACTGATTACTTTACCCTTTGTTCCACTCTCTGTTTCTCTCCTCCTCATCTGATACAAGGTAGACTGTGTGTATTTGCCTGTTTTCCATTGCTGTGACAAAATGTGTGAGGGTAAGTAGCTTTTAAGGAAATACGTGTGTTTATTTTTTAATTCCCCAAGAGCACAGCATTGGCTGTTGCGAAACTCTTTTCTTGTTGATTCACTTGTCAGAGAAAGACATTATGATGGACACATGTATGAGAGAAAAGATTAGATATTAAATAAGGAACCTGCTGTGTGCCTCCATTCTTGATCCTCTTAAATGACGACCCTCTTAAGAAAAGTAATCAGGATTCCAAGGGCCTTAGATTATTGCATGAAGTAATACTGCACCTAGGAAAGATTCTAGGTTCTAACCCAATACTGTCTTTTGAGAATTAAGATTTGAACATAAGACTCATTGGGGATATTAATCCATACAATCTTATTTATAAGACAATGGAATACAAGGGCTATGCAGCTTTTTCATCTCCTAATCTAGTATCATCTGTTTTACTGTTTCTGTAATGTGGCCAAAGAAACTGCCTGCAACAAGACCACGAATCTTTCTCTGTTGGACAACTAAACCCAGTCTCCAAGCTGCATACTTAAAATCAAAATAAAGAAATAATTAAACTATAATTAAACCAGGTTTAAGAAAAAAATATATGAGAGTCAGGAAAGATAACTCAGCAATTAAGAGAGCTTGATGCTCTTGCAGAGGACTGGAGTTTGGTTTCCAGCACTCACATGGTGTGGCTCACAACATCTCATGAGTATAGCTCCAGAGGAATTTCTCTCCTCTTCTGGCTCCCTAGGATACCCACACACATACAAGCCCACATATCACACTGAATTTACACACACACACACACACACACACACACACACACATACACACTACAAATTAAAAAAAGAAACATCAGAATAAAAGTAAAAAAATCGTAAGAGTTTAGTATATGAAAACTCTTGAGTCTGTGTTCACCACAAATCTCAATGGAGATATCTAACAAGAAACAACCAAAAGGAGGAAGGATATGATTTGGTTTTCATTCCAAGAGGATACAATTCATGATGGCAACTACGTGGAGCAAGGAGCCAGAGGCAGCTGAGCACATTTCCACATTTAAGTAAGAGGAAGCAAACACTCAGTGGAGCTAGCCTGTAAAACCTCGAGGTCTGTCTTCCATGACCTGTTTCTTCCAGGACAACCCCAATCCTAAAATTTCTATAGCTATCCTAAATAGTGTACCACCCAGGGACCAATTTTTGAAACACATGAGCTCAAGGGAGACACTACACTTTCAAACCAAACCAAATTCTAACAATAGTTTGTGGTCTATAAACTGAAACAAACAAACACTTCAAAACATTCTTTTGAGCATATAAAGCCTAATTGTCTATCACTATTTTCTCTGATAAACTCTGATACTTTTTCTTCTTTATAAGTCCAGAGCAGCAAAGAATCTTGGAATGATCAAAGGCATTGCTAGATAACCATGAAGAGCCTCTTAAGCAGTATTGTTTTCAGACTTGTAATCTGTCCAATGCATGTTCATACACGTATATGTGAATATATGCCTATGGAT
This sequence comes from Peromyscus maniculatus bairdii, assembly GCF_049852395.1. Taxonomy (NCBI): domain Eukaryota; kingdom Metazoa; phylum Chordata; class Mammalia; order Rodentia; family Cricetidae; genus Peromyscus; species Peromyscus maniculatus. The sequence goes on along the minus strand of NC_134865.1, from coordinate 8,788,713 downwards.
ATATACATATTCCTATATTTATGGATATCCATGAACATTGGAATAATAAACATGAAATCAAGTTAAAACATACAAATATTTAAGGTGAACTACTCAGATTAAATCAGAAATTATATATTGTGTTATAGAAAATTAAGAAATCACATTATGGGGTCTGGAGAATTAGATCAGCAGTTAAGAGCACTTACTAACCTCAAAGAGAACCTAGACTGGTTTGCCCATACTCACATGGTAGCTAACAATAGTCTGTAACTGTTGTTTCAAAGGGATCCAATAACCTAATCTTGCCTCCTCTGGTACTGCATACAGGTGGTACACAGACAGACATTCAGGCAAAACACCTATACACATCAAATCAACATAATAATAGATAAATATCAAAAAATTGCAAAAGAAAGTAAATTTTTATTTAAAGAAGAAATCACATTTTAGAGTAAGCTTTTAATGATAGTAGTACTCACAATCTTCAGACGTAATTATAGACTAATTACTAGCAGTAGCATTTCATTCTGATTGCACACATGCTTGTAAAGCTAATATAGTGTATGCCTTGTGTTCTTTCAGATCAAATCTTGTGTGTCAAATGGTGTCATCTCAGATCCATTATTCAATAACTGCTCACAAACAAAAGAAATAATTCAAAGTATGTCCTTGTAGCTTGCCAGAATTCAGGGTTTCCCTACATATAGCTGGAAACTGTGTAGTGAAGTGACAGTCATACTTACTCATAATGTTATTACTATGGCTCACCATGCACCTGATGAGGCCACTTTTAATTACAGAACAAAAGATACCAAGGAAGCTGACAAGATCTCTGATTAAACTGTATGAATTTGGTAGAATAAATATACCAAAGAAGGTCAAACTAATGGATATGAAATCTATTTTTTTTATTTTCTGATGTATTTATGTACATAAAACACACATAAAAATTCAAAATGACTTGTCAGTCTTTTCAATTTTACCCAATATAGATTTTATAAAGGGTACCACGAAATATTTTTCTAGAATTTTTTCAGAGATAATAAGTTTCTAAATAAAAATATTTTATGAAAAATGATTTTTATTAATGAGGCTGGAGAAATATGTCAAAAATCTTAACTACAATCTGCTCTCACAGAGGACCAAGTTTTGGTTCTCAGCAACCATATGGCAGCTCACAATCATCTGTAACTCCAATACCAAGGGATCCAGTGGCCTCTTTTGGCCTTTATGCACCAAGCATGGACATTGTATACTAACACACATACAGGCAAAACACTCATACACATAAAAAGAAAATAAATAAATTTCTTTTTAAAAGGAATATTTTACTCAATACTTGGAAAGCTTATATCTGTGCATATCTAATGGTATTTTAAAATTTGCTATGATACTGATTTTTTTCATTTTTTTTGTTCTTAAAATGAGTATCAGTGAGCCACAGTCATTTTATCTAACAATAAAATGCAAATTCCATTTCATTACATTTTCTAAAAAAGATTGGTATATTGATATTATACTTTAGCCCAGCCTGCTCCCGACAACTTCCCTTCTGGACCAGAGGTGAGTGCCTGGGTCCAGCCCGGACCCCATCCCTGGCCACCAGCCACCCCGGGAGGACCTGCCCAGCTTGGCGCCGGGTTCTGGCCACCGGGCAGCTCCCCTTCTAGCCCCACCGGGAGGGATCCCCATTTCCAAGCCCCCGGCAGCCCCTGCAGTCTCCGCGCCCTGCCCCCACGCTCATCTGCCCAAGACCCCACCCACTTCCTGAGACTTAGAGACCGGCCCCCAGCTTCCAGCCTGCCCCCGAAGACTTCCCTTCTGGACCAGAGGTGAGTACCCGGGTCCAACCCGGACCGCATCCCTGGCCACCAGCCACCCCGGGAGGACCTCCCCAGCTTGGCGCTGGGTTCTGGCCACCGGGCAGCTCCCCTTCTAGCCCCACCGGGAGGGATCCCCATTTCCAAGCCCCCGGCAGCCCCTGCAGTCTCCGCGCCCTGCCCCCACGCCCATCTGCCCAAGACCCCACCCACTTCCTGAGACTTAGAGACCGGCCCCCAGCTCCCAGCCTGCCCCCGACGACTTCCCTTCTGGACCAGAGGTGAGTGCCTGGGTCCAGCCAGGACCCCATCCCTGGCCACCAGCCACTCCTGAGAGGCCTGCCCAACTTGGCACCAGGTTCTGGCCACCGGGCAGCTCCCCTTCTAGCCCCACCGGGAGGGATCCCCATTTCCAAGCCCCCGGAAGCCCCTGCAGTCTCCGCGCCCTGCCCCCACGCCCATCTGCCCAAGACCCCACCCACTTCCTGAGACTAAGAGACCGGCCCCCAGCTCCCAGCCTGCCCCCGACAACTTCCCTTCTGGACCAGAGGTGAGTGCCTGGGTCCAGCCCGGACCCCATCCCTGGCCACCAGCCACCCCGGGAGGACCTGCCCAGCTTGGCGCCGGGTTCTGGCCACTGGGCAGCTCCCCTTCTAGCCCCACCGGGAGGGATACCCATTTCCAAGCCCCCGGCAGCCCCTGCAGTCTCCGCGCCCTGCCCCCACGCCCATCTGCCCAAGACCCCACCCACTTCCTGAGACTTAGAGACCGGCCCCCAGCTCCCAGCCTGTCCCCGACTGCCATTCTGGACCAGAGCTTGCCCCTGACTTCCCTTCTGGACCAAAGAGTTGGACAAGAGAACTCCCTTTTGGACAAGAGAGAGAGTCTTCCTGAGTCTGTCAGATCTTTGTGAAACAAGTCCACTGATAAGACCAAGAAGGAATCACAAGGAGATGGGCAGACGTCAAAGCAGAAGTACATACAGCAAAATGAAGAGCAATACAGCATCACCAGAACCTAGCTCGCCTCCAACATCTAGACCTGAACACCAAAAATTGGAAGAAGCAGAAGAAAGTAGCCTTATGAGTAACTTCATGAAGAAGGTAGAGGCTTGTGTAGAGGAAAAGACAAGAAAATTGGAAGAACGCTGTAAACAACTAGAGGAAAGGGCAAACAAATTAGAAGAAAACAATAAAGCCCTCCAAGAAAACAATAAAGTCCTGGAAGAAAACATTAAAATCCTGGAAGAAAACAATAAAGCACTGAAAGAAAATCATGAAAAAGCAATGAAACAAACAAAGGAAACAGTCCAAGATCTGAAAAGGGAAATTGAAAAAATGAAAAAGACACAAACAGAGGGAATGCTGGAAATAGAAAACCTGAGTAAAAGATCAGGAACTTCGGATGCAAGTATAACCAACAGAATGCAAGAGATGGAAGAGAGGATTTCTGGCATTGAAGATACAGTAGAAGAAATAGTTCCATCAGTCGAAGGAAACACTAAAGCCAACAAAGTCATGAACCAAAATGTCCAAGAAATCTGGGACACCATAAAAAGACCAAACTTACGAATTATAGGGATAGAAGAAGGTGAAGAATACCAACTCAAAGGCACAGAAAATATATTCAACAAAATTATAGAAGAAAACTTTCCCAACTTAAAGAAGGAAATGCCTATGAAGATACAAGAAGCCTATAGAACACCAAACAGACTAGACCCCCAAAAAAAGTCCCCTCGACACATAATAATTAAACAACTAAATGTACAGAATAAAGAAAGAATATTAAGAGCAGCCAAGGAAAAAGGCCAAGTGACCTATAAAGGTAAACCCATCAGAATAACACCCGATTTCTCAATGGAGACTTTGAAAGCCAGAAGGACCTGGACAGATGTAATGCAGACACTAAGAGACCATGGATGTCAGCCCAGACTAATATACCCAGCAAAACTTTCAATCATCATAGACGGAAGGAACAAGACATTCGAAGACAAAACCAGATTTAAACAATACCTATCCACAAACCCAGCCCTACAGAAAGCACTAGAAGGAAAATTCCAACCGAGGGAAGTCAGATACACACTTGAAAACACAGGCAATAGATAAAGCCACAACAGTAAACCCCAAAGAAGAGAAGTACACACACACTACCACCAAAAATAACAGAGATGAAGAATCACTGGTCATTAATATCCCTTAATATCAACGGACTTAATTCACCTATAAAAAGACATAGACTTACAGAATGGATACGAAAGCAGGACCCATCCTTCTGCTGCATACAAGAAACACATCTCAAATTCAAAGATAGACACTACCTAAGAATAAAAGGCTGGGAAAAGACTTTTCAATCAAATGGTCTTAAGAAACAAGCAGGGGTAGCCATCCTGATATCCAACAAAATAGACTTCAAACTAAAATCAATCAAAAGAGATCAAGAAGGACATTACATCCTCGTCACAGGAAAGATCGACCAAGATGAAGTTTCAATTCTGAACATATATGCCCCAAACTTAAGAGCACCCACATATGTAAAAGAAACATTACTAAAGCTTAAACCACATATAAAACCCCACACATTAATAGTGGGAGATCTCAACACCCCACTTTCACCACTGGACAGATCTCCCAAATCGAAACTTAACAGAGAAATAAAGGACTTAACCGATGTCATGACCCAATTGGACCTAATAGATATCTACAGAACATTCCATCCTAACAAGAAAGAATATACTTTCTTCTCAGCACCCCATGGAACTTTCTCTAAAATCGACCACATACTTGGCCACAAAGCAAATCTCAACAGATACAAAACAATCAGAATAACCTCCTGTGTTCTATCAGATCACCATGGTTTAAAGCTAGATTTCAACAACAACAAAAACTACAGAAAACCTACAACCTCATGGAAACTGAATAATGCTCAACTGAATCACCAATGGGTTAAGGAAGAAATAAAGAAAGAAATTAAAGACTTCCTAGAGATCAATGAAAATGAAGACACCACATACCCAAACTTATGGGACACTATGAAAGCAGTGCTAAGAGGGAAATTCATAGCACTAAATGCCCACATAAAGAAGTTGGAGAAATCGCACACTAGTGAATTAACAGCACATCTGAAAGCTCTAGAACAAGAAGAAGCAAAGTCTCCCAGGAAGAATAGACGCCAGGAAATTATCAAAGTGAGAGGTGAAATTAATAAATTAGAAACTAAGAGAATAATACAAAAAATTAATGAAACAAAGAGTTGGTTCTTTGAGAAAATCAACAAGATAGACAAGCCCTTATCCAAACTAACCAAAAGACAGAGAGAGAGAATCCAAATCAACAAAATCAGAAATGAGAAGGGGGACATAACAACAGACATTGAGGAAATCCAGAGAATTATAAGGTCATATTTCAAAAACCTCTACTCCACAAAACTGGAAAACCTAAAAGAAATGGACATTTTTCTGGATGGATACCACATACCTAAGTTTAATCAAGACCAGATAAACTATTTAAATAGTCCAATAACCCCTAAGGAAATAGAAACAGTCATTAAAGGTCTCCCAACCAAAAAAAGCCCAGGACCAGATGGTTTCAGCGCAGAATTCTACCAGATCTTCAAAGAAGAGTTAATACCAATACTCTCTAAATTGTTCCACATAATAGAAACAGAAGGAACATTACCAAACTCCTTCTATGAGGCTACAATTACCCTGATTCCTAAACCAAACAAGGATGCAACAAAGAAAGAGAACTACAGACCGATCTCCCTCATGAACATTGATGCAAAAATACTCAATAAAATACTGGCAAACAGACTCCAAGAACACATCAGAACAATTATCCACCATGATCAAGTAGGCTTCATCCCAGGGATGCAAGGGTGGTTCAACATACGAAAGTCCATTAATGTAATACACCATATAAACAAACTCAAAGAAAAAAACCACATGATCATCTCACTAGATGCAGAAAAGGCATTTGACAAAATCCAACACCCCTTCATGATAAAAGTCTTGGAGCGATCAGGAATACAGGGAACATACCTAAACATAATAAAGGCAATATATAGCAAACCAACAGCCAACATCAAATTAAATGGAGAGAAACTCAAAGCAATTCCACTAAAATCAGGAACGAGACAAGGCTGTCCACTCTCCCCATACTTATTCAATATAGTACTTGAAGTTCTAGCCAGAGCAATAAGACAACATAAGGAGATTAAGGGGATTCAAATTGGAAAGGAAGAAGTCAAGCTTTCCCTATTTGCAGACGACATGATAGTATACTTGAGTGACCCCAAAGATTCCACCCAGGAATTGATAAAGCTTATAAACACCTTCAGCAACATAGCAGGATACAAAATCAACTCAAAAAAATCAGTAGCCCTCCTATATACAATGGACAAAGAAGCTGAGAAGGCAATTAGAGATACATCACCCTTTACAATAGCCAAAAATGACATAAAATACCTTGGGGTAACACTAACCAAGCAAGTGAAGGACCTATATGACAAGAACTTTAAGTCCCTGAAAAAAGAAATTGAAGAAGATCTCAGAAAATGGAAAGATCTTCCATGCTCATGGATAGGCAGGGTTAACATAGTAAAAATGGCAATCTTACCAAAAGCAATTTACAGATTCAATGCAATCCCCATCAAAATACCAACACAATTCTTCACAGATCTGGAAAGAACAATACTCAACTTCATATGGAAAAACAAAAAACCCAGGATAGCTAAAAGAAACCTGTACAATAAAACAACTTCTGGAGGCATCACAATCCCCGACTTCAAGCTCTACTATAGAGCTACAGTAATAAAAACAGCCTGGTATTGGCATAAAAACCGACATGTGGACCAATGGAATCGAATTGAAGACCCTGACATTAACCCACACACCTATGGACATATAATTTTTGACAAAGAAGCCAAAAGTGTACAATGGAAAAAAGAAAGCATCTTCAACAAATGGTGCTGGCATAACTGGATATCAGCGTGTAGACGGCTGCAAATAGATCCATATCTGTCACCGTGCACAAAACTTAAGTCCAAGTGGATCAAAGACCTCAACATAAATCCAGCTACTCTGAACCTGCTAGAAGAAAAAGTAGGAAATAGTCTTGAACGCCTTGGCATAGGAGATCACTTCCTAAATATAACACCAGTAGCGCAGACACTGAGACAAACAATCAATCAATGGGACCTCTTGAAACTGAGAAGCTTTTGTAGAGCAAAGGATATGGTCAACAAGGCAAAGCGACAGCCTACAGAATGGGAAAAGATCTTCACCAACCCCACATCTGACAGAGGACTGATATCCAGAATATATAAGGAACTCAAGAAATTAGACATCAAAAGGACCAACAGTCCAATTGAGAAATGGGCTTTAGAACTAAACAGAGAATTCTCAACAGAGGAATCCCAAATGGCTGAAAGACATTTAAGGAATTGCTCAACTTCCCTAATCATCAGGGAAATGCAAATCAAGACAACTCTGAGATACCACCTTACGCCTGTCAGAGTGGCTAAGATCAAAAACACTGAAGACACTTTATGCTGGAGAGGATGTGGAACTAGGGGAACTCTCCTCCACTGCTGGTGGGAATGCAAGCTTGTACAACCACTTTGGAAATCAATATGGCGCTTTCTTAGAAAATTGGGAATCAATCTCCCCCAAGATCCAGCTATACCACTCCTGGGCATATACCCAAGAAATGCTCAATCATACCACAAGAGCACTTGCTCAGCTATGTTCATATCAGCATTGTTTGTAATAGCCAAAACCTGGAAACAACCTAGATGCCCTTCAACTGAAGAATGGATAAATAAATTGTGGCACATATACACAATGGAATACTACTCAGCAGAGAAAAACAACGACATCACACGGTTTGCAGGCAAATGGATGGATCTAGAAAAAATCATCCTGAGTGAGGTAACCCAGACTCAGAAAGACAAATATGGTATGTACTCACTCATAGGAAGATGCTAGATGTGGAACAAGGATGACTAGACTGCTACTCACATCACCAGTGAGGCTACCTGGAAAACGGGACCCCAAAAAAGACACGGAGAAATGGACAAGATCTACATGAATAGCCTGGTCATGAGTGGGAACAATGAAGGGCGACAGTCGAGGGAAAGAGTGGGAGATCCTAGCTGGATCAAGAAAAGAGAGGGAGAACAAGGAATAGGAGACCATGGTAAATGAAGACCACATGAGAAGGTGAGAAGGGGAGGAAGCAGAGAGCTAGGGAGGCCCACGGAGATCCACAAAGATACCCCCTCAAAAGACTGCTGGCAATGGTCGCGAGACGGCAGGAACTGACCTACTCTGGTGATGGAATGGCCAGACACCCAAATAGTGGTGCCATAAACCCCATCCAAGGACTGAGGAATCTGAAGGCAGACATCCACGGCTGGGCCCCTGGTGGAGCACTGGGAGTCTAATTAGTGAGTAAGAAGAGGGTTTATATGAGCGAGAATTGTTGAAGCCAAGGTTGGATAAAGCACCGGGATAAATAACCAAATGAATGGAAGCACAGGATCTATGAACCAAAGGCTGAGGGGCCCCCAACTGGATCAGGCCACCTGAATGGGTGAGACAGTCAGTTGGCTTGATCTGTTTGGGAGGCAGCTGTGCATTGGTGCCAGGTCCTGGGCTCGTTGCATGAGTTGGCTGTTTGAATCCTGGGACTTATGCAGGGACACTTGGCTCGGTCTGGGAGGGGGGAATGGACCTGCCTGGACTGAGTCTACCAGGTCAACCCCGGTCCTCGGGGGAGACCTTGATCTGGAGGAGGTGGGAATGGGGGGGTGGGCTGGGGGGAGGGGTGGGCGAGAGGGGGAGAACAGGGGATTCTGTGGCTATTATGTTGAACTGAATGGTGTTATAAAATAATAATAATAATAATAAAAAAAAAAGATATTATACTTTAAATTTACATAAACCTTTGATTAAAAAATTGTTATTTTTCCTTAGTAAAGGGTAACAGAAAATATAAAAAAGTCTAAAATAGAGGAAAAATGTTTTTCAGTTACGTGTGTGTGTGTGTGTGTGTGTGTGTGTGTGTGTGTGAATGAGAGTATATTTAGAGATCTTTTATCTGAAAAAAGCCAACCAACTAAAAAAGAAAAACTATAAAGTTGTACACATGCTGTGGCACTTGCTTTATGTAAGCTGTTCTGTTCTGTGTCCTTGTGAAGAATCTAAGTGCACCTTTCACAGTTTTCCCTTGTATAATATCACACACACACACACACACACACACACACACACACACACACACACAGCTTTTCTTCCAAACAAACTGAAGAAAGGAGAAACATATGAGTACTTATGTCTTTTACTTTACTTATAAAAATTGGGATATTTTAGTGGAATTCTTTGCTATATTAGTGTTTCATCTGCAAATTGTATATATATTAATATAACAACTTCTTTACTCATAATATCCTAAAGTAAGCAAACTTTAATCATTTTCTCTTGGCCTCTTGAATGCATACAGAAATGAAAACCCTATATGACTATATCCTGAAGTAACATATCTTCATGCTTATGGCATAGCACCTCGAGGCTGAATAATCACATATGATGACATAATAACTTGGAATTTTGATAGATTTTGCTTAGTTTTTAATAATTAAAATTCAATTACAACATTTCCTCCCATCCTTTTTCATCTCTCCATTTCCTCCCATGTGCTCCCCATTGATGTTTGACTCTTAATTATTTCTACTAAAGATATATGAAATCCACTATACATCTCATTTAAAATGACAAATAAGAATTGACAATTTACATTCATTTACTATGAGGACATTGAATATATTATTTAATAAAGGGTTTCACGGTACAAAATAATTGCAGTAATTCTTGTAAAATTTATTGTCTCAGTAAGTTACATATTGACATTGTTTACTATTAGTTTTTCATAGTAAGGTCTAAGCATTCTCAAAGAAAATTTATAGCATTGTTGAGACTCTAATGTAATTACATCACTTCCTCTTCCCTTTCCTCCTTTAAAACTCTTCTAGATAACCCCCTTTGCTTTATAAGCCATGTTTTATTCAGACTCATGCTGCGTCAATATTATTGTTTATGTCATATATATTTCTCTGTCAAACTAATAACTATGTACTTTAATTTTCAATTGCTTTCAAAACTAGAATATTCACTATTTTCACTATTTTCAATTTTTTTTCCTTTGAGTAATAAAAGAAAATGTTTAATTTTAAAGTATCTGTTTTAGAATAGAATACTTTATTATGTTATTAACTTAAGATTTTTACATATAAGATATTTGCTTTTTGAAGTGGACTGAATATTTTTTTTAAAATATACTCATCTCAATTTTTAATATTATTGATACTGAGTATGGGAAAAAGCCTTCTAAAATGAATTAACTGTTATTCGGCAGCACTGCCTTTGGAGATTTGTAGATCTAACTGTTAGTTGCTGTGGATATTGCTCTATATAAATAAAACACTGATGGCCAGTGACCAGGCAGGAAGAATAGGTTGCCAGGCAGGAAGTAGGTGGGACAAGGAGAGAGGAGAATTCTGGGAAGCAGAAGGCTGAGCAGGGAGACACTGCAACCACCGCCAGGACAAGCAGCATGTAAAGATGCCGGTAAGCCACCAGCCACGTGGCAAGATATAGATTTATAAAAATGGGTTAATTTAAGATATAAGAACAGTTAGCAAGAAGCCTGCCACGGCCATACAGTTTATAAGTAATATAAGTGTCTGAGTGATTGTTTTATAAGTGGATTGTGGGACTGCGGGGCTTGGGGAACCTGGAGAGAAGCCCTCCAGCAACAGTTAGTATAGTCTCTTTAAATGGCAGACAATTCTTGAGAAATTAGCTTAATAGAAATAAATGCAGGTGCTTTAACAACACACAGCTGTGCAATTATTATGGCATTTGGGGAGGGGGGGTACTATAAAAGTCAGTACAGCTCAGTATTTCAGCTTTGCTGGCAGAAAGGGCAAATGTGTAAGTCAATGACCAATCAGTTGTCACAGAGGCAGATAAGTTGAAGTTCTTGATATTCCATGGTTGGTTTATATGAAAGTGAAGAAAAAGAATAAAAGAATTTAAGACAGAAGTTTAAAGTGTCAAGACTAGTAAGATACAGTTAGTGTTTTTACAGAATTATGGATGGCATTTATGCTTTGTATGCATATGTTGCATTTTATGTTGTCTGACAGAGAGTGACAGAGAGATCAGGTGGACCTTTCTGCCAGGAACACACATTGACAATGAAGCTGGAAGGCAAGTGAGATGCACCACCAGGTGCTGTGTTCAGCCCAGGTTGTTTTTCTCACAGTATACAGCCATTTCCCCCACGCTGTGCTTGAGAAGGCACCTTTTCAAATGCTCAGCAATATCATCCAAAGCAGCAGCAGCAGGAGGTGGAATTGGTTTTGTATCTTCAGTTTTGCAGCCACAGGTTTTGAAACTACATTGAACTATTGGGTCAAAGATCACAAGACTCACGGCCAATGTGGTGTCTTTTTGTTGTTGCTTCCAAAGAAGGTAGACTATGAGTTTTTCATCATGCTACTAGATTCAAGGTTTATAAAGGAGACACTTCATCACTAAGTGAATAAGTTTAAGAAAATAAATAAGTAGGTAAAAAAAATAACTAAAACCATCTTCTTATCCTTCAGAAAACAACAGAAATCTTATAATAGTAAAGTCATATTTTAACTTTAAAAAAATACAATAAATTACTACAAAGTGATTAATATAATATATAAAGTAAAAAAACTTTTAAATGCCAGATTAATAAGCACTAATAAGTTAGCTGTATTAAAACAGCATTTCGTTTATTTATTGATATATTTAATTAATTTGATTTCTTGAATAAGGATCTTAATTTGCAGCCCAGGTTGGCCTTTAAAACATAGCAATTCTCCTGCTTCATGTTACTGAATGCTAGGATAACAGACGTGAACCATTATGCAGTGTTTAAAAGAATGTTTTAAATTTTGTTTATTTTAAATTAAAACTACACCAGCCAGAGAATAGCTTCCAAAAAGTTATTTGAGATCTTTTGTACAAATATTCACTGTTTACAATTTTCACTGTCATATTACATTTTCGGACTTTAGAACTCATTCATGTACAAAATACATACATAGAATGCCTTGATTCTCGGTTACATTTAAGGGCCAGTTTTAAAAGGCCTTGTCCTTACAACCCTTGCATTCTTACTTAGGTTACACACAATAAAGATTGTACATTAGTAAAAGGATACATTGCATAAAATGTAAAAGGTACTCTTTCAAATTTCTGGTATTATAATTTACCAGGTTGCTTACACATACACACACACACACATACACACACACACACACACACACACACACAGGTTTTGCATATATATAATATTTTATGCATATGCAATATATATATATATATATATATATATATATACATTGAATGGATACTATGAATCTAATTTTGTGTGGAAACAAATACTGCAGTGTTTATATATATGCAGATTGAAATTAATGTGTTAACAAATAATGGATAGCTATTATCAAGAATGATGGTAAAGACATTCATGATAAATTCTGCAAGTTATTAACATATTTATTTCTTATAGAGCCTCGATAAGATAATAGAATCTAATTCCTCCATTACTGCACTGCTAATTTCCTTGGCCCTCAATTATTACTTGCAAATTTGATGATTCTTAATAATTTCAAGACTGCTACTGACATATCTGTAACAGAGAAGTGAATAGAATTAAATAAAATGAGTGTTAAATTCGTGGCCATTAAAAGTGTTCTGTTATCTGTGCAATTTTATATATTTGATTTTGTTCAGGCAATATATCATAATACTACTTTTCTTTCAATGAATAGTCCCACTGCTGTGGATGGAAGAGACATGTTGCATATAATTATGAACAGGGATGATTCTAGAAGAAGTTTCTTGTGCTTTTCCTTTAGAAGACAGTAAGTTAGTTATTTTCAAAAGGAATGTTCCTGGAGACTTATTGAAGTATGGCATTCATTAAATAAATGCTCATAGAATAATTTTAAAAAAGAGACCAATCACCCCTTTAATGATCAGATTTGAAACATGACATCACTTAAAATTTTCAAATATAAATATTGATATATCTTCAACATCATGAGTTCATTTCCTTTGGAGAAATATCCCAAGCTAGCCTTCCTGGATTGTATATTAGTGCTATTTAATTTTCTGAAAGTCTTCTGCACTTCCTTCTATTATGGCACTGCTAATATGCAATGAGCAAGTGTTTCCTTTACTCCACCTCCTCCTAAGTACTTATCTTTAGTCTTTTTGATACTAGCCATTGTTCCTGAGATGAGGTGATATTTTCATTGCATTTTTAATGGTTAGTGATCTTGATCGGTATTTTATGTGCTTGTCCATTTGTGAAATTACAACTTTGAGGAGAAATCTGCACTCCCACATCTATTGTCACACTACTCTTGATGGTCAAGAAATGAAAACAGCTTGACTGTTTAATACCAGAGAAATGGATGAAGAAATGGAATTTTTAAATAAAATTATATGATAGAATATCCTATCAATAAATGTAATAAAATCCTCTCACTTGGTGAATGTGGATAGACTTAACGAAAATATGCTACATGAAATAAGTCAGACATAGAAAGGCAAGAATAGTGGATACATGATCTTAATTATTCATGAAATCTGAGGTTGAAAAGAGGCTAGGAAGTGTGAAGTGGGCAGTAGGGATGCAAAATTTATCATCAATGGATATCAAGCTACAGTTAGGACAAGAAGTTCTGGTGCACTGTTGCCTGGTAGGATAATTATAAATAACATTTTATGACCTGTATTTCAAATATTAAAAAGAAAGTGTTTGGTTGGAAGCTCTGCCTCAGCTCCCCTCCTCCCTCCCCAAGCCCTGACCCTCTCAGAAAGGCTGCCCAGCAGTGCCTTCTCCCCTGGAGCTGCTCAAGACCCCTACAGGGTATTTAAGCTTCAGTCCCTAAAGCTGCCATGGGATTTCTTCTCCTCCCTCTCCTGCCTCACTTCTGGAGGCTTGATAGTCACCCAGGGGTGCTTTGTGCATTAAACCTGGTATGTTTGATTTGGCTTGATCTGGGTTATTGCATCAGTGGAGAAACACACTACTGGGGATTCAAAAATACTTATCAACTTGGTGCTGAACCCAGGTAGAGTTGAGTCTTTCCCTTGACCTCATGGGAAGCCTCTCTCCCTCTTACCCTCCCTCCCCTCTGCCACACTGGACCAACTTTTGGCTCAGTAAGTCATCCATTGGAAAATACAAAACCTGTAAGTGTAGTCTTTGGTCTCCAGAACAGGCTTGGAAGTGGGTAACTCTGAGACTAAATATGATCCCCAGTTGCTATAAAATTTATCCAAATTGGGGCTGTTTCACACCATATAGCAGATGGTGTGAGCTCCCTCACCCAGGATTTTTGGGCTCTGCCCTCCTGCCCCTTCCCCTTCCCTGTTCTCTGTTCATCTGTGTACTTTCAACTTGGACACATGCGTGCTTGTCTGGCTACTGCCGCCTGCTGCACCTGTGAGGCCATCTCTCCTGCACAATCCCTTCTCCCAGCAGCCTGGAGGACCCACAGCTTAAGCTCTAACCCTCTGTATTTTCCATGTGTCTCTGGCCTTTGCAGCCTGCAGCCTGCAGATCCATGTGGATACCTCCCTTATCTTCTGCTCCTTCCTTGCTTTCTCTCATCTTGCAGTGGGACTGCAGCCCCTCTGTGATATCTCTCAGTTTCTGCCTACAGGCCTGCAGCTCGTTTTCATTCTCAACTTCCTCACTCCTAAAAACGTCATTTATTCCTATGGTTTCTTGCATGCTTCTTGACACTGGAAACTCTGATTTCAGGATTTCTAAGTTGCTCATTTGGCATGGTTCCTCATGAAAAGTTGTATTTCTCTGTTTTGTGTGTGTGTGGATGGATTTGTGCCTGTATGCTTACTTCAGGCTCAGTTGGATGTATGAATGTATGTGGCCTCAGCATGCTTGTTTCTGACTGGTCTTGGATGCCGGAGTTTACATTTTCCATGTGTCAGCTGTTGCTATACAATTGGCTGCCTGGGCTCAGAATTTGCCTCTGGGATTTCCTGGTCCTGAATCTGATGTAATAACAGAGAGCTTTATTTTATGCTGTTCTACCTTACTAAACAAAAATCAGGTAAGCAATTGAGTATGGTTGAAAATCTATAAAAAAAAGTTAACTTAAAACTGCTAACTCCAAATTGGAATTGCTCTGGAAAACAACACACAACATGTGGTCTGCCACTACATTAATTGAGTACAGCCATGTGGGCATTTGCCATTTTGACTAAGGATGGAGAAGAGTGAGGCTATATGACTTCACTGCCATGTTAAGTAAAGGTGACCACATGGAGTGGGCCCACCAAGGAGACATTATGTCTCCAAGATGTTTTGGAATAGGGTAGATTTCTGTATGGCAATTCCTGTCCTGTCCTAAAAACAAAGTTTGTGAAAGATAGGATTTAAACAATGCTGGTTTACTGAAGTATCAAAGCTGCACATTCCTACAACCATATACTGGGATGTATCTTGGTGGCAGCCAGATTTTGTCAGGTAAGAGTAATCACCTTGGTATTGTTTTTAGAAACACTAAATTATTTACAATGTGAAAGCTGGGTTTTGCCTTCTATAGATAATAAACTGCTTATACCTAACAGATAATGATCCCCTGATCCTCAAATGCTTCAGAGATCTGAGAATATGACATTTGGATAAAAAAAAAAAACCCTTATGATAGAGACATGCCAGCTTCTGGCAGCACTCTGTATCTCCTCTATGGAAAATTGATAGGTACAGAAGAACTTCCAACTGGAGCTTGATTTAAATATAGCAAAGCCAGTCACAGAGGGGAAAACTGCCTTGAGCCTTAACTACTGCTAAGACCCTGTCCAGGCTGAGTACAGGCAGGATGCTGGAGAATTGATTGCCCCACTTTTCCAAGACAGGTAGGCCAGTCACCCCAAATTCCTACTCTACAGGAAGGCCTGTCAGATCTTCTGGGATTGGCAGCTGAAGACTGGTACTGCCTTGGGGCCTCTGTCCCCAGTGACCGTGGAGAAGCCTGGGATAGATACCTGGGTAGCTGGAAAGCTGTCTCACTTGTGCTTACTCAGGTGAAATTTCTCTTTCTCAGATCTGATGGTGTTTAATGACTAGGGTACTGATAGATCTACCAGTTTAATAGTTCTGCCCGGGAAGCCCCAAGGCTACAATCGCTTTGGCAGCTAATTATTTTATTAGTTAAATTTCCTGTTAAAAATACAGACAGATTTGCCTTGTTCACAGGCTTCATAGTAAATGATAAACAGGCTTCAGAATTTTAGTATGGATAAATGAAGTTTTGATAAACTGATAGAGCACTGATTAAGTTCTTAAATTTCTACGGATTTTACTGATCCCAGCTTTTAGGACTGTATAAAGGCTTTTTCAGCATCACCATATTGTCTCCAGCCACATATGACAACACTGTGCTAAAATGCCAACTCCTCTCCCTCTAAAACAAGATAGCATTGAAGAGGGTATGAAAGCTTGCAGGTATGTCCAATTCTGTTCCTCCTCACCCACACCTCAGGCTCCTTCCTTCTTCCTCCTTCACTCACCCAACCTCTTCATTCAGTAAATTTCCTCTGGTTGTTTTTTAAGTATAGACTTAAAGGTGTGTTTCATCAGCTAAAACCAAGCCCTAGGAAAAACATTCATGCCTTTTAACCAAAAGCCATAGCCTTTGCTATGACACCAAGGTGTAAATCTGTTCCAGCTCTTTGACAGACACCTGCAAATTCCTGGGATAGAGTTCTGCTACTCCTCAAGAAATCTGGCCTTGTGAAAACTAATGTCAGTCTCTGGAGCCCTTCTTTGACCCCACCCATCTTCAAGCCCATATTTTATAGGTCTACTCCTCCTGCCAGACATATGCCATAGCCAACCCACATGGGGCCCTCCAGATGCACTAGCCCCTGCACCAGCTCCAAGGACACCAACTGGGAGAGTACTGGAAAGTTGACTTCATCCACATACCTACTCAAAAAAGCTCTGTCATCTCTTTAATCCTATTGACACCTTTGCTCATTCACCCTTGCCTCTTCTGTACAACCAGGACACATCTCCATTCTATTTTTTCTGGCAGTCTCTACTCTTCCCCTGGCTAGCCCCACACATAGAGCTGGTGTCAATAATCTATGTTTGTCCTAGAAACTCTCCTTCCCTGCTGCCTCAACAGGGAATATTCCTGAAGTAATGACAGTTAACCACATGCTCCTTCACCCATATCTCCCACTGAGTGTGAGCTCACCAACTCCTGACTCCACCTCCCCACATCATCCCATGTGAGCAGGAAGTAGACAGCCTTAAACTGGTGCCCATATATCCAAGATGGTTGGAATGTTCAGTTGGAAGCTCTGCTTCAGTCCCTCTCCTCCCTCTCCAAACCCTACCCCTCTCAAAAAGCCAACAAGCAGCAGCGCTTCCTCCAGAACTGCTCAAGACTATGTCTACAGGGTATTTAAACTCCAGTCCCTAGACCTGCCATGTGATTTCTCCTCCTCCCTTCCCCACCTCACTTCTGGGGGACTTGAGAATCACTTAGGGGGCTTTGCTCATTAAACCTGATCTTTTTTATTTGGCTTATTGTATCAGCAGAGGAAACCACTATGAGGGATACAGAAATACGTATCAGAAAGTAATGAAAAAGATTCCTTAAAGTCTTCACTATAAAGGGTTGATGTATGTTTGATAAGGAAAATGTTTGATGTTTAATAAAGAAAATATTTGAGATTAAAACACTGCAAATGTATGTGCATAAACAAGTATGTAATATCACAAAATATCAACTGTTTTTTAGGGTTAAAACAATTATAAACAATGAAAATGAAATACATTTAGAAAAATAAAGAAATATCAAATATAAAAAGTAAATGTTTCATACTGAAAATGAATATCACTATAAAAGCCTCTAGGATTACTATGAAATTCACATATCATTATTCCATTTCATTATTAGTATTTAGAACTGCAAAGGTTCCATCTAAATTAATGACAAATGAAACAATACTATCAGTATTTAAATAAATAAATTATTTGTACTTATGAGTTGCGTCAGTTAGCAAAGACAAGTATAACTGAGGCATTGAACTTATTTCTCTGAATGAGAGAACTCACCCCTGCAAGTTGTACTCTACTCTCCACATACATAACATAGCATACACATTTCCTTATATATATGCATGAGATAAATGAATACATAGACATTAATAATTAACCATGTTTTAAAAACTGTGGGATAATAAACTTATGAAACTAAAGCATAATATTTGGCAGAAAACTAGATTTAATCAGAAATATGATAATAAATTCTTTGCATTATTTGAATAATAATTCATCTAGCTCTTGTTTATCTTTGTTTAGAAACCTATGATGTCCAATCACTCCAACATCCCTTACTCTCCACAATTTGACCTGTTATGGGTTTCTCAACTAACCAATACCTGCTTTAGTAACAAGCGTTTCTGTTGAAGGTGGAAGCAGCACTAATGCCTGAGTATAAACATGAGTATTTAGAAGGCTGATTGACAATGTGACCACTTAACTGAATAAAAGTAGTGCATTCTTCCCTAGGGTTCCCAGCAATGTGTATTAGTCTGATTTAAAGAATCGGGCATGAGTCCTGTTCTGTAGTACAAGCCTCAGATTCAATCAGAAAGTTGTTGGTTATATAGTAACCAGTTACGCCGCTGTTTCTCTATGTACAGAACATATCTTAACTAGAAGATCATTATTGTAGTTCAAAGGATTTGCAGCTAGATAAGAATGTTCATGACTTTCCTATCCAACCCCAACAGTCTACACAGCACTTTGCAAAGTGATGAAGAAAAGGAATAAAGTCTAAAGCAAAACAAAATTAAAACAAAACAACAGCAACAAAAAATAAACAGTTTATGCGACCAAGTGGAGTGTGAGTAGCTTAGTGCAACAACATAGTAACAGGGTAGATGTGGAAATGAAGTCAACAAATGAAGGAAAAGCAAGGTTAGATCTGTGCAAAGTATTAGGATGGCAGAGATCAGTAGAAGCAGGGTGCAGAAGAATGAGAGCCAAGTGCAAGTATTTAAGATAATGCCTTGTTTATTTCATCCAAAATGTGAGATACACATTTTGCTTTACCATAGTTATAAATGATTTAACATGATCTGGAATGGAAGAGGAAGGTCTTCTCTCTAACTCATGAGTTCTGTAAGTGGAGTTGTGGCCCAGTACTGCCTGTCACCAACTCAGCAAAAGATAGCAAAGCTATACTCTCCATGTCAGGCAATTTTTTTTCACATTCTCCCTTTGCTATGATCACATAGAGATTGCCAAATCTATCCATGAGTGCCAGAATACAATCGCTAGAATCTGTCTGTCTTTATAACGTCCTGAGAAATACATGTTTCCTTTTGCATATTTCTAAGTTATTTTGATCACATGACACTTTGTAGCTCTTATATAAGTTGTGAACCATGCTCTGTTTTATTTATGCTTTATTTTCATGAAATTCTGATTTCCTTCCTGAGTGACAGGATTATGACTCTTTTAGTCAATATATCATATTCAAACTGGCTAAATTAATACTAAAATAATCTATAAAACTGAAAAATATATTAGTGTACCTGATTTTATTGAGTGTATTTCCTTGTTATTTCATTTGAATTGGAAAGTGATGTTTCATATTATTTGCCCTTTCCCAGAACCTATTTCAGTTATACAACAAAGGTGTATATTGGATGAATGAGATACAGACTCTGATCTAAAAATCAGAACTAAGGAAGTAGTTATATTCAGAATCCCAGTGTCAAACAAATAATATATTAACTCTATTACAAATAAATATAAATGAATTTTTAGGTAGAAAGTACTAATAAAACACTCCAAAATACCTTCACAGCGAACACAGCACTGGGTTGATCTTAGAAAAAATAATACAGGTCATGCAAAATGTAACAGTATATACAAAGGAGTCAGCATGCATCAAACCACTTGTAGGTGAATGAAGATTTTTTTGTAAAAGCATTAATAGGTTAACCATTGCTGAGTTCTTGGAAACCTATAATAGTCATATAAATAATAATTTCAAGAAATATTTCTCTCATTCTCTGTGTCTCTCTGTCTCTTAGTCTCTTTGTCTCTGTCTCTCACTTCTCTCTATTTATCTAGCTCTCCTCTCCTGCCCCAATACAACACTTACATTGTTCATTGACTAAAGCTTTTATTCTGTGTCTTTATGGCCCCTGTTCCTTACAACTGCAACTGTGATGCCCTGGCTTACATGGATGAGTGCTGGAGTAATATGAATCACTCTGAGTCTAGGAACACCTGACAAATCACTTGGCAACAGTTTACTCCTACAAAATAGAAGATTGGTTTTTTTTCCCTCCAGTTCAGAAAATAAGAGATTTTCCTAAAATAAATTTATTCTACTAATGCCTCAAAAAGGAGAAAAGGTAATGTATCCTTTAACAAATACGTTCACAATAAGCAGTGACCTCATTGCCCAGGAAATGCCAGGAAGATACCTTTGATTGTATAATGAAGAAATGACTTTGCCAAAAGTGTTTTTCTGTAAGCCAGCATTGTGATTGTATAATTTATTAACAATTCTGTAAAATTAATTCCTTTCATCAATTTACTAATGTCTACTCAAATTTTGTCTTCATTTTCCTCATTGCTTTCTTTCAACTATAACATTTTCTTTATTCAATAAAATTTGTATATGTGTATATATAATTTCCATATTACATTATGTACACAAATGACTATTATTTCCTTCTTTGTAACCTCTCCAACATTATCTCATTCTTTATCATTTCACTTTGATGAAATTCTTTCCCTGGTGATAATGGGAATCATGGACATCAACCCAGACCCTGGATGCTGCAGGACTATAGATACAGACATGGTCCCAGGCAGCAGGTGGGGACTGGACAACACCATGGTCCTGGTTGACAGCACAGAGCAATCAGATCAGCATGGCCCTGGTGGTACTTGTGTGGCCACAGGTTGCGGCCTAGACCTCAATCATCTTTGGTGGCAACATGAGCTACAGATATCAATATATATCTCAGCTGTGGTAGGATCATGGACCCTAACATGGTCCTTGGAAGCATCCTAGGCTCAAATGTCACCATTATCCCAAGTGGCAATACAGGCCACTGGGATCAGCATGGCCCTGTGGCAGTATGGCTCTAAGATACCAACATGGCCCAGGTGGGGGCCCAGACTACAGACCTCTTCATGGCCTTAAGTAGTGAAAGGAGCCACAGACATCAAAAAGGTAACCCTAGGCTGTTCAGGGGCTTGGCCCAGGACTTGGCCCTTGTCAACAGCCCAGGCCCAGAAGCCAGGACACATCCTTGGACTTGGCTGGTTAGTTTTCCGTTCACATCAGCCTGTTCCTTACCACCCTCACCTCTTCAAAACTGTCCCAATCCTCAGCCCATAAACCATTCTGCCCCCCTCTCTCCTCCATTTCCCCACCCTGTACTCATGTACCATAATGGCACCAAACTGGTGGCTCTTTGATGAGTCCTGCCTACCCCAGCTGCAAGGCATGGCAAGGAACTGTTGCTCTTCTTCTCCTGTATACCTGGGCCTGGAAACCATGGGTGGTGCTTGGTATGAGGGTGCCAGTCAGAGATGCTAGGCAGGCTCCTGGTTGATTGTGCCCTCATCCCACCAAGGCGCCTGATGGGGAACTATCTCTATGCTCTACCTGTTCAGACCTAGAAAGTGCCGAGCAACTTATCTTCTTTAACAACTGTCTTAGCCTTGTTTATTTTATTCACCTGTAGCCACTTTTGTGTGCTTTTTCTTTCTCTTTATTCTAAAGTACTTGTTCTTGTGTCCTCAGTAACACTGGTGTGATGGCCATAAATTATTTTAACCTGACAGTTTTTGAGGACGTTTTTTACTTTCCCCTCAAATTATGATAGTTTGGCGGTATCTTTTGAGCTGAGTTGACATTTGCTGTCTTTCAGGAATTGTAGTACATCTTTCCAGGTATGACTGGAAGTTTTCCAGGAGAAGTCAGCAATTATTCTCATGTGCCTGCTTTTATGTGACTCAGTCCTTCTCTCTAACAGCTTTCAACACACTTTCTTTGTCCTTGGATGAGTCTCCTGTGTATGAATGTGAAACTGTTTCCTTAGATTTGGAAATGTTACTTCTATGGTTTTCATCAAAATAGTTCCTATTGCTTTAACAATAAATTCTTCTATTTTTTTTATTGTGCACAAAGGTACCCTTTCCATGGTGTCCCAAATATTTTATATGTTTTATTCACTTACTTGAAAATAAAACAGATGCCTAAACTTGAGGAAATGATTCATTCTTTGATAATCCCTTCAAACCTCGAAATTCTATCCTCCAAATAGACGATTTTACTGGTGAGGCATTTCATTGAACAACTAAATGCATTATCATCCAGTCTGGCTTTTCTTCAATGTTTCTATCTCTTTATTTAATTCTATTTTTGTTGTGGAATAATCTTTTTGTACACTGTGAAAATATGTCACTCTAATTGGTTTAATGAAAAGCTAAATGGTCAATAGATAGACAGGCTTTTCAGGATACTGGAAAGAAAAAGGGCGGAGTTGACAGCCAGATGGAGAAGAAGCAAGACATGCACAAGGACAGGTAAATGCCATGAGTCACAAAGATGAATAAAAATTGGTTAGTTTAAGTTATTAGAGCTAGTTATAAACAAGCCCAAGCTATTGACCGAGCTCTCATAATTAATAAGAACTCTCCCTGTGGTTATTTGGGAGCTGACAGAAAAAGTCTGACTACAAATGACACCCAACATTGGGCGATGTATATCCAGATACGACCAGAGGAAGCTTTAAAAAGACACCAAACACACAAAAATGGAGCCAAACTTGGCTTCCTAGTCTCTTGTCTCATGCTGGCTATGGTACAGAGACACATCTCCCAGCAGCTGCCTGCATGCTTGAGCTGCCACTGTGCCATGAACTAAGCCGCATGGCGGGTTTAAGGTTCTGCTCCAGCAGAAAGAAAAGGTTACAGGTATGCAATAAAGCAGAGTCAAATGGAAAAAAAAAACTCTAAACAGATTACAGTGTGTTTAGAAATGTCTATGCTTAAGAAAAAAAAAAAACAAATGTATACAGTCTAGAAAAATAGTACTTTTTTTTAAAGAACGAGTAAATTAATAAAATAAAGCCATATAAGCATGGAAAATACACAGGGACTCTGTGTTAACTTTGAATTTTTACTTGAAAAATGTTTTATTCATTTTGCATATCAATCACAGATCCTACTCTCATTCCTCCTCCAGCTTCCCCCACTGCCCAGCCTCGCTGCAGCCCACCCATCCCCCATCCCCTCCTCTAAAAGGGAAAGGCCTCCAATAGGGAGTCAGTAAAGCCTGCTACATTCAGTTGAGGCAGGAGCAAGGCCTTCCCCACTGCTTCAAGAGTGAGCAGGGCATGCAACCACAAATAATGGGCTTCAGAATGCCAGCTCATATACAAGGGATAGATCCTGATTCCACTGCCAGTGGCCCCTCAAACAGACCAAGCTACACAACTGTCTTCTACATGCAGCCTACATGGGCCTACATGTAGGTCCCATGCAGGTTCCATAGCTATTGTTCTAAAGTTCCTGATTCCCTGCAAACTTTGTTCAGTTGTCCCTATAGATTTCCCATCATGATTTTGACACCCCTGCTTGCTCATTTAATCTCACTTCCCCCTCTTCAACTAGACTCCTGGACCTCAGCCTGGTGCTTCATTGTGAATCTCCGCATTTGCTTCCATCAGTTACTTGATGAAGGCTCTATGATGACAGTTAGGGTACTCATCATTCTGATTACCTGAGTAAGCCAGCTCAGGCACCCTTTCCACCATTGCTAGTAGTCTAATCTGGGGTCATTCTTGTGGATTCCTAGGAATTTCTCCAGCCCCAGGTTTCTCCTTTCCCCCAAAATGTCATGATACATATCAAAATATCTCTTTCATTGCTCTCCCACTCTTTCCCTGTTCCAGCTTGACCATCCCATTCCTTTATGTTCTCATCCCCTATCTCCTACCCTCTATTGCCCCCATCCCATTTATTCATGAAGATCTCATCTATTTCTCCTTTGCAGGGTAATCCATGCACCCCTCTTAGGGTTCTCCTTGTTAGCTAGTTTCTCTGGAGCTGTGGGTTGTAGTCTGATTATCCTTTGCTTTAAATCTAATATCCACTTATGAGTGAGTACATACTATGTTTGTATTTCTTAGTCTGGGTTACCTTACTCAGGATGATATTTTGTTGATGCATCCATTTGCCTGCAAATTTCATGATGACATTGTTTTTACAGTTGAGTAGTACTCCATTGTGTATATGTGCCATGTTTTGTTTATCCATTCTTTGGTTGAGGGGTACCTAGGTTGCTTCCAAGTTCTGGCTATTACAAATAATGCTGCTATGAACATAGTTGAGCATGTGTCCTAGTGGTATGATTGAGCATTCCTTGGGTATATGCCCAAGAATGATATAATTGGGTCTTGACGTAGATTGATTCCCAATTTTCTGAGAAGTCCCCATACTGATTTTCAGAGTGACTGTACAAGTTTGCACTCCCACCATCAGTGGAGAAGTGTCCTTCTTGCTCCACATCCTCTCCAATATAAGCTGTCTTCAGTGTCTTTGATCATAGCCATTCTGACAAGTCTAAGATGGTATCTCAGAGTCATTTTGATTTGCATTTCCCTGATGACTAAAGATGTTTAGCAATTCCCTAAATGTCTTTTGGCCATATAAGATTCTTCTGTTGCGAATTCTGTTTAGTTCTGTAGGCTATTTTTTTTAATTGGATTGTTTGGTATTTTGATGTCTAGTTTCTCGAGTCTTTATATATTTTGGAGATCAGCCCTCTGTCAGATGTGGAGTTGGTGAAGATCTTTTCCAATTCTGTCGGTTGTCATTTGTTTAATTTACTGTATCCTTTGCCTTACAGAAGCTTCTCAGTTTCAGGAGATCCCATTTATTAATTGTTGCTCTCAGTGTCTATGTTACTGGTGCTAAGAAATGGTCTCCTGGAGACAGAGCCCGCCAGAGCCAATTGAACTGAGACCCACTGAGACTGCAACTACTCCCTGAGACAGACTCCACCAGCACTGATTGGACTAAGAGATGACTCTTTGTTCTCAAATCTGAGCACCCAAGTGTCTAGACTTTGGGCCCAAGGGCACAAACCTGTTCCCCCATACTACCACCCATTGCAATCCCAGATTGAGGCCAGCAGACCCTGCAACCTACAAGTCCCATTTCACTCCACCCCCCAAACTCACCCACCTTCTGAGACTACAGCTGTTCCCTGAGACACAGAGTCCCTCATCACTGATTGGACCAAAGGACCCTGATTAGATCAAGAGCTCCCAATGGACCAAGAGCTATGATTGGACCAAGAATATTAATCAGACCAAGAGAGGCTCCCTCAGACAGAGACACCACTTGCACCAAGTGGAAGAAGATTTGGTTATATGCCAATGCAAAAATACAGTCAGCAATATAAAAACCAATATGGCACTACCAGAACCTAGTTGTTCTATGTCAGGAGACCTGAACATCCCAATGCTGAAGAAGCAGAAGAAATTGACCTTAAAAATGACTTTAAAAAGATGATACAAGTCATTAAATAGGAAATGAAAAATTCCCTTAAAGAAATCGAGGAAAAGACAAACAAAAAAAAATTGGAAGAAATCAATAAATCCCTTAAAGAGAGCTAAGAAAACCAAGAAAAAGCAATTAAATAGGTGAAAGAAACAGTTCAAGATTTGAAAACTGAAATAGAGACAATAAAGAAGGCACAAACTTAGGGAATGCTGGAAATGGGAAATCTGAGTAAATGAACAGGAACTATAGATGCATGCATAATCAACAGAATGCAAGAGATAGAAGAGAGAATTTCTGGCATTGAAGATATAATAGAGGAAATAGATTTTTCAGTAAAATAAAACACTAAAATCAACAAAGTCATAACACAAAATGTCCAGGAAATCTGAGACATCATGAAAAGACCAAACCTAAGAATAATAAGGAAAGAAGAAGGAAAAGAATACCAGCTCAAAGGTACAGAAAATATATTCAACAAAAACAGAGAAGAAAACTTTCCCAACCTAAAGAAGGAAATACTTATGAAGATACAAGAAGCTTACAGAACACCAAATAGACTTGTTCCAAAAAAAGTCCCCTCACCAAATAATAATCAAACCACTAAACATACAGAATAAAGAAAAATTATTAAGAGATGCAAAGGAAAAAGATCAAGTAACATATAATGGAAGACCCATCAGAATAACACCAGACTTCTCAATGGAGACTCTGAAAGCTGGAAGGTCCTGGA
Source organism: Peromyscus maniculatus bairdii (assembly GCF_049852395.1). Lineage (NCBI taxonomy): Eukaryota > Metazoa > Chordata > Mammalia > Rodentia > Cricetidae > Peromyscus > Peromyscus maniculatus. Next base: position 8,762,482 of record NC_134865.1, on the reverse strand, counting down.
CAGATGTTATGCAGACACTGAGAGATATGGATGCCAACCCAGACTATTATATCCAGAAAAACTCTCTATTGCCATAGATGGAGTAAACAAAATACTCCATGATAAAAGCAGATTTAAACAATACCTATCCACAAATTCAACCCTACAGAAAGCACTAGAAGGAAAAATCCAACCCAAGGAAGTTAGACACACCCATGAAAACACAGAAAATAGATAATCCCACACCAACAAATATTAAAGAAGGGAAACACACAATACTACCACTACCACTACCAAAAAATAACAGGAATTAACAATCACTGGTCATTAATATCCATTAATATCAATGGTCTCAATTTACCTATAAAAAGACAAAGACTAACAGAATGGATATGAAAACAGGATCAATCCTTTTGCTGCATATAAGAAATACACTTCAGCTTCAAAGACAGACACTACCTCAGAGTAAAAGGGTGGGAAAAGACTTTATAGTCAAATGGACTTAAGAAGTAATCTGATAAAACAGACTTCAAACTAAAGTCAATTGAAAGAGATTTGGAAGGACACTATATATTTATCACAGGGAAAATCCACAAACATGAAATCTCAACTCTGAATATTTATGCCCCAAATACAAGGGCATTTGTAAAAGAAACATTACAGAAGTCTAAATTGAGCATCAAACCCTACACACTATTAATGGGAGACTTCAGCACCTCACTCTCACCAATGGACAGGTCTGCCAGACAGAAACTAAACAGGGAAATAAGGAAATAACAGATATTATGACTCAAATGAACTTAATAGATATCTATAGAACATTCCACCCTAACACAAAAGAATATACCTTCTTCTCAGCACCCCATGAAACCTTCTCTAAAATCGACCACATGCTTGATCACAAAGCAAATCTCAACAGATACAAAAAAAATTGGAATATCCTCCTATATTTTATCAGACCACCATGTCTTAAAGTTAGATATCAACAATAACAACAATTACACAAAGCCTGCAATCTCATGGAAACTGAATATTGCCAACTGAATCACCAATGGGTCAAGGAAGAAATAAAGAAAGAAATTAAAGATTTTCTAGTATTCAATAAAAACAAATGTACAACATACCCAAACTTATAGGACACTATGAAAGCAGTGCTAAGAGGAAAATTCATAGCACTAAATGACCACATAAGAAGATAAAGAAATCTCACACTAGTGACTTAACAGCACATCTGAAAGCTCAGAACAAAATGAAATAAACTCACCCATGAGGAATATACAGCAGGAAATAATCAAATTGAGGACTGCAATCAATAAAATAGAAACAAAGAAAACAATACAAAGAATCAATGAAACAAGAGTAGGTTCTTTGAGAAAATCAACAAGATAGACAAGCCCTTATCCAAATTAACTAAAAGGCAGAGAGAGAAAGAGAAAGAGAGAGAGAGAGAGAGAGAGAACATCCAAATTAACAAAATCAGAAATAAAAAGTGAGACATAACAACAGACAATGAGAAAATCCAGAGAATCATAGGTCATACTTCAAAAACCTGTACTCCATAAAATTGAAAATCTAAAAGAAATGGACAATTTTCTGCATAGGTACCATATACCAAAGTTAAATCAAGACCAGATAAACAATTTAAATAGATCAGTAACCACTAAGGAAAAAGAAATAGTTGTTAAAAGTTTCTCAAACAAACAAACAGGACCAGATGGTTTCAGCACAGAATTCTACTAGATTTTCAAAGAAGAGCTAATATCAATACTCTTCAAATTGTCCCACACAATAGAAACAGAAGTAACATTACCAAACTCTTTTTATGAGGCTACAGTTACCCTGATACCCAAACCACACAAAGATGCAACAAAAAAAGAGAATTATAGACCAATCTGTCTCATAAACATTGATGCAAAGATACTCAATAAAATATTGGCAAACCGAATCCAAGAACACATAAAAAAAAATTATCCAACATGACCAAGTAGGCTGCATCCCAGAAATGCAAGGATGGTTCACCAAAACATGGAGAACAGTCCCATCTCTCAGGGAGTTGAGTCACACAGACAGCAAACTATGGCAGCCTGTGTTCTTTGGAAGACTTTATGGACTTGGAAGAATCAAACAGGAACTAAACTATATCATGGGATAATCTTTTTGTGCTCTATGAAGATGTGTCTCTGCCAAGGCACCTTCTGATTGGTTTATAGACCTGAACAGCCAATAGCTAGGCAATTGAGGACAGGCAGGATTTCCAGGAAGAGATAGAAACTCTGGGGGGAAAAAAGAGGCAGGATTTGCCACATGAAGGAAATGGGACCTAGGATACTGAGGAGAGGTAATGAGCCATGTGGTGGAAAGTAGATTAATATAAATGTGTTAATTTAAGTCTTAAGAGCTAGTTGGGTGCAAGCCTAAGCTAAGGTTATGATTTCATAATTAATAAAATGTGTCTGTGTCATTATTTGGTAGCTGGCTGTCCAAAGAAAATCAGACTACAGTACTAGATGACTCTTCCTAAAGAAATATCTCACACAGTATCAGCAGGTCAGCAGGTACTATGAAAACTGCCTAGTGGGAAAGTAATTATAGTCTTACCAGGTATGATATCTGCAAATATGAGAGGATGTGAAGAGCATGCAAGAGAATTAGAGGGGGGAGGGGTGAAGTGGAAGTGATATAAATACAGCATTATTATACAAAATACTCAAAAAGTTACAAACTGAATTAAGGAACTCTATGTTCTGATTGACCCCTTATAAAATTTTCAATTCATAGAGTTATTTATAAAGCAAAACATAATTGAAAAAGTACATGAATAGGCAGTGACATGTTTTACTTTTAAGAATAGGTATTGTCTTACTAGGCTTTCTGTTGCCATTATGAAACACTATGACTCAAAGCATCTTCTGAAGGAAAGAGTTTATTTGGCTTACATGTATAGTCCATCATGAAGGAAAGCTAGGGCAAGAACTCAAAAAAAGAATATGGACACAGAAATTGAAGCAGTCTCCCTTTGGATCAATGGCTGTGGAGCCTGCATGGGACTGGACTAGGCCCTCTGCATGGCAAGACAATTGTGTAGCTTGATTTGGTTGGAGGGCCACCTGGAGGTAGAATCAGAACCCTGGTGCATGAGGAGGATTTTTGGAGGCCACTACCTATGATGGCACACCTCTGTGCAGCCTTGAGGCAGGGGGAAGGGCTTGGATTTGCCTCTACTGGATGTGCCTCCCCCTGAGAGGCCTTGCCTTCTTGTGGCAGGGAATGGGGGGGGGGCATTTGGGGAGGAAGGCTGTGGGGGGTGAAAGGAGGGAAGAGGGTGATCTCTGATTTGTGTGTAAAGTGAAAAAATTCTTAATTAAAAAAAATTGGAACTCAAGGAATTAGACATCAAAATGACCAACAGTCCAATTAAGAAATGGGCTATATAACTAAACAGAGAATTCTCAACCGAGGAAACTTAAATAGCTGAAAGACATTTAAGGAATTGCTCAGCATCCCTAGTCATCAGGGAAATGCAAATCAAAACAACTCTGAGATACCACCTTAGGCCTATAAGAATGGCTAAGATCAAAAACACTGAAGACACTTTATGCTGGAAAGGATGTGGAACTAGGGGAACTCTCCTCCACTGCTGGTGGGAATGCAAGCTTGTACAACCACTTTGGAAATCAATATGGCGCTTTCTTAGAAAACTGGGAATCAATCTCCCCCAAGATCCAGCTATACCACTCTTGGGCATATACCCAAGGAATGCTCAATCATACCACAAGAGCACTTGCTCAGCTATGTTCACATCAGCATTGTTTGTAATAGCCAAAACCTGGAAACAACCTAGATGCCCTTCAACTGAAGAATGGATAAATAAATTATGGCACATATACACTCAGCAGAGAAAAACAATGGCATCATGAGGTTTGCAGGCAAATGGATGGATCTAGAAAAAAAATCATCCTGAGTGAGGTAACCCAGACTCAGAAAGACAAATATGGTATGTACTCACTCATAGGAAGATACTAAAGGTGGAACAAGGATGACTGGTCTGCTACTCACATCACCAGGGAGGCTACCTGGAAAACAGGACCCCAAGAAAGACACAAGGATCGCCCAATGATGGAGAAATGTCTGAGATCTACATGAACAACCTGGACATGAGTGGGAGTAATGAAGGGCAAGGGTCGAGGGAAAGAGAGCCTGTGGGAGTGGGAGATCCCAGCTGAATCAAGAACAGAGAGGGAGAACAAGGAATAGGAGACCATGGTAAATGAAAACCACATGAGAAAAGGAAGAAACAAAGTGCTAGAGAGGCCCACAGAAATCCACAAAGATACCCCCCACAATAGACGGCTGGCAATTGTTGAGAGACAGCCGGAACTGACCTACTCTGGTGATGGGATGGCCAAACACCTTAATAGTCATGCCAGAAACCCCATCCAAGGACAGAGGAATCTGGATGCAGAGATCCATGGCTATGCCCCAGGTAGAGATCCAGGAGTCCAATTAGCGAGAAAGAGAAGGGTTTATATGGGCCAGAATTGTTGAAAGCAAGGTTGGATAAAGCACAGGGGCAAATAGCCAAATGAATGGAAACACATGAACTATGAACCAAAGGCTGAGGGGCCCCCAAGTGGATCAGGCCCTCTGGATAAGTGAGACAGTTGATTAGCTTGAACTGTTTGGGAGGCACCCAGGCAGTGGGACCGGGTCCTGTCCTCAGTGCATGAACTGGCAGCTTGGAACCTGGGGCTTATACAGGGACACTTTGCTCAGCCTGGGAGGAGGGGACTGGACCTGCCTGGACTGAATCTACCAGGTTGAACTCAATCCTCAGGGGAGTCTTTGCCCTGGAGGAGATAGGAATGGGGGGTGGTCTGGGGGGGAATGGGAGGGAGGGGGAGAACAAGGGAATCCATGACTGATATATAAAATTAAATTTAATAAATAAATTTAAAAAATGAAAAAAAAAAAGAAATTGAAGCAGAATCATAGCGGGATGCTGATTACTGACTTGTTTCTTATGACTTTTTTGGCCTGCTTTCTTATACAGCTCAGAACTACTTGCCCAGGGCCTGGGACCTCATATACAAAATATTAATCAAGAAAATTTCTCACAGGCATACCCACAGCCAATGTGTTTGGTGCATTTTTTCAATTGAGTTCTCCCTTACCATATGACTCTAACTTGTGTCAAGTGGACCAACAAATCAACCAGGGACAAATGATTCCTTTTCAACATGACACATGAACACATCACTATTAAATGAGAACTTTTCCTTTCTTGTTTATCCCCAAGATACCATGTTAATATCAATGCCACAATAAAAAACTTTTCAACATTTGAGAATCCTATGGTCTTTCAAAATTCAAACACTTTGAAAGTTCAGACTCTTTAAAAATCCAGAGTCTCTCTAAATTTCCCAAAATTTCTTAACAAAGAGATTTTGTAATAAATCTCTTTTGTAAGTGGTAATCTTGGAATTTTGATATTGTAAATTGTAAGCTACAACTGTCTTTCTCCAGGAGAAGAATACCAGTGTACAAGCACAATCAAAGAAAAGCAAAGTCAAACCAAGTCTAATAGTGTGAAGCTCACAGTCAGACTTCTGAGCCTCACAATCTTTCAAGTGCCGACGGCTTTGGGTAGAGTTAGAGAGAAAGATCTGTGACCCACAGCACATAGAGATTGTCTCTGAGGCACAGGTTGTCTCCCTTCCACTCCACAGATGCTGCTGCTCTTGGTGTTTTTCAGATGGCACTCTTCCTTCCAAAAATGTTGAGGTCTCTGCTGAAATCAGGCATCACTTTCACCAATAGGCTTTCTTGGACTCTCTTCAGGTACTCTGACCATGCTACATGGTAGCAAGTCTCAACTTCTCTCCATAATTCCTGCAGTCCTGGAGTTTCTATTGCAACTGAGAATACATCTTCATCAAAATTTTCTCCTGGCCTCTCATGGTACTAAACTTCAGTTTCTCTCCATGACTTTTTCATGCCTTCAAAACTAGTATCACCCAGGAAACTCTAACACATTACCAACTTTTGCTCCCAGCAAATGATATGGACTTGGGCACATTATAACAGAGCTTCTGTATTCTGACCCTGTTTAGGAGGTACTCACCTGTTTTAGATCATCAATGGGGATGGTTTCTTCTTAATCACTGCTACTTTCTCAGACCCAACTAACCAGCATTGCTTGTCCTAGAAAAGTTGTTTCACTTCTGTGGTGCACATGTCTTGTTAATCATGACTGATTCTTTGTCCCCCACCTTACTGACCAGAGCTACAGACAAGATTCTTAATTCAAAATATCACTCAAATGGCCCTTGTACAGTCTTCCCTCTAAAACCTCTGAGTCTGTGTCTAGTTGATACAAGCTAGCCAGCACAATGGTAAACTGACATAGTTTCATGTCTGTTTTTAGCCCTTATGCAATTCTACTGCTTTTCTTTGCCTAAAATAAGATTTACTTATATTGTTTTGCTTTAGAAATAAAAAGAAAAGCTAAAATTGAACTGCCTAAATATTTGTGGATAAAGTTTGGTACAACCATAGCAATATTTAACTGTGTTTCAGATTTTAAGAGAATTAGAATAAATCCTATATTTTATGTAATATAACTTTCAAAAAAAATCCCTGAATCTAGAAATAAAAGTTCTATTTCGCACTCCTCAGTATTTATCTGGCTTGGCCAGGGTGGTACTTAACGTAGTTCAGGCTTGAACTTACACTCATCTAAAACCTATGTGATAAAATTGCCATTACACAGCCATTTTTATTAAAACATACAACTACTTTTAAATCGGAGTTTCACTTTTCTCACTGCCAAAAGTGGTTGAAGAATGTTTCAGTCTTTCTAATAGCCGTGGGACCAATGTACCCGCCTTTACTGCTGTGGTGTTTAAACTTTTATAGTCATTCTGGAGGAGACTGCAAAGCCAAAGTGCAGCTGACTCAGTAGATTACACTGAATCATAGTAAGCCTTGGTATTCTGAGAGTGTTTGAGTCCAGGCTTATTAATTTACTATACCAGGGACCTAAGGCAGAATGTCCCAGGCATCTGAGATACAATTCTATTTTGTTTCTTCAAATTAGCAAAAATGAAAATATAGGAAGAAAGAGATACTGTGCAATTTATATTTAATCTTTCTTCTGAATAATCATAAAATTCAGAATATAAGCATGCAAAATATATTATTTAGTTATTATTTATAATGGGATACAATTGAAGTATCTATCTTTGAGGAGTTAAAAGCCCAGAATTGTAAAATAAATATAAATAGAATGTTAAAGTCTTAAATTACAAATGGAAAGTATTAATGCATCATGGTCAACAGTGCTGATGTCCTGTAGACAACTCTGGGCACCTTCATTTCTGATTATCCAATGTGGAGTCATATCTTGCTAATCTATGCCCAAATCCTAACAATTCTAGTTATTTCTTTTTGAAAAGTTTTTAACTGTTTTTTTCCTGTTGTTGTTGTTTTTAATCTCCATGTAATATATGAAACAGTTGGTTTCATATACTTTGCTTTTCTCAAGCTTTTGACATTTCTTTTCTTCAGCTATAAAAACCATGTTGTCACCATTTTTCTCAGATCAAAAACTTAATTACCTTTAAAAAAATATTTTTCTGAAAGTTTTGAAAAGATCATGTGAATTTTGCCTTAAATCTGTTATCTGATTTCTTATATTATTGGCTTATGTATATTGAACCAACCCGCATTTCCTTATATAGACAACTTAATCTTAGTGGATGATATTCTTGATATGTGTTTGTATTTGGGATGCTAGTATTTTATTTAGTATTTTTGCCATTATATTCATGAGTGATTTTAGTCTGTAACTTTTTTGGTTTTGTTTCTTTATCTGGTTTGAGTATTAGAACAATACTAGCTTCATAGAATGAATCTGGGAATAATCCTCCTGTTTACTTTTTCAGAGGAAGAGGTATTGGTCGTTAGTTCCTCTTTGAAAGTCTGATAGAAGTCTGCTGTGAATCTATATAGCCATTTAAACCTGAACTTTTAATGAGAAGGCTTTTCATTGATGTTTTAATCTCTCCTTTTGTGATAGATCTGATTAGGCTGTAGTTATCTTGCAGAGATACCATTGTGGGAGTTGGAAGATAATGCTGTGCAAACAATGAAGCAGTAAAGTTTACCTTCACATTCTATTTTTAAAGCAAAGCACATACCACCAATTATTGTATTTGAAAAATGTAAACAGATAAATAGCACACTGATTATAAGAAAATAACTGTAGAAATAATTTAAATAATAAATCCAATTGGATTATATGAGAATATAATTTTGAATACAAGTAAATTAAAGTTTAGGCATAAGAAAAGCAATAGAATTACTTAAGGGTTAAAAACACACAAAATATATCACTTTGTTGGTTAGTTTTTGTCAACATGACATACAAACTAGAAGATTGGGAACTGCAACTGAGAAATTACCTTTTCAAGATTGTCCCATAGGCAAGTCTGTGGGGCATATCCTTGAGTGCTAATTGATTTAGGAGGGCACAGACTGCTGTGGGTGGTGTCATCCCTAGACAGTTGGGCCTGACCTCTTAAAAAAAGGTAGCTGAGCAAGGCATGGAAGCACGCCAATAAACAGTTTTTCTTCTTGATCTCTGCTTCAGTTCCCTTTTTCAGCTCCCTGACTTGACTTGTTACTCTGGCTTCCTTCTATGATGGACTGTAACCTGTGTGCCTAGTAAATTCTTTCTCTATTTAGTTGCTTTTGGTCAGTGTTTTATTGTAACAACAAAAAGCTAGCTAGAACAAAAAAATGGTACTCTATAAATTGATGATATGACCACTCTGTAGTATGGTCAAGGGGAAGGTTTTTATTGCTTATATGAGGGAATAGTCAGAAGCATCTGAAAGAGTCTAGAGCAAAGGTAGAAAGAAGTAGACTGAACATGGCCAGTAGAAGTAGGAGCAGATGAGAGAGGGAGAGAGAGAGAGAGAGAGAGAGAGAGAGAGAGAGAGAGAGAGAGAGAGAGAGAGAGAACCTATAAGGAATAGCAGGGTTATAAGGAAAGTGAGTAGCTGCAGAAAAGAAAGCCCATGAGCTGGGGGCAAATTTAGAGTAAGGGAGTAGACAAGAAAAGCCAGGATACCATCATGGACTTTGAAATATGTAACATGTACTTGTGATTCTAGGGAAACCTAGAGGCCACCATGTGCTCTGGTATGCTAATAGGTATACCACAGGTAGCCATTTGTCCCTTCTGCCAGTGATAAGAGAAATGATTCCTTTGTTGGAGTGTATTTACAATTACTTGTCTTATAATCCCTGTGCTTAATGTATCTCTTAACTTTTTTTTCCACTATGCTGTTCCCAATAAAATAATTGGTTACGAGATACACTGGTACAATAGTGATGTAAAAATTGTGGGTGAAACTGTTCACAATTTGATCAAATTTAAGGCCCAATCCATAATAAAAACCCATCTCTAACACTGCTTGGCTAGACAAAAATGAGAACACATAGGAAGTGTACCTAGTAAAAAACTAAATAATATTGTTCTAGTAAAGAAATGTAGTAATAAAATGTTTCCTAATGACATTCTACTATATTCATAGATCAGTGCCTCACTGCCAGGATCAGAGAAGCTTTCTCCTTCAAGAAACAGGAACGAATACAGAGAACTAAAACTAGATATTGTGTTGAGAGTGAAAGACTTTGGAACATTCAGTCCTAATTGATATGTCTTCATCAAACTTCTCACCTTTGGGCTCAAGAAGCTATGTGGAAGAAGAGACAGAAAGAGTGTAAGAGTCAGTGGTGATAAAGGACACCAAGTAAGAAGTGCTTTTCAGACACAAGATTGACACCCTCACCATGGCAACATGCACAGGGCCTATATACTTCCAATTTAGATGAGGCCTCAGCATTGAGAGTGGAAATGAATACAAGCTCTAACTATAACCTAGAAGTTATCTCCAATTGACAATATTACTCAAAGGACAAAAAATTTCCTAAAGGAGTGTCACTGAGCCTATAAACCACATTTAAGGGCAGGCTCCATGTCCAGCAATAGATAGCCAACAAGCCATCAAAATAAACACAATGGTATTCTGTGCAGCTTTTTTTTAAATATGGGTCCATTGCTTATATATTATTCTTTTTGATTTTGTGTTTCTATAGGTTGTGTGTATGTGTGTATGTGTGTGTGTGTGTGTGTGTGTGTATTTGTGTCTGCATGTGCATGTGTTTCTTGGGCTTTTTCTTTGTTTCTTTGTTGGTTTTTTTTCTGTTATTTTGTTTTATTCTGTTAATTGCTTGATGGTTTGTTTGTTTTCCTAAAGAGAGAGAGAAAGAAGACCCATAGTTAGATAGTGGGATGTAAGGATCTGGGTGGAGATGAGGGAGGGGAAATCCTGATCAGAACGTATTATATAAAAAATGTATTTCTCAATTAAAACATAAAAACTGAGAGCACATTCATAGTGTATGTGCACTTCACTTTATTTGATTTTGTTCTTACACCACTTTGAAGACCTTGAAGGAGATTAGTAACATTTTTGAATATGTAAAAAATGAACTGGTGATGTCTTCAAACAAAACTTTCTCATCCTTCTCTGCTGTTTATGCAAAATTTGATATTAGATAACAATTTAAAGTTGTTTGACATGTGTGCTCAGTGTAATAACCCTGTGTGGGAAGACAGAACATATAAAGTTTGGTGGTGGTGGTAGTTTATTTCTTTTTAATTTTTAGCCTTTTCTTCCCCTAGGCATCAGGGTTTGAATTGTTTAATGATTAATCTGCCACAGTGTTCCAGGAAAGAATGAGTTCCAGCTAAACCAGCTATGACACAATGTATCAAGGTGATATCAAAATTAATATCACATCCAATGAAAATAAAAGCAGCTATTTGGGCCAGGAGGCGGTGGGACACGCCTTTAATCCCAGCACTTGGGAAACAGAGTCAGATCCTGACGGTGGATCTCTGTGAGTCTGAGGCCAGCCTGGTCTACAGAGCGTGATCCAGGACAGGCACCAAAACTATACAGAGAAATCCTGTCTCAAAAAAACAAAACAATAAAGCAGCTATTGGAAGAGATAACTATACACTCATGTTTACGGCATACATAGGTGGCAAATATGTCAGGACTCTGGACTTCCTTATATCTAACATGTGTACTTTGTTTATTTGGACCTACAAATTCCATCTCTCCATCCACTACAGCTACTATTTTAATCTCTGATGCAACATGAATGAATGTTATTATGGTCCCAAACATAAATAATATGAAATAGGTATCATCTTTCAGTTTGACTTATCTGAACATCTCTAGGTTCCAATCTAAATTGTCAAAAATAACAAGATTTGCTTCTTTGCTTATTTTCTTATAACCAAATACTATTCTATGTTGAGATTGCACATGCTCATGTATGTCTCTATTACTATAAATTTAATATAAGTTAATTTCCTTTGGAAGTGATGTTAGTAGGTATTTTTTCTGAAGTGAAATATTCCTATCTGAGGGGAAGAGGGAGGATCATAAAACCCAGGAAACTAATGCAAGTTACTAGGCTCATAAATATTACACGATTCACAAGACCCTGCTCCAAGCTTATATGAATAGTAAATAATTACTGAGAAGAGAGTCTCTTCAGGGGGAGCTGTCTGAAACTTTAATACAGAACTTCAGAAATGCAAAATTTCTTAGTTATCACCTACACAGGAGTAGGACATCTGGATATGTAACTTCCTTTGAGTGACCCATGCATTTGTAAGTCATCTAATAAACTCACTGATTTACCGAGGTGGACATGAGTAGACTCATTTCCTTGATCTGTCATCATTGCTCCAAATCAGTAGAACAGATATTTGTACAGTTCTCTCCAGGAGAAGGAAAAGCACACAGTCATACTGGCATAAAAACATTGAGCCATAAAACTAAATATGAATATGGGAGGAGTATGATGTGCTTTAGTGGCTTTGCTGAACCCCAGGGTGAAGCAGGAATTTTAAAATGGAGATGATGACAGGGAAAATTATGGTGGACAACAGTCCTGCCCTCAGTAGCTCAAAACGTTGACAATTTCCAGGAAGAAATAACAGAGCCTTTTGGCCTAAACATGGAATTACATTGGTGGGGTCCAATCTTTGAAGATACTTGGTTTCTTTGAGATAAACTGCCGGGAAGACTGAAAATTATTGACATCTGGTTTCTAGAGCATCAACACTCTAGAAGGCTTTGAACTATGTAGTCTGATGATGCTTTTATTTTGACCTGGGTGTTTTTGTTTACTTACTTCAATTTCAGTGTACTTGGGAGATGTGTCTTGGTTAGAGCATCATCAGCCTCACTTGGATAAACTATAAAATCTCACCAGCATAAATTGTCTTGAAGAGGGTACAGAATGTAAAATTAAATATAGCTTTTGGATGATCCTGGAAAAATAAGGAAAAATGGAGTAACATTGAAATGACTCTTTTGAACATCTGGGGAAAAAAATGGAGTGACACTCTGGTGGATCTGAATTGCCTGTACTGGGTTCATAAGGATATGAAGCAATCAAGAATATATAAGAAAGGCCAAAAGAGATTAGCTGGTTTGTTCTGGTCACTCAAAAGCAAATGTTGTAGGATGTGTGTCAGTCTCAAATCTTGATAGTAGAATTGGGAGGAAGGCAAGCATAGCATTAATGAGCATCTTGAGGCTTTATAGTGGAAGAAACATTCATGGACTCAAAGGTAATTTAACAAAATCATATAGGTAAAAAGGAAAATACTGAGTTTCTCCTAGAGGTGGACAGATATCCCTATTATGTGCATTTCTCCACCACAGGAAAGTATATTGTGAGTTGGGGTTGTTTGTTTTTCCCAGGACCCTCTCAGAAGTCAGGTATAGTTGGCCTGGAACATATCAGAGCTGAGAAGCCAGTTCTTGTGACAGACACAATAGAAAAGAGCATGACTTTGTGCCCCCTTTTATATGAATTAGGCTGTGTAATACAAACCAGGTATATCAAGGCTTGAAAATGCGAAGTCTCCCATTCTGAGGAGACTAGAACACTGTAAAATGTCTAGGAATTACAGAGTGGCAACTGGGTCTCCTAGTTTGCTTTCCATTGCTGTGAGAAATACCATGAGCAAAAGAAAATTGGAGAGGAAAGAGTTTATTTAATCTTACAGCTCTCAGTTCAGCACAGGAACTGGAGGAAGAAAACTGGAGGCAGGAACTGAAACAGAACAATGGAGGAATGTTGCTTCCTGGCTTACCCCCCATGACTTTCATTGGCCCTGAGGTGATATCACCCAGACAGTGGCCTGGGATCTCCCACATAAGCCATTACTCAAAAAAAAAAATGGCTCTATCAATTTGCCTATAGAGGTATTTTCTCAACTGAAGTTCCCTCTTCCACGGTGATCATAGCTCAGCTCAAGTGGAGGAAAAATAAAAATAAAACTAGCATAATGAGGTAGTATTTCCTATCTATGTGACAGTATCCATAATTGTCTTTTAACAACAAATATTTGTTAAAAATACATTGCTAATATTTATTTGTTTTTTAGTATTTCCTTATCTTTACAAGAAAAAATTGTTAGTACTTGGAGTAAACAGAAGAAGCACTCAGTGCTGTGGGATGTCTTTCTGTGTGCTGTGAATATGTGTTGCTTCCATTGGCTAATAAATAAAGCTGCATTGGCCTATAGCGGGGCATGATGGAGCCAGGCAGGAAAATCAAAGATAGATAGTGTGAGAAGAAAGGAGAGTAGGAGGAGACACCAGCTCGCTGCAAGCAGCAACATATAATGGGACACAAGTAAAGCCACGAAATATGTGGCAATACATAGATTAATAGAAATGGGGTTATTAAGTTATAAGAGCTAACTAGAAAGAAGCATGAGCCTTAGGCCATGCAATTTGTAATTAATATTAAGCTTCCAAGTAATTATTTTATAAGCAGTTGTGGGATTACCGGTGAGAGAGATTCATCTGGACTTCAGATGAAAGGTGGGACCAGAGAAACTTCCCACAACAACTCAGAGGCCCTGCAAAGTCTCTGTGGACAAGATTTTATTATAGAATTATGGCTTTGAGTGTCATACAGTTTGGGAAAAGAATCTGGAAGAACTGTAAAAATTGCGATTAAGGAGTTTGGATAAAAAGGGCAGTTAAGTAGTTTCCTGCATTCGTGGGAAAGGGCATTCCAGGAAACACAAAGATGTTGAGTAAAAACTCTTATACAAGGAGTAAGCAACCTCCCTGTGAGTTGTTGACTGTGGTAAATCCTGAGACCCCACCACCCACAAGGCTATCGCCAGTGATTTTGGTTGCCTGGCAGAATTAAATGGTAAGACCTTATTACAGAAGACTCCACAAGCTTTAGCTAGTATTTACCTATGATCTGTTTCTTACTGGTTGGCGCTCATAGTGACCAAAGGTACCATGTTGTTGGAGATTTGTTATTAATTTTTCTACTTTTTGATAGACTCTGCATGCTTCTACCAATATCAACACGCTAGTCCTGATGTATCTACCAGTGAAATAGTGGCACAATCATTATAGGTATGGACAAGTACTTTCTAGAAGAGAACTCATATCTTATTCTGTAAGATGCAACATGAGATCAGTGGCTGGAGAAAATACAGAGCCTCAAGAAGGTAATCGTTGGTGTTTTGTTAAATATGTCTAATAAGCTTCAAATTCCCTTCTAAACATGTGTTACTTTCACAGAATATGGCAGCTGTCAGCTTCAGTTATGGAGTTGAAGGGAAGTTTTTAATTTTATAATAGGTTGATGGTAATTGTGCAGACCCATAACTGGTTAAAATGTTAAGAATAATTTATTGTTGTGGTATAGAAGATCAATGCTCACACAGACAGATATACAAATAAATATATAAAAATTTATAAATAAAATACATAAGACTCAGAGAACATCCAATAGAGGGACAGAAGGAATATAAGAGAAAGGGAAGATTCCTCTGATTGTAATCATTCTATCCTGGATGGTAGAGACTTGCTCACAAGACTTAAAAACTAAATGAAATTTAAATGATCCAGGGTCATAAAACTTAGAAGATTCACAAGACTTCCTCAAATTAATGGGAGCAGTAACAGTATCTGGAAAAAAAAAAGATGATGCACTTCAATGGGAGCTTAAAATTGGGCAAGAGTTTCACTAGATATTGTCCATGAGGATGAGTCTTTCAGTAATGTTACAATGTTCAATCTCTCAAACTTCTGCAAGTAACCCATGTCTTAGTTACTTTCCTATTTCAGTAAAAAAATCCACGACAAAGGAAACTTATAGAAGAAGGAGTTTGGGGTTTTGGTTTCAGAGTGTTAGCATCCATGATGGTGGTGTGGAAGCGTGAGAACAGAAAGACCTGAGAGATTACATCTTGAGACACAACCACAAGCTACAGAGAATAAGAAACTTGGAAGAGTATAACATTTTTGAAAATGTAAAGCCTGACCCCAGTAACACTCCTCCTTCCACAAGGCCTTACCTTTCAATCCTTCCCAAACAGTTCCACCAACTGGACCCAAGTACTCAACTATATGAACTCACAAGGATCATTCTCATCCAAACCACTACAACCAATCTTTCTGTAATGACAAGAAGCTCTAAAGTCTGGCAAAGTCTTACATATTCTATAAAGCACAGATCAAAACGGCCTTTTCTAACACACAACTTATCTAACTGGTCCAAGCTGATTTATTCACACTCTTATGTGACATAATGTCGTAAATTTGGCTTTGTTCATCTTGCCCACTATCACCAGTTCTGAAATTAGTTCTGAGGAGGCAAAGATGGAGTTTTTTTTCTCTGTATTACCCTGACCTCTATACAGCATATTACAGATGCTCTTTCACCAATTCATGAATTAAATATAAATATATGTGCCATTAGACAATAATTTATTAGCCTATAAATATTTTATATCATCTTTATTATGTATTCTGCTGAACTAAATGTAGTGTTTGCTAGTTAAATGGATTATTATGATATGATATGTTATTTTCTTCTCATTGATTATTCAATAAGTTCAGAAACCCAACTTGATTGAAGCGATCACGTCTTTGTTCTCTGCTGATCAGAAAAAAAAAATGCCAAATTCTGTAATTCTCATCAGCTCTACTTTGATTGACTGCTATAAATTTGTCATCATTTTTTATGTGAGCCATACTTCGGTAGTGTCATAGTTACTATTCTATTAATGTAAAAAGACACCATGACCAAAGCAACACTTATAAAAGCATTTAACTAGGGGCTTGCTTATGATTTCAGAGGGTTAGTCCATTATTATCATGACTGGAATCAGACAGGCATAGTGCTGGAACAATAGCTGAGAGCTTTAAATTATAATCAACAAGCAGCAGGCAAAGAGAGAGACTGGCCTGGGCTTTTGAAACCTCAAAGCTCATCCACAGCCACAGTGACACGCCTCCTCCAACAGGGCCACATTTGTTGCAATAAAGTCACACTTTAGTTCATTAACTGGGGACTAAGTATGCAAATATATGATTCTATGGGACCATTTTCACTCAAACCACCACAAATAGCAATTTTTTTAAAAAAATATGCACTGAGTTTTAAATCTTGAACCTTGGTAATATCCTATCTCACCAATGCTGCCATGTCATACCACTCCAGCCCTTGAATCTCAGTCTACTTTGAAGTTTACATTTTAATTTCACTTCTTAAATGTATGATATCCATTGACTGTCTATTTTGCACATTTTTGTCATTCTTGCCTTCATATATACCCCAAATATTCCATAGCATTAAAAATGATTTTTTCTTGAATGTAGATTACATTAGTTATTAAATATAGTGTTAAATTTCAGTGGTTATCAATTGGCTTTGAAGAATAAGTGGACATGCATATTTGGGGGATGTGGGGATGTGGGGTTGCTTGGGAAAAAGGGCTGGGGGTGGGAGGAGGGAGGTCTGTGGATAGCATGAAGAGTGAGTAGAAAATTTCTTAATAAAGAAAAATAAAAATAAACAAATAAATAGAAGAAAGAAAAAAAGAAGCATTTATACTGTGAAATGTAGAACTATTTTATTGTTGTCATTGATGTTGCTTCTTTTATATCTTCCTGTTTTAAGAATTATGGTGATTTCCATAAACTGGATTGCATAAAGTTTTTTTTTTATGATACTTCAGTTAGATCACAAACAAAATATGACCACATATCATGAAAAGATTTTCTTGCTCCTTCAACTGTGGCACATAGTTTTGCTTGATAAAGTAGCCAGGATTGGCATGTGAGCTCTTTTAATTCATAGTACATTGCTCCAGCATCATCTGGCTTTTAAAATTTTCCATTACACAGCATCTGTTATTCTTTACATATGGTTTGTGATCTTTTTCTCACAATTTTCAATAACCTCTTTGTATTATACATTAAGCATTTTAACCATAACACTCTATAGGCAATTTCTTTTCTGTTCCTATCTGCTTGGTTCTCTGCATAATTTTTGCAAATGCATGGGTATGTTTATATTTAATTTGGGGGAAATTTCTTCTATTATCCCATTGAAAACCTGATTAAGGCCATTGGCCTGGGATTCTCTTCCTTCCTCCTTTTATGCTTACTATTTGAAGGCTTAGGATCTTCATGGGCTCCAAAGTCCCTACATATCTCCCCCTTTTAATGTTTTACATTCTTTGATTGAATGATCCACTTCTTCTACTGTATCTTCAAGTCCTAATAGTGTGTCTTCCACTGCATCCATTCTATTTATAAGGCTTTCCCTTCAGTTTCCCAATTGAGTTGCTGAATTTTTCCATTTCCCTCTTCATGTCAAAGGTAGGTTTTCTTCAGTATTTCTATCTCTTTACTGAATTGACTTTCCAGGTAGGAATTTGCAGTGTTATTTTATTCAGCAATATATTTGCATTTTTTCAAACTTAACTACAGAGTTATTCCTATCCTCTTCAAGTTCATTGAAATCTTTGTTCATTCCTTCTTCAATCTCAGTGAATTATTATATCATAATTATTATCATGATAAGAGCTTATGTAAGGAAGTTGTGAACTTGTTATGAACTATGAAAGTGACAGAGTACAGAATGTTATAGGCAGAGTTATCCATCCTTGGAGCTGCTTCCAAATTACTACATAAAGACTTAGCTCAGGTTTATTACTAACTAGCTTTTACACTTTAAGTTAACCCATATTCCTTATTTACACTGTGGCATGTGGCAGTACCTTTGTTAGCATGGCACATTTTTTAATATGCCTTTTTTATTATTACTATTATTTTTATTATTAAGAAATTTTCTATTAATTTTACATATCAACCACATATCCCCCTCTCCTCTCTCCTCCTGCCTCCCAGCCTTCCCCCCAATCTACCCCCATTCCCACCCCCTCCAAGGCAAGGCCTACCAGGGAGAGTCAGCAGAGCCTGATACATTCAGCTGAAGCAGGTTCAACCCCCACCACCATCACCACCAAGGCTGTGTAATGTGTCTCACCATAGGCAATGGGCTCCAAAAAGCCTGCACATGCACCCAGGAAGGATCCTGAGCTCCTGCCAGGGGCCCCTTAAGCAGGTCAAGCTACACAACTATCTCGCCTATACAAAGGGCCTATTCCAGTCCCATGGAGGCTCCACAGCTATTGATTGGTCCACAGTTCATGAGTTCCCACTACTTTGATTTGGTTGTCTCTATATGTTTCCCCATCATGATCTTGATGCCCCTTGCTCATAGAACATTTATCCCCTGCTCTCTCTGCATCTGGCTGGCAACTCGTGACTCTGCCCTTCTGCTTCCCAGAATTTTCAATTTGGCTTTCTTGCCTAACTTTATCCTGTTTAGTTATTAGCCAGTCAGCTTCTTTATTATACCAATCACAGTAACAAATCTTCACAGTGTACAGAAGGATTATTCCACAACAGAATGTTCTTCCCACAACCTGTCCTTCTAGAAAGAGTTGCATAAGTTGTGATAAATAGATGTGCTTGAGAGCAAGGACATAAAGGGAATGATCTCACATGCCCATATTACCTCTGTGGAAAAGGTAATAGGATAGGTGGAATATGCTTGGCTGTTTTCCATGATCAAAAAAATATTCGTAAGATATAAAACCTCTATAGTCCCTCACTGGACTTGTATATGCCTGAGTTAACTGAAAACATCACCCATGTATTGTTTGCTTTGGTAATAATAATGAAAAGAGCTCCATTTATAATGTACTTCCATTCAAATGCTTTCATCCCTCAACTCTCTCATGAGATCTTTGTCATTTTCTTTGATCTGCATAGACTTAACGATGCTGACCAGGGAAGGTGTACAGTTATTCTAAATTGTATGTTCTGGGATCCATCTATGTAATTCTTATTAGAGAAAACTTTTATAGGACTTTCTCTTTCCTCTCTCTAAACCTTCCTGTGCCCTCATCCCCTCTTAAAGTCGTAGTCTTTTTTAAAGTTACAGATATGGATATATAAACTAAATCTGCTTAGTTGTTCATCTAACAGTGAAGCTAAGAGATTTTACACTTGCAAGTCAACTGGTGTCATATTTCATGTTATCTAAGTAGTCATATAGTTGAAATTTCAAGGTATAGCTTCCTTACCATGTCTAGAAACAGAGTCTTGAAACAGACTTCCTCATCCATCCTCTGGACCTTGTAATCATTTTGCTTTCTCTTCAGTAATGTTCCCTCATCCAAAAGTAATTATTTATGGTATTGGAAAGATTACTCAATGGTCAAGAACAAGTTGTACTCTTGCAGAGTACAGAGTCTGTTCCTAATGGCCACATAGGGTGACTCATCACCAGGTCTAACATCAGCCCCACTAGAAAAAATACCCTTTTGTCACCTTCACAAGCATCATCATGTACACATAGACATATATACATATAAACAAAATGTGCTTGTAAACCTCTGCCTTGAATGCCCGCATTGTTGCCATCTTAAGATAATCATTATAATAAAATATATTATTGTTATTTTTATTCAATATCTATTTTAGTGTTAAGCAAACATTGCAGACAGTTTTACAGAATTACTATAGAGTGCATAATTTGTTTTCTCTACTGTAAAACATCTCTCACTAGCAATTACTAATTAGTCAAAAACCTTCAGTTACTCAGATACATCTCAGTTTTAATCTTCTACCTTAAATGGTTCTATTGTACTTTCAAGAATTTGATTGTTGTGATCTTCAGGCTTCTCTTTTTGAATCAGGTGCTCAGGTTTTATTGGTATTTGATGACTTTATGATTATAAAAGCATCTAGTTTTCATAAAACATATACTGTAGTTTTCCTTGATTAAAATTTGCATCATTTTTTTTCATGGCATTGGGATTTAAGGGAAATTGTCACAGGTGAAGATATGATAGGGCAATAATGGCACAAAGCTTGTTGTAGTAACCAACCAATGTATGATTTGACTCAAGGTCTACTCCATGAAATGAAATACATACCTGACACTGCTTGGGTGACCAAGAACCAGAGACTTGATAGCCCCTGACCTAGGGTAAAAATGAAAACTCCTGCTCTAAAAAATAAAATAACTCCTAATGATATTTTACTATTCTCATAGATCCGTGTCTTGTTCAGCAGTCGTTAGAGAAGTTCTCACCTGAGGCATATGGCAACAAATACAGAGACCCACAGGCAGGCATTATACAGTGAGAAAGGAACACAGTGTAATATGAGATGTCTCCATAAAATCCCTCACCTCAGAGCTCAGGGAACTGTGAAGAGGAGGAGGCATGCTAAAAGACTATAAGGGCCAGAGGGGACAGAGAACACCAGAAGCACATGGCCCTCTAAGTCAACTGAACAAAGCTCATGTGAACTCACAGAGACTGAAGCAGCAAGCTTAAGGTTGAACCAGGTTTGCAACAGGTTCTTTATGTATATATTACAGCTTTCAGTTTAGTATTTTTAAGGGACTCTAGAGTGTGTGAAAGAGTGGATCTGATTCTAGGCTCTTCCCTTGGCACTCTTTCTCCCTTGTTGGTTTTCCATGCCATACTTCAATGTGGTGTTTTTTGTTTTATCTTATCATATTTTATTTTGTTGTTTTGTTGTTAAAAAAAGAAGGTTCAAATACATAAAAAGAAGCATATAAAGTTAAAATAGATTTTTTTTTGTTGTCATGATTTCCACAGTGATAATTAGAATGCAAGCATATGTTATCTCTCATTGGTGTTTATTCTAAAAATATTCATTTTTCCTTGTAGAAAAAAAAAAGTAGAATCTTTGAAGTGACTTGAATCCCATTATCTGCCTTCCTAACAAACTCTCTAACATAATTTCTCTCCTAAATCCATGTCATATGACTAGACTCTGCCTTTGACATGCATCTCCTTTACATTTCTAAACCACGTAGTGAATTATAACTTAATGACATTTACACTTGCTGACAGTTCTATGTGAGCAATCCTTTCACCAAGGATGCATAGAATTTGGTCCCTCGCCTCTTAGTTCTTTGGATACATTCTTTCCTTACGCTTGTGGTTATAGTGTATGTGCCTTCGGACACTGATGACATTGACACACTGATGACATTGACACGGGAGTTCAGCTGGCCTCATAAGTGCCTGTGTTCTGCGGAGACACACTCCTAACTTTGAGTGCCCTTGTAGGACAGAGTCACTCTTTTACTTCTGCTTCCCCTTCTAGGCCTGCCACAGCAGGTCATCCTATTTCTTTATGTTGCTTAGAGATGACACTTCAGTGTAAAGATTGATCCCCTCACATAACACTTCACCTTGGAACCTCTCCATTGCAGCTGAGGTTATGTATGTGCCCTTGCTGACCTGAATGGTTGAGAGCAGACACATTCAGGCATACAGGGAATGCAGATGTTTTATCAACTAATATTCGCTTATCGTTTATACTTAGGATTTTTTTTTCAAGACCACTGTTTCTAAGCTAGCTCTCTAGGGAGCTTTTTGGATGGGGGCAAATGACAGACCTTGACAATATTCAGGGTGATAGGCTATAAAAAGAGTGAACAAACTATAGCTTGGAGTGGCAATCCCGCATGACATTCAGTTTGTAAATAAATTTTGAACCTGAGAAACAAACACTCATTGATTTCTCTCTTGCCTGTAGCTCTTTCTGAACTATCTCATATGTCCACAGAGTTTAGCAGATACAACAGAAAACCAATGGCCTGTAAACCTTAAAATGGTTACTCTGTATCGCTTTACCTAAAATAATGTGACACCCACCACTGTTGAATGAGCTTCTAACAATAGTTAATGAAAGTACATGTCTGTGTGGGCAGGGGCATTCCTGCTTCCATTAGGCTGTCTCTGAGATGATTCCAGCACCACTATTTCCAGAAGACCTGCCAGCAATTCAGTGATGGACCACACAGTATTAGTTTCCTCCTTCCCTGAGATCCTTCCTTTCTCCCTTCACTTTTGTTTCCTATTATTTCAGTTCTTTTCTAGAGAAGAACAAAGGAACACAGAAAGTTATTGCGGTAATTACAATCTAGGGTAGATCTTAATCACAGCATAGGGTTTTAGTAACTCTTAGCACTCCAGATTTTCCTGGTCTTTTTCTCCATTTTATCTACTAGAGTTGTTTTGATTTGAATATTAACCACTGCTCTGCCAGAGGATCATTGTTTGAAGAAGAGTGGATCCCCACACAGTAGGGCTGTTATGAAAGGTTTTGGATTCTTTAAGAGGTGGAGTAAAACTAGATGAAGTGGGTCACTGACAACAGACCTTGAGGTTTTATGGCCCCAGAGCCACACCTTCTCCTTTCTCTACTTCCTGGCCCTGTTCACAGTGTGGCAGGATTCCTCAGGCTCCTGCTGAGTTTTCAGAGAGACATCCTGCCTCAAACTGTAACAAGAATAAGAACTTCCTTTTCAAAGTAACTCCCTGCCGTGTATTGAGTCACAGCAACAATGAGTGAAACCAGTGTCAGTATCTACTAAAATATGGGTTCCTTTATTTTTTAATTGTCTCCATTTTATTACTAGACTCAAACATCCATGGATGCAGGAATCCCAGTGAGTTTCCAACTGTTTTAACCATTGCTGTAGGTAGGAATCCAGAAGAGCTCAGTGGCTAGCACACAGTAAGAGTTTTAATACTCTTAGTTTAAATGAGTGAATTATGAATTTTGTCTTTTATCCCAATTCTGGGTCCCTTCATCCCTTTCTTGAGATTATTTTATAGGAGCACATAACCTGAAACACATTTTCTATCACTTTTAATGAACTTCCTAGAGACTGCTTTATGTATAGTTGTGGGTCTGCTTTTTAATTCATACTTTCTAAAGTTTTTTTTTTTAATTTTTTGAATTAGTATATTTTATGTATCTGAGTTTTTGCATTCTTGTATATCTGTATACTATGTTATGTCCAGTGCCTGTAGAGGTCAGATGAGGGTGTCAGATTCCCTGGAACTAGAGTTAAAGTTTATTAACTACCCTATGGGTCCTGGGAATCACATCCTTACCCTCTTCAAGAACAATTGCTCTTAACTTCTGAGCCATCTCTAGCCCCAATTTCTTAAGATTTAACCTTCTGCTTAGGAACTGTAGATCTGTGGTTCACCCACATTCACCTATATCCTGTTTTTCTGCTCCTTCACTGTCAGGTTTCTGCTTTCTTTACTTTGATACCCTGAATGTGAAAGCTGAGACAGTGTCTGTTCTCAGGTGGATGGGATCAGTGATAATGCAAAACAGAGTTCCCTCATATTCCAGTGCTGCTACAATCAGTAATGGTAAAATGGCAAGTAGTAGTTTAGTACATCATTACTAGGTCCACTATAAGGAAAGTTCTGAGAAGATAAAGATCCCGAATAAGGAATAATATAGTGTTTGGTGTAACTGGGATCTTAAAAGGTCTTATTAATTAAAAAGAAAAATGGAGCCAGATATTGTGGTGAAAGCTGAGAGACCAGTGGAATAAAACAAGCTAGCCACACATTCTTACTGCTAGGAAATCCTCAGCCCAAGAAAGCTACTTCCTGTATACTCGTGCCTTATATACCTTCCTGTGCCCTGCCATCTTACTTCCTCTCTCTACCCAGCTCAAACACTTTCTCTTTCTGCCCAGGTCTATCACTTCCTGTCTCCCTGTACAGACCTCCAGACCTCTATGGTTAACTAGTGCTGGGATTAAAGGCATGTGCCACCATGCCTAGCTCTGTTCCCTGTGTCCCCTTAAACTCATAGAGATCCGGATGAGTCTCTGTCTTCTGAATGCTAGAATTAAAGATTTGTACTACCACTGCCTGATCTCTGTTTAATATAGTGGTTGGCTTTTTCCTCTGATCCCCAGGCAACCTTTATTTGTTAGAGCAGAAATAAAATATCACCACAGCTTGGTGATAGGTCAGCAGATAATCATAGACATGAACTCATCTATCTCATTAATAGAAATTACCAACATTTTTTTATTGAAAATACATTATAATAGATACATCTCAACACAATTTCCCCTATCTCTACTCACCCTAACTCCTGTTCACTTCCTTTTTCCCCTAGATCTATGGTGCAGTAGATTTGTTTGTATTCTTGATCCAAGACCATCACTGGAGTTAAACCTTGATTCAGAGGGATGAGTGCACGTTCATCTGGCCAGAAGAAACCATAGTTTTCTGGCTGACCCATATAAAGATAGAGAGACACAGAGAGGAAGAAGGAGGGGGGTTGGAAAAATTCCGGGGTGATTTTAATCTAGGAAGATGGAGAGGAAGTTCAGCTGATTATCTTCACCATAGCTCTGTGAACCTGTCAGGTTTATACAATAATATCTGACCCCTAAGCTTCATTTATTAATAAAACAGTAAAAGAAGTCATTATAGACCCACTCCCTATCCTTTTTCCTTCAGAAAAGAGTAGACCTCCAAGAGGAAACAAACAAACACAACAGAACAAGATACAATAAGACAAGGCAAAAACCTTCATATCACAGCTGGACAAAGAAACCCAATAGGAGGAAAAGAGTCCCAAGAGCAGGAAAAAAAATAAAACAAACAAAAAACAAAAACAAAAAAAACAGAGACATACTCTTTCCCACTAAGGAAAACAAGCTACCAGCCAGAGCATTCACTCAGAGGACCTGGTACCGAGCCCTGCAGGCCTGTGCTTGCCACTTCAGTCTCTGTGAGCCCCTGTGAGCCCTGCTTAGTTGATTCAGTGGCCATGGTCTTCTGATGTCCTCCATCCCCTCTGACTCCTGCAATCTTTCCTCCCCTCTTCTACCAGGTTCCTGAGCTCTGAGGGGAGGAACCCGATGAAGGCTTCAAATTTAGACTCTGTCTGCACAATGTCTTTGGCTGGGGGTCTGGGCACCTGCCCCCACTGCTGCAGGAGGAATCCTCTTATTAAGGATCTTTTCATTGATTAATATTTTGTCTGTTGTGCTTGATTCTGCCTTAGGTCTCTAGGTTCCCGACCATTCAGGCACTGTAGAACATGGGTTGCCTCTCATGCTGTGGGCCTCATGTTCAACCGGCTATTGGTTGGCTACCCGTAGAAGTTGTGTGAAACCATTTCCCCAGCACATCCTGCAGGCAGGATAGATGGTAGCTGGAAAGTTTTGTGGCAAGGTTCATTCCAGGTTTCACTTCTGGTAGCCTGCAGAGAATCTTCTCATACCAAAGGACTAGATCATCCCGTGAATGTTCCATGTGCGCACCAGCTTGACCTCTCTCTCTACCTTCAATGAAATGTGTGAATGTCCTCAGCAATGGGGCCCTGCTGAGTTTTCAGAGACATCCTCACTCCTAGCATTAATCTGGGTTATTTTGGGATCTCCATGGGAACCCCTTGGCCAACAACTCAACCATTTGCAAACCCATCCCGCCACTAGAAACCTTGCCAGGCTACAAAAGATTGTCATTTCAGACTCCATTACCAGGAGTCCTTACTAGGATCACTCTCATAGTTTGCAGGAAGTTTACATTACACTAGGTTTTCACACACAAAGCATGCACCCCCAATTCTAGCCACCTCTAAGGACATTTCATTGACTTATATTTTAAGAATTCATGTCAAGAAATAAAAATCGCCGGGCGGTGGTGGCGCACGCCTTTAATCCCAGCACTCGGGAGGCAGAGCCAGGCGGATCTCTGTGAGTTCGAGGCCAGCCTGGGCTACCAAGTGAGCTCCAGGAAAGGCGCAAAGCTACACAGAGAAACCCTGTCTCGAAAAACCAAAAAAAAAAAAAAAAAAAAAAAAAAAAAAAAAAAGAAATAAAAATCAACAATAGGAACACTCACATTTTAAAATATCATATTGTTTGACATAGCATTGGTAAATGGATATAGCATTTAAAATATCCTGCTCACATATGATGGCAAATGATACATTGTGCTTCAGCACTATGAAAAATCTCCCTTCAACTTTCTCAATATGTCTTAGGAAGATGAACACAAAACACTTGGATGAGCAAAAAAATTCAATCACCACTAAAACCTGCAACTTTTGAAACTGGAGCAGCGATGGCAAAAAAGAATGTCATCCTTTAAACAGCTGCAAGATAATCTATTTTATGTGCTTGATCATAATAGTAAAATTCAGATATCAGCGGAGATACCATTTCTCTAAGTGTCAAAATCATTATGTCATCTGCAATTATATTACATGTTTTACAATCTGGAGAATTTGCAATCACACTGGAGATTGAAATGGGAAATATTGGGAAAGGTGGGAGCTTTCAAACAAATAGTGGATCATCTCTTTGTCACAAACTGTGCACATTCTGTCTTTGATGATTCCTGAGGAGAAACGGAAATTTCTCTTTGAATATACCACCCATCTAAGGACAGCATATGTGTGTATATATTTTTATTATGTTTTCATTAATTGGTAGACATCCTGATTGACTAGCTTTTATGTTGAAGCACAGTAAACACGAATGTTCTCTGTAGCAGGTTATAAAGGCCTTTTGGTAATACCCATGGATCATATAAATTGTCTAGTTGTTCCATTTTTAACACCCTAGACACATTTTCACAGCAGTTGCACTAGTTTGCATTCCCAACATCTCGGTATAAGGGCTTCCCTTTTCTCACATGCAAGGCAGCATTTGTTTTCATGTATATTCTGATTGTAGTAAGATGGGATCTAAAAGTAGTTTTAATCTGTATTCCACTGGTAGCTAAGAATGTTGAGCATTTTCCAAAAAGGTTTAGTAGCTTCTTGCTTTATCAACTTTTTGTTTGGTTTCATGGCCCATTTTTAACAAGTCATTTGATTTCTTTGTGTTTATTTACAGTAATTTTTCATATTCTAGACTCTAATATTCTGTCACAGTTGCAACTGGCAAAGATTTTTCTTCCATTTTGTAGGCTTGTTCACCACTGGAATGAAGGGTTCTTTAATATATAGATACCCTCTTTAAACAAAGCAAAAACATCACTAAAAGTCTCTGTAATTACCAGTTACAATCTATAACAAGTTCTTAAGCTGTGGTTTGCAGCCCCTTGAGGTCAAACTACATTTTCATAGGGGTCACAATAAGATATCTTGCATATCAGATACTTATTTCATGATTTATAACAGTAGTAAAATTACAGTTGTGAAGTAGCAATGAAAATAATTATATGGTTGGGGATCACCACACATAAGGAACTGTACTAAAGGGTCACAGCATTAAGAAAGTTGAGAACCATTTTAGAATGCAAAAGAAAGTTTTCATTTTGTTTCCTCTGTTAATAACAAGTGTGCTCTTAATAATATATTGTATCATAAATGTGTAAATTTAAAAAAAACTTGGGTCTTTATTTATAATATTAATTGCTAATAGTTTATTTGGAATCCTGAGATTCAATTTATCTTTCAAAACACACTAAAGATCATGTAGAGGTTGAAAAAAGAAGTTTGAAAATTGTTGAATTAGAGATGCACTCAAGAGTCAATACCGAAAAGTCAAACGCTTTTATCAGTGGATGAATAGATGATGAAAATGTGTTTCTCATGCACAAGGGGATGTATTTCAGCTGTGAAGAAAAGTGAAATTATGAAAATCATGGGCAATTGGGTAGAGCTGGAAACAATAATTCAGAGTAAAATAACAAAAAACCCAGAAAGACAACGGTCATATGTTCTCTTTCATATGAGGATGCTGGCTTTTATTCTTTAGACATACATGCTTAAATTAGATCACACATAGAAAGAAGCCAGGGTTGCAGCATGGGAATTTTAATGGAAGAGGAATAGAAAGAAGGTGGCATCAATTAGGGAAGCAGAGTGATGAAACAGGCGAGGTTACCTAGGGTGAGCTTAGCACGGCAGACTAGAGGGGAGTTATGTGGAAGGATATCTAACACTGAAGACCTTTGAAAGTTTTACTTGGAAACCTACTGATACAGAAGCTTCCTAAAACATTTACATATAGAAAGTGGCTGAAATGGAGTTATCTTTTAGTGGAAGGACAAGGCCTACCACAGACTCTATAAGATTTCAAATAAAAGGGCCACTGTCAGAGATGGTTTTTCTTTTTTTCTTTCTTTTTTTTTCAGTTGTTGATCAATAGGGTCCAAAGGACCAGCGTCAAACATTACACACTATTGCCATTGTTTTGATTACCTTGGAGAATTGACAGTATGTCCCTATTGCTGGAGACATCACTTGCTTGAGCCACAAGTGTGTAGAAATTAAGCTGGTCCTCACCTGGAAGCTTCATGCTTACTGATTAGCTTTCACAGTACTGGACGGTTCAATGTGTGCTACCAGGGGAGGAAATGGGAGGGCTAAAGTTATGGTTTTTAAGCTTACATTGCTGTGCTTAGGAGATCTATAAGACAAAAATTACCCCTAACCTGGAAGCCTCACTTGCCCATGGACAGATATCTTCCTGAAATGCTGGGGCTGTTTATGTAAGATAACAAAGCATGTGTTTTTACTTCAGTAAACAAGGATGGCTGTCCCAGCTGCACAGATGTGCTTGATAGTAGGTGGGAAGTACGTAGACGAGAAGTATGTGGGAAGTACTTAGACGGGAAGTACGTCAGGATGTATGCTTGCCCCTGATTGGACAAAGGTGGAAAGTATATAGCCTTTGCCTTTATAAGCCCCTGTCTAATGCAATTTAGGATCACCATGGAAGAGGTCATGAGAAGATTCTAAGAGGCAGAAGATATAGGTGTCTGAGAGAAACAGTATTTATTTACCAGAAATGCCAGCACTGTTGCACACATAAACACACAGTAGCTGAGAATGTGTGTTTATCCATCAGATCTGCCCATGATGTGCTGTGGGATGTCTTTCTGTTCACTGTATGTATTGCTCTAATTGGTTGATAAATGAAGCTGCATCGGCCTATGGAAGGGCAGGATAAGGTTAGGTGGTACATTTGAACTGAAGATGAGAAAAGAAGGGTAGAGTTAGGAGAGATGCCAGCCCACTGCCCAAGGAGCAACAAGATGCCCACAGACCAGTAACACCACAACCATGTGGCAACATATAGATCAATAGAAATGGGTTGAGTTAAATTATAAGAGCTAGCTAGCAAGAAGCCTGATCTATAGGCCATACAGTTTATACGTAATATAAGCCTCGGTGTTATTTACTTGGGACCAAGCAGCTGCAAGACACAGGTGGGAGACATTTGTCCTGCCTGCGGGGCATGCAGGACTGGAGAAACTTTCTGCTATAATGATAAGACTGTGTAGCTGAGATTGTGTGTGAGATCAGATCTGCATAAGATCAAACCATCCAACATTCAGACATAAATTGGAGGTTGTTGACAAAGTCTCAGGCCTACCTGAGGAGCTATTGTTAATTGATGGCTGCCCATGGAATTTTCTTCAGAACTGTAGACCCTAAGAGGCTACTCATATTCCAGTAGATGGTCCCACAATCAGCATATATAAGCAGCACTAAATAGACTCAGTATGTTTTAAAAAAAAAATCAAATGAAGTTGGGAAGGGAAACTGGTGGAACACAGGAAGAGTAATAGCGGGAGGAATGGAGATAGATTTGATAAAATCATATGCATGTACTACTCAAATAATTAAAAAATAATAATCTGAAATTAGGAAACAAGGAGGAGGTTGGGAAACTGAATCATAAAAGGAGGGCCTTGGCTGAAGATAGCTCATGAATCTTACCTTAAAATAGTGTTTACAGGAAAGAGACAGGATGCTGTATTGTGGGGATGGAGTTATTCAACAAAATAAATAAAATGTTCTGAAATGGCATGATCTAGAAATATCATTGATTTCAACTTCATATAATAAAACTTGGGTTTTTCCCTCAGCATGGCAGCAAATGCATGAAATCACTGTGCTTGAGAGAGTGATACAAGAAGAACCAATGTCAATGTCAGCCTGGACTACAAAGCAAGGCCCTGCTTGCAAAACTGATGATGGCAATAGTGAAGAGGATGAAGACTAATCACATTTTACTTCAAAGCGTAATTAAAGTCAAAATGACAGAAACATCACATACTGTGCTACTCGTGTTCCATATGCCTTGACTGACCCTGTATAAACTAGGACCAGAACATTCTCAGGACTCAAGAGCAGCTCTAAGAATTTGATATTAGTATAAGGAAAATACCGAAGCAAGCGTATATTGACCATTCATTGTTAGTCAAAAGCTGGCTTGAAACATCAGTTTATGAATTGTGTATTTGAGATATTTTATGAATGCATATTCTCATGAGGAAAATACTTATTCATTATCTTAAATAACTCATTCGATCTATATATTGAAATAAGTTTAAGTTTATTAGAAGGTCTAAAATATAGAGAGGTTCTGCTTGTAGTATCCTTCAGCCCAAAAGATAAAAGAAACTCCTTGCCTAGAGGAATACTTGAACGAAAGTGTATCTCTCAATGAAAATTGAAAGGAAATTTTGCATTATTCAAGTATTGAAAAAAAATCTGTCAATGGAATTTTATATTTAAACACACACACAAATACATTCAGAATGTAGTATAATTAAAAAAATCTTCAGACGAATATAAATGAAGATTATTTATTTGTCCCCACTCATTAAAGAATGGATGAACATGTTATTTAAGGAAAGGCAATGGTGAAATAAAGAAATCTTACTCCAATAAGAAATAAGGAGCAAACAGAAAAGTTTTGGTGTGGTGGATCATTCCATGCCTGTAGTGCTCTGGAGATTGAGGAAGGACAATCCAGAGTCCAACATCAGCCTGGGATATGTCGGTAACTGTGTTTGTGTAGGATGCAGGGAAGATGGAAAGAACAAGACTAAATTTAGTACTTTTCAATCTCTACTGTCAGTAATGTAAATATGAGAGGCAAAGCCAGAAAGTATAATGTAATTTATTATGGAATCCTCAAGTTTATAGAAGAAACATTCAAGCACTCATAAATATGCCAGGATAAAGGACACTAACACTTAGTGGTGATCTAAACACTATTTAAACTCATAAATAAATCTTGATACTAGAAGATCTTTGTTGTAATGAATGCCTCCTGTATCTTGAATTATTATAGACGTCCCCATGAGTCAAAGTAGTATCCATACATTTATAACATAAAACATACACATAGAGAATGATCTGAAGGTTGGAGTAAAGCCATTTTTTAAAATCAATCTTACTATTGCAATTTTTAAACTGATAGATCTTAGCCCTCAAGACTAAAACTGTTAAAGACTTGTTGCCCTGGGCCTTGGCTATGGCACTTGGTAATCAGTACTTCAGCACTCACAGCAAAAACAGTAGCAGATCATGACCAATGTTACTCCTTTTGAGCATATTTGTAGTGACCTAAACCTTTTTAGCATTGATTAGTAATACAGCTCTTTGGTCTTGAATAATGCTACTTAGGATTCTTAGGGCCTTGAAATTCACAAGAACTCATCCAGTGACTAGAGCCTGCAACCTTCACACCTTTGACTTTTCCAGGATTTATTATGCCTTTTATAATTTGCTTTGTTGTTCACTTGCCTTCTTCCATGTTTTTTTTTTAATCACCCTAGTTGCCTCTGCTTCCATACTTTCTGCCCTCGTTGTTTGCTGTAACATTTTACCAGCCTTCTTGGTACTATGGTAACCACCACCATTACTATTATTTGTGTTACCAGCTCGGGTTGCTTTACCCTTGATAAGATCACAGCGAGACAAAAAGACTACCCTGTGGAAGCTTTTTATTAGTCATACTATTTATTACAGCACCATGAGACATCACAGGAGTGTGTCTCCTGGATGATCCAAAAGGTGAACACCGCAATCTCATCATACAGACAGAGGGGCATAGGGAAGCATACAAAGAAAGGGCTCTTTGTACTGATTGTAGAATAGCTTCTGATTTCATCACTCACAGTACTTGCATAGGGGCTGAGTCAAAATATCAAAAATGTATATTACATAAATCAGTGGCCTCTTGCTGAATTACTGTGTAGGTATTTCCACTTCCCTCTTTAGTAATGGTGACTGCAGGCTCTTCTTGACTGATTTCAACTACAGAAGCCCAGCATGATGACACCTGCTTGTAATTCTAATAGTAGGAAGACAACGGATCCTTAAGTTAAGACCAGTGTCAGCTATATGACATGGCCCAATAAATATGTAAGTGAATAAATAAATTATTTTTTATTTTTTTATTATATATATTATAATTAACTTAATTTCATATATCAGCCATGGATTCCCCCATCCTCCCTCCTTCCACCTCCCAGCCCTTCCCCCCAATCCACCCTCCATTCCCACCTCCTCCAAGGCAAGGTCTCCCCTGGGGACAGTTGATTAAATAAATATTTTTTTAGTTTAGTAGGGCTTATTACCTAGGCATCTAGTTCTGTTCATCTGAAAGGGTCGGGCCTTGAACAAGACTGGTGGAAGAAGTCATGACTTACATTTAGAGACTACAATGGTTTTTGCAGATCGAATGTAGTTTCTTCAACTTATCAATAAAGTGTGCTCACAAGTATGCTACCATGATAGTGCAGTCACCAAAAGGTAATCTGACAACTTCACCTCCACACTCAAGGCACACAGGAAGGTGACAAGGGAAGGATCTGTGAGTTTACGAATCCAATGGTCCAATGAACCAGTTCCCAACAATGTAGCTTATTTAAAAGAAATGGTTATACTTATTAAAGGTGGCTAACAATAAAATAACTATCATCATTATCACTTTATAGTGCTCAATGTCTATTAATACGCCCCTGTTGTGTGTCTTTAACCACTCTCATTGATAGTTCCACCTGGAGTCAAGCTTTTTATTTATCTGTTATAGCTACAGATTCAAGTGACCTAAACTTCTACCCATGTCTGGGTTTTCATCATCCCTTATGATTTTATTTTACTTTACTATGTCTTAGGATAGACCATATCTTTTATTCCTTTTAGTTGTCCTTACCATTCCTACACTGGAGTGTTTCCCTTGTAGTGGTGAAGTGCCAAGGAGATGGAGTGTTCAGTAATCTCACAGTTAAGCCTCATTTCAGTGGAATTGTGACTAGAGGCTATGGTATTGCAAATGTTACTCTGCCAGAACCATCGACTTTCGTTTTCTCTGTCCTTAAATCCTGTATCCTTTCTCTTTCTGCAACTTTCCCATCACATTTATCTGAAGCCAAGACCTCTATGATCTGTTTTTCCCCCTCAACTGAGACAAATAATCAGAAGAGAACTGCAGAGAAATTACCCTTTCCAATGAGAACGAGAATCCAGTGGAGTGTTTCTCCCTCTAGAGTAAGCATTTGTTATGAAGAACTCAGGGTGAGTTTTGTAATGATTACTCTCCCAGACACTGGACAGTCACCAGGGAATCTTGCTCAAATCTTTTCTGTGAGAAGCTGTTGGACTTACTGTTTTCAAGAGAAAAGCAGCTTGAAAGCTCCTTAACACTGCAGTTCCCAAGAGGACCCCAGCTCCCTCAGCTTACAGCAATTTGTCAAGGTTATCATTTCAGTGCTTCTTACAGTTCAGAGCATCAGCAGTTTCCTACCGGTGAGCCGGCAGCAGCTCTGACTTCTGTTAGTCATGTGTTCTTCCTGTATTTCATTTCAATTTTCCATTTCTTATATTGGGCCCATCTCATTACCTCCATTTTTGGATATATCTCATAAATAGCAATCATATCTTTACAGTTACAATATTTAGCTTTTAGAAGAAACAAAAGCAAACTGAATACTGTGGTTAACTGACAGTGGAAGATCCAATCACACTGTGCTGTTCACAATAGAGGACAAAAGGGAAAAAGAAATGAAGGAATTGGAAACATTTAGTCTACAGATCATATAATACTTTTGTGACTTTCATAAACCCAGGCAGACTATAGTACTTCGGGATCACTCTAAGTTGAGACATCAAGTTGACTGACTTCACAAAACTAATTGAATAGTCCAGTAACACCAGGGAGAATATCATACGGTACATTGTAAGTCGCTGGTGTTCTCAGTATGATGGCATTGATAAGTTTCCTTTTTTTTTTTTTTTCTTTTTTTGGTTTTTCAAGACAAGTTTTCTCCGTGTAGTTTTGGTGCCTATCCTGGATCTTGCCCTGTAAACCAGGCTGGCCTCAAACTCACAGAGATCCACCTGGCTCTGCCTTCTGAGTGCTGGGATTAAAGGCATGCGCCACCACCGCCCAGCCTCATAAAAGTTTTAATCTATAGTTCATCATAGTTAAGTTCTAAAGCTATTTCAAGAGATTACTTTCTGCTTCATAAATTGTTAAGTGATCTTTCCTCTCTCCCTTGCCCTCTACTTTGTTCATACATCTTATCCTGGTCCTCATAGTCTTTCTCCTCCTCCTTCTTCACTACCCCCTCATTCCCATGCTTTTGTGCACACATATCTTCACACACACACACACACACACACACACACACACACACACACACACACCTCAAATACATTCATGTAAAAGTATTTAGCCAGTTACTTGCTTAGCACCAAATCCTTTGTATTTTTAGATTCTGGCATATGAAAATATAAAGAAAAAATCAGAGTAGGTTAACATAAGAATAAGATTACAAATTATCATAAAAACATTTCAAAATGCTAAATTTCCCTGAAATATAAAAGTTACAGACAAAGAAGATACTCTTAAATTTAAATATTGTTTTTAAACATGATACATGGTCAAAGATTCTTTGAAAACCTGAGATACAAACACATACCCACAGTTATTAATCTTGAGCGTAGTGGGTCAAGAGAAATAGGGAAGATGTTAGAATATTTGGTTGGAATGAGAGAAACAAGGGAATAAACAGAGATACAGATTTCTCTGTATATAAGTGAAAATAGCTGGACTTTGCTAGTATGTATGTGGACATGTGTATATGGTCAAGATGAAGATTTGTGTACTTATATCAGGCCCATGATTTATCCTATTACATGGGAGCAACCCTAACCTTTACTACTTAAAAGATTTGAGCATTACAAGTTTTGTCTGAATTGGTCTGTTACAATGTGATATTGACTTTAGTCATTAGACAAGTTTGGACCTGAGAGACTCAATAGTAGTGGTTCTCAACCAGTGAGTTGTGACCCCTTTGGGGTTGCATATCAGATATCCTGCATATAAGATATTTATATTATAGTTCACAACAGCAGCAAAATTATAGTTATGAAATAAAAATGAAATGTTTTTATAATTGGGGTCACCATGACATGAGGAACTATATTAAAAGGTCACAGTGTGTGTGTGTGTGTGTGTGTGTGTGTGTATGTGTTGTGTGTGTGTGTGTGTGTAATTAAAAATACTTTGTGCACTGTCAGCTTATCTGAAAATGGCCTGTGCTGTGGGACCATCCCTCTCACTTTCATGAGTAGCGGAACAGCGAAATCTGGATTTTCCAATTGGATTTGCTGAACACTACTATAGTGACTTTGTATACTGCAATGTTGCATGGCTGAAATAGAAATTGAAAGTGGTCTTTATTGCAAGACTTTGAACACATTTAAGTTAACCATCTTGGAGGTTTTATAGCCCCATCTTCCAAACTTGTCATTAGCTTCTCACCTTGCCATTTTAGTTTCTACATTTCTTTTCCTCCCTCCTTCCCTCCACTTTTTTATCTTCTTTTTTCTAATATTCTTCAGTTGCTCCCTCTTTGCCTAGCTCACCTATTCTTACATTTTACTCTTGAGTGTTCCTCTGTAACACTGTCCCAATGGAATACTTTTCGAACATCTGTTTGTGCTGAAAGGAACAGTTATTGTAGTTTTAATTGAGTGCACCTCCTTATATATTTTTACAAGCTTTGGAGTGTTGTTTTAGCAGTAAGGTTTGTGCATAATGGATAATTAAAGTATATCTCCCACTATTGCATGTATATGTTCCTTTCAAACATCATGTAACACCCCAAGAGAGAAATGTAGTGTGACAGTCCTGATCACTGCACCACATCCATTTCTTCCGAGATCTTTTCAATGCACCTGACTACTCTGGTGATACACAGATGTTGCAGATGTCCCATCTTAAGGTTAACAAAAGAGGGAGAACTAATGGCTATTATATAGCTCTGAAGCAGTTCAGTGTGCTACTTTTACATAGAAGAAGGCCAGTTATAACAGGAAAGAAAGCACAGTCAAATTTTTCATTGACTTAACTCTTTTTTATATCACATCCCAGGGAATTATTCAATCAAGTGTTTTGCCATCCACTTTAGAATTCATCTAGTTCTATAGCTCTGAAATTATCAATATTTTATTTTATTTATTTTCTTATCTTCTTATTTATCTTGTGTATTTTAGTATTTTTAAAACATAAATAAGAAAATTTCAGTAAGAATTTAAGTATATTTTCCAGATGATAGTATGATTTTTATGGTGTCTAAAATATAAGGGCCTATGGTCAAACTGAAACAGTATAATTGCTCATAATTATCATTCTTAAAGGGAAATCACTATTTAGGCAGAGTGTAAGAACTTTCATTATTGGGAGGAAGAGTTAATTAACCCACACCACATGTGTGGATTTTTATAGAGGCAAATAAGTTTCATTCTACTTAGGGAATTTTCCTTTACATTTTTTTTCTTTTCCATGATTGTATGAAGATTCTCTTCTAAGCTCATATACTTGTTGGCAAAATCTAGGTAGAGTAGCTGTTTGATTGACACCTGTGATTTTTCTTCTTGACTAATGGATGGAAAGACTTTGTTCTTAGTTTCTATGACCATTTGGCAATATTTACTAAGTGATCGTCTCCCAAGATATTCCTCTAAAAACATGGAAAGTTACTTTCAAAGTCATTCAAAGACTCCTGTCTGTGGAGGTAGAGTCCTTTAGTATAAAATTATCTCAGGGTTGACTGGCCTAGAATCTCTATTATGTTCTCAGAGGTATAACCAATATCATTTCCCCTAGCACAAGAGTGGAACCAATTCCATATACACATAGATAAAAGGAACCAACAATAATAGCAGCGTATTAGATCATTTTTTATCACAACATTTTAGTGAAAAGACCAAAAGAGATGTAATTGAGTTCAAGTAGGAGGGTTTACAAGAATATAGAACAAGAACACAGCAGAGCCTAAATTCTCATTTATTTTTCTAGAGGAGAGTCGGTCGCACTATGGTCACTTTCAATCATTGATAAAATCAATGAAATTCAAACATTCTTCATTAGAACATAAAAAACATAAATAATTATTCAATATCACAAGAATACATATCAAGGTGTTTATCATAGTGCATTACTAATATATCATAACTGGAGAATGTTCAGCCCTACAGGAAATAATGTGTGTACCACACTCTTCCTCACAAGGCTCAGGGATTACTGAGGACAAGGGGACAAAAAGAATGTAAAAGCCTAGGCAGTGAGTGACTGCAGAAAATGTCTTCTGTATACAGCAGGACAGTTGTGCATATGAACTCACAGTGGTCATGACAACATGTACAATACCTGTGCAAGTCCAAGTGCTAGCCATGGAACAATTTACAATTGTTAGCTGCTGCAAAGAGAAGGGTCCACTTTTTAAAGACTAGCTTCTGCTAAGTCAATAATGCTCCAATGGATGACAACAAATTCAAGAATATTTTTGAAAGCATGAATTGGTCTTGAAGGGTTTAAGAAAAAAATGGCAAAAGAAACAATCAATTGAAAATTGGGCACAAATGATGAAGTAACACAGAAAAGGAAAAAAAATTAAATTTTTATTCTGAAAAACTATTATGCAAATGATTCCATTAAATGTAAATAGACTAAATAACTAAATCGTGGAAAAGATAATCAAATAAATAAAATATAGGCAAAGTACACATACACACTTAAGAGACATATTTTAGAAGCATAACTACAAAATTAAAATTCAAAAAAGTCTGGTGCATAAAGATGAAAAGAATGTTAGGAAATCACTATCACTGAGCTGCAACACTGTGCTCAAAAGTATTCTTTTTCTCAACAGAATTTACAGTAAATCCAATGTGTCTGACTAATTGCTATATAATTCTGATACCTAATCTTGGTTGTGAACTTGACTACATCCAGAATCAACTAAAACCTAAGCAACTGGGCACAACTTTGATTGACTTTACTTGATTGAATCATTCATGATGAGAAGACTGAATCTTGATCATTTGAGGACAAAAAGTTCACCCTTATTCTGGGCCGTATTTTCTTGTGGCATCCCGAATAAGAGGACATGGAAGAAAGAAGCTTTTGTCTTTTTTCCTGCTTGCTTTTGAGTGCTCAACTTCACCTACCCGGCTGCCAAGACATTCCTTCGTTACTTATGTTACTAGTATTAGAATCCACTTCCTTAAAGCACAAGCTGTCACGGCAACCTGGCTGTTAAGATTGTAAGCTTGTGGCCTTTCAGCAACAGCAGCAAAAGGCTGGCTCTAGATGCCTGCCTTCTCTGGGAATCCTCTAGGGCTATAATCACTCTGTCTGCACTGAAGGGAAACCAAAAGTGAGAAACAGCCATGCTCTTGTAAGAGGACTCAGATTTCATGGTTATAAAAAAGACACTTTGGTGAACATCTGAAATATGTGAGATGTCTTTGTTTTTTCCAGTGTATTTGTCTTTGGTACCACCTTTGTGTTTTATCTGCCTGATTACAGGATACATGAGTAGGGCAACCAGAAAGCTGAAAGACTTGTGACATATTGAGAAGCCAAAAGTCTCCCCATCATGCAATCCAACTGTTTTAACACCACTAAGATACAGTTATCAGAAGATGACTGTTGAATTATTGAGCAGATCTCAAGAAGCACTATTTTGTCTACCCACTACCTGTTATTCTTTTGGTTCAGAAGAGCACCTTTTTAAAGGGATTGAAATTATGAGAAGCAACAACGCACACCACTTCTATGTGATTCCAGACTGAAGACCCACTAAGACATCCAGCTTCTTGGAATGAACAACTCTTGGCCTTTCTATTGGGAGACAGGAATTGTTGGGCTAGCTGGACCATAGCCTATAGGCCGCTTTATGAAATCCCCCTTTAGTAAGCATTGATTCAATCTGTTATGTTTCCCTTGAGAAACTTGACTGATACAGCACTCAGTGCAATGTAGTATTTAATAATCAGAATTAGTGAGCTATGACTACCTAAAGTATGTGAATAAATTTGTATGAACAATTTTGTGCACAGAGAGTTGGACACAGAAAATCATCATACACATTATTTGTGTAGACTTCAAAATAGACAATTAAGCCCTGGCCCACTGTGGTAATATTCTGGAACCTGAAAGGCACATATTTCTTAGAGATTTTATTTTATTTTACTTTATTTTATTTACAGTTGTATGTGTTTAGCATTTTATATATGTAAACTTTCATGAAAACTCATGTGACAACATGCAATATTTAATCATTTTATGAATATTACTTAATATGTGAACATATGAATTCAACTCCAAATTAAATTCGAATTAACTTAATATGACTGTGGTACATATTTCATTTTTTATATATGAATAATCTTTGAAAAATAAATTATATTATAAAAATAAAAATATGATATAAAATAAATATTAAAATACATATTATAAAATAAAAATTTATCTTTGAAAAATAAAAAAGTTGGGTAGAAAGTATTTTCTGGAATTTATCTTGTCCTTTTAATTCTCTCTTCTCACTCAACATGCTAAACCTACTTGATATCTCAGAGTAAATACTGCTGTGTTATGCTCATAATTATTATTCATTACTTTACCTATTTAAGGCATGCTAACTTAAATTTCACAGAAAATCCATTAACTCTAAAAATAATGAAAATTCATATGATCGTTCCATTGTTCTCTTATTCTTTGCCTTACAAATATAAAACAGAGTAGATTACATGTTGGTATATTTTCATGAGCTGAGTATTTTTTTCATATTTTTCTCATGGAACAAATATTGAG
This sequence comes from Peromyscus maniculatus bairdii, assembly GCF_049852395.1. NCBI lineage: Eukaryota > Metazoa > Chordata > Mammalia > Rodentia > Cricetidae > Peromyscus > Peromyscus maniculatus. The sequence continues at coordinate 8,722,270 of NC_134865.1, read as the reverse complement.
TGATTTTATTTAGATCATATTCATAGACAGTGATGGTTATTTTTAATTACAAACTTGACTACAGATGGAATTAACTAAAACACAAACAGCTGGATACACCTGTGAGAGATTTTTTTTTCTTAATTAAACAATTTCAAGTGGGAAGGCCCCCTTCTAATCCTGATCTTGGATGTGGGAATATAAAGCCTTATAAAGATCTACCTTTAATCTGGGCCACAACTTCTGCTGGCAGCCCATATATGGAGGAAGGAAGGTTGATGACTCTGACTCCTTGCTCCCATTCTCCCTAGCAAATCCTTTCCTTCACTGGCATTAGAGCCTACTTTAGGACTCCAGCATATACTGAATACCAGCTAACATATCTAGACTTCTGGACAAAAAAACTACTGGATTCTTGAAACTTTCCTTGATAGCAACCATTATTGTAATAGCTGGACCACTGTCTATAAGTCATTCTAATAAATTTTAATAAATACCATATGTGTATGTGTGTGTGTGTGTGTGTGTGTGTGTGTGTGTGTGTGTGTGTGTGTGTGTGTCTGTGTGGAGTGAGAGAGAGGGGCGATCTATTTTATAAGTTTTTTTCCCCTAGAGAACTCGGAGTAATATAGATATAGATTTTGGTACCAGAGGTAGTTCTAGAGCAACAGATGTGTAAGGATAAACATTTTACGTATCTCAAATAGGTTTTTCAATTTATACTGAAGTGTCTTCAATTACTGACCCCCCCCCCCCCGGGAGCTTGGAGAGTACTGAAAATCCATGGTATCAAGTGTTAAACTTAAGAAGATAAATGCATTTGTTCATCCAGATTTACCAGTTGTGAGAGAGGCAATGGAATTAGTGACTCTGTTTATAAACATTCTGCAATTTGTGGAAAATTTTATAAAAAAGACTATGATGATTGGTTGCACCTAGCATCTCTGAATAAACTGACAAAGGGTAGGGATGAGCTCAGTGATAAAATTAACCAACTTCTAGCATCTCAGAATGTGGTGAATGACAACAATAAACTTAGTAATAAAATTGACCGGCTGCAGATGAGCATATAAATAGTATAAGTGTTCCTGGAAGAGAATTTTGTCTCCAGCAGCCACAGAGATTAAGTTGTGGAAAATCAAACCAAAGCACTTGTTATAAATTTGTCTAAATTACAGCAAATACTCAAGTGCCCACCTTAGAGGGTGTAGGCTATTAAAATGGGAGCATTAATTGGTAGAGAATGGAATCCTATAACGAGATAAGTATGCGTGGAATGATCCTACTGAAGCTGAGAACTTTGAGCCCTCATATTCTCAAGGGCTTATCTCCCCTGAGGATAGAATCTCTCCACCCTCAGTAGATGATGCACTCTGTGGCTGGATATTATGTCCCTAAGGCCCTTGAAACTGTGTTTCTTTTTGAAGATGTGTTTATAATGCATTATTATGGCATATGAGGATGTCAGCCAACCACTTGCAGTAGTCACATCTTTCCTTCTAACAGGACTCTTGGCGATCAAACTCAGGTTATTTATTAAGCTTAGCAGTAGGCTCATTTACCCCGAAGCTGTCTCACTAATGCAAAAATGTCTTTTTGTTTATCTGATAAAACCTTATTCTTTGCATACAATAAAATGTATATATTATATATATTAAAAAAGAAAATATATTCCTACCTATAACCCCTGAAATATTGCCTTTTCTACCTTTGAATGAATAAATTAGTCTTCTGTTTTCTGCTAAACCAGTAACTTTCCATGAAGGAGATGCCAGGCAGACAATACTGATGTCCTTTAGAGTTCTCTAATAGTTGCCCTAGAATTATAACTAGACTTAAGACTAAACAGGCTCCTAGTGGGGAGATAGAAAATGTAGTACATGAGGAGTTACACTACACTGCTAAAAAGCTTAATGAGTTTGCTAATTCATTCAAGCAGAAGTCTGGGGAATAGATTTTAAGGATGTGGGATAATAGTGGAAGGAACATAAAACTGTATCAGGATGAGTTTATTGATATAGGCCCTCTGAGTGGAGGCTCTAGGTTTAATATGGTATAGTGCACAGTTTTTAAAAGACGGGTCAAAGTCTATTTGAATGGTTATCTGAATTATTTTTCAAAAGATGGCCTACTGAAAAAAGAGTTGGAGATGCCTGATATCCCTTGGCTTCATAGTGATGAAGGGATGTTTAAGGCTCAGGGAATTTCCAATACTAGAGATATGCTGTGCAAATTCTAATCGTCCACAATGGGAAAGTCCAGAAGACATGCCCTTCATTAATCTTATAAGACACAAAATGGTGATGGTACTAGCACGTTTGAAGGGCTTATTGGTTTCCCTTTTCCTTATGCCAAGTCTTAAGGTTGGAAATACTTCTGGTCAGATGGGTAAAATGTAACGAGTTTAATTGGGTCCCAAAGTAGCAGGGGCTAGGCGGCAGTAATAAATTGCCAAAGGCAAGGTGATAATAGTTTTAATGGGGAGTATAAACAAGTGATGTCCATAATGGCTTGACCCTTAATGGTCAGCACACACAAAGTGAATTTTATAGTAGGATGACTCATATGGACCTTTTGTTCTGGCTAATCAATCATGGTACTTCAGGCATGAAATAGATAAAAAGTCTTCTGTGTTTTTGTTTGTTCTGTATAAGTGACAAAAATTCTCAAATAAGTGAAATGAAAGCTACATTGGACCATGGCAAAGAGAATCTTGGCACATAAAACAATTTCTAGACTTGAGACAGTTTGCAGACCCTAAAGCCTTGAAGACATAGCCAGGCTTCCCTGAGGAAGGACCTTGATAAGATAACTAATACTTCTTCTGTTAGCCTTTCTCCAGTCCATCCCCAAGGGACCTACAGTGTTTATCAAGGGTAACTATACACTGTGGGAAAGGAAACAACTAGACTTCCTGGGGTCTATTCGATACTGGTTCTGAATTGACTCTGATTCCATGCCACCCCAAGGGATATTGTGGCTCTTCAGTTAAAATAAGGACTTACGGAATTCAAGTAATCAGTGGAGTTTTGGCTCAAGTGCGACTCACAACAGGTCCAGTGGTACATATCCTATGGTTATTTCCCCAGTCCCAGAATGTATTATTGGGATAAATATACTTAGAAGTTGGCAGAATTCTCATGTCGGTTCCCTGACCTGTAGAGTGAGGGCTATTGTGGTTGGAAGGTCTAAATGGAATAATTTAGAATTGCCTCTGGAAGGAGAAATAGTATACCAAACACAGTATCATATCCCTCAAGGAATTGCAGAAATTAGTGCCACCATCAAGGACTTGAAAAATGCAGGAGTGGTGGCTCCCACTACACACTCCTATCTGTCCAGTGCAGAAGACAGATGATTCATGATGAATGTCAGTTGACTATCAAAATTCATTCAGATAGTGACTCCAGTTGCAGCTGCTGCACCAGATATGGTGTCCTTGCTTGAACAAATTCATATGTTTCTTGGTACATGGCATACAGCTATTGATGTAGCAAATGCCTTTTTCTCAGTACCTGTCCATGAGAACCACCAGAAACGATTTGCTTTCAGTTGTCGTGGCTGGCAGTATGCCTTTACAGCTTTACCTAAAGGATATATTAACTCTCCAATCCTGTGCCATAACTTAGAAGAGATCATAATCATCTCTTTCTTCCACAAAAGTTACATCAGTGCATTATATTGATGATATTATGCTGATTGGACCAGGTGAGGGGTGTAGCTGAAGTTTTCCTGTGTTCCACCTGGCCCATGGTCAGGACACATCTCTCTCACCCACCATTCCTACAGATGCTTTGGACCCAAATAAAAACACAGAGGCTTATATTAATTAAAACTGCTCGGCCATTAGCTCAGGCCTACCACTGACTAGCTCTTACATTTAAACTAACCCATAATTTTTATTCATGTTTAGCCACGTGGCTTGGTACCTTTTCTCAGTTCTGCCTTCACATCTTGCTTCCTTTGTGTCTGGATGGTGACTCCTAACTCAGCCTATCTGTTCCCAGAATTCTCCTCTCTGTTTATCCCACCTATACTTCCTGCCTGTCTACTGGCCAATCAGAGTTTTACTTATCAACCAAACAGAACAACACACATTCACAGTGTACAGAAAGACATCCCCAGCACTTCCCCTTTTCTTTTTCTCAAAAAGGATGGTTTTAACTAATATAGTAAAATTACATACAACAAAACAATTATCAAGCAAGAATTAAAGTTATAATAACTAGTCTGTTTGTATTTGGCAAAATTAAAGAAGATATCCTATCTATCCTATATTTGTGAGTCTAAGGTTTTATTTCTAACATCTTTTATCATAACTAAGGAAATTACAACTACCTTATCTTCAACTACATCAAAGAACTCAGAAGGATACAGTATTACCTACGTAAACAAGAAATGCATTATAAGCAACTTTCAAAAATCTTGAAAGACAAAGACAGCTGACTATCTGGACAGCCATCCAATGTTCCTCTGGAAAGCTGGGGCATCTGTCTTTAGCCCATAGGTCTAGAGTCTCTCAATCACTTTTTTCTGTGTTCTGAAGACACAGATATTGTTCCAATTATGTGGCAGCATCCCAGAGGGCTGCAGCAGGGTTCTCCAGAAGGTAGTACATGTTTTTAATCATCATCCATTGTACGGTATGGTTTCTCCCACAGCCAGGATCTAGGTGTAGATAAATTCCACTCACTATCACCCCTATTGGCCCATTAGGAAAATTTTTACTTCCAGTTCCAAAGGCTTAAGTTTTTTGTTCTGGAAGCTTTTGTTCCAGACAGGGCAAAGCTTCTTCCAGGAGCCACAATAAACATTCCATTGAACTGGACACTCAGTATTTCCCCAGGCCACTTTCAGTTTCTGTTACACTTAACCCAACAGGCTAACAAAGGAATAAAGTGTTAGGAAGGCTGCTTGAACCAGATTACCAAGGGGAAATTGGATTCCATATCCACAATGGAGGTGTGAAAGTTTATGTCTGGAGTGCAGCAGATCCTTTAGTGTGTCTTTTGGTGCTGCCCTGTTCTGTGATTATTGTCTACAGCAAATTATAACAATCTAATCCAGCAGGACAACAAAGGTCACCAACTCTTCAGGAACAAAGTTATGAGTCACTCTTTCAGGAAAAGAGTTAAGACTTGCTGAAGTGCTTGCTGAAGTTGAAGGAAATGCAACATGAGTAGTATAGGAAGGTAATTATAAATACCAACTAAGGCCATATAATCAGTTGCAGAAATAAGGATTATAAATGGCATGAATGTTTCTGCTGTATTTTGTTAAAAAAATATATTTATGAAGATATTTGTGTATTCTCTCTGTGTTTTTTATCATTTAATGTAAAATCAATAAGGAGAATATCAGTTGTTATATTTAAGTTTGAGATAAGTAAAGGAATGTTACTCAAGGGACATTGCCACCTACACTTGTGGTGATATATTGTGTCCCCCAATATATTGTACACCTTAATAAACTTATCTGAGCACCAGAGAACAGAATAACCAATAGATTAGACATAGAGGCCAGACAGTGATTATACATGTCCTTAATGCCTAAATCTGAAGGCAGAGATCCATCCAGATCTCTGTGAGTTCAAGATCACACTGGAAACAGAACCAGGCAGTGGTGGCACACACCTTTAATCCCAGGAAGTAATGTGCAGGATACAAAATGATATATAAGGCATGAGGAAACAGGAAATCTCTCTCTTTAGGCTGAATAAATATCATATTTTTCTGTCTGTATCTGTGTGATCTCACTCAGGATGATTTCTTTTTGTTCCATCCATTTAAATATACATCATTATTTCATTTTAATGGCTGCACAACATTACACCATGAAACAATACTACATATTTTTTGCCCAGCCAATTATTGCAGAATATTTAGATTGTTTCCAATTTCTATTATGAATAGACCTATTATGAATCTTGTTTGTAATATGTTATGTATATATGCTATTATGAATAGGCTATTATGACTACAGCAGCAGTTAAGGTGGTTGATCAAATGTCTGTGTGGTAGGAAGAAGTATTCTTTGTTTATATTCTGTATCTTGAGGTAGATTGATTTCCATCTTACTGAGAAAATGCCACACTGATTTCAGGGTAGCCTTAAGGGTTTGCACGCTAAGCAGCAATGGATGAGTATTTCCCTTATTCCACATCCTTGACAGCATGTGCCACAGCATTTTGTTGTTCTTTTTTGTTGCTGTTGTTGTTCAGAAAGTCTTTTTGTGTGCCCTTGAGGTCAAGGCTATTTCAAACTTTCTTTTCTTTCGGGTCCAATGTATCTAGATTTATGTTGAGGTTTTTGATCCATTTAAAGTTGAGTTTTGTGTGGGATAGTAGGTATGGATCTTTTGGGATTCTTCTACTTGCAGATATTCAGTTTCACCAGAAATCCTTTGTTGAACATTCTATCTTCTTTCCAGTGAGTATTTCTGCCTTTTTAATAAAAATATTAGTTGTCTGTAAGTGTGTGGATTTATGTCTGTGTCTTTAGTTCTATTCCACTGAGAAGTGTTTCTGATTTTGTTCCAACACCATGCTGTTTTTGTTGCTAATGCTCTTTAGTACAACTTGAAATTGGGGATGATGATACCTCCAGCAGTCCTATTATTATTAAAGATCTTTTTCTAGTTATCCTTGCATTTTTGTTTTTCCCTATGAAGCAGAAAATTGTTCTTTCAAGGTATTTGAATAAATATTGGAAATTTGATTGGGGTTGCTTTGAATGTCTAGATTCCTTTTGGCAAAACTACCATTGCTGCATGTTACTCCTAATGATCCAGGAGCATGAGAGATCCTGACATTTCCTGTTATCTTGTTCAATTTCTTTCTTCAATGACTTGAAGTGTTTATGACATACATCTTTTGCTTGCTTGATTAGAAATACCTAAAGATATTTTATATTATTTGAGGCTATTGTGAAATCCCTGATTACTTTCTCAGGTTTTTTTTGTATATAGGAAGACTACTGATTTGTGAGTTAATTTTGTATCCAGCTAATTTGCTGAAAGAGTTTATTAATATATAAATTTTTGGTGGAATTTTTGTGATCACTTGTGTATACTATCATATTGTCTGCAAACATTAACTTCTTCGATAACAATATATATCTAATTGAGCTATATCAGGTTACAGATGAAAAATGGTACATAACAACTTACACTGAAGAAATACAGAGAATCATAAAGACATATTTTAAAAACCTATAATCTACCAAATTGGGGAATCTAAAGAAGATCCATAGTTTTCTTGATACATACCACTTATCAAAGTTAAAATAAGGTCAGGTAAGTAATTTAAACTGATAATAACCCTTACTGAAACAAAAGCAGTAATTAAAATTCTACTGAGCAAAACAAGTCCAGGTCAAGATGGTTTTGAAGCAGAATTTTAAAAACTTTCAAAGAAGAGTTAAGGCCACTACTACTCAGATTAGTCCACAAAATGGAAACAGAAAAGACATTGCCAAATTAGTTCTTTTTAATTTGTTTTAATTTTAATTAATTTTTTTTTATTACATATCAGCCAGGGATTCCCCTGTCCTCCCTCCTCCCACCCCTCCCCCAGGCCTCCCCCCAGCCCATCCCCCATTCCCATCTACTCCAGGGCAAGGACTCCTCTGGGGATTCAGCTCAACCTGGTAGATTCAGTCCAGGTAGGTCCAGTCCCCTCCTCCCAGGCTGAGCAAAGTGTCCCTGCATAGGTTCCAGGTTCCAAACAGCCAGCTCATGCACTAAGGACAGGTCCAGGTCCCACTGCCTGGGTGCCTCCCAAACAGTTCAAGCTAATCAACTGTCTCACTTATCCAGAGGGTCTGATCCAGTTGGGGGCTCCTCAGCTATTGGTTCATAGTTCATGTGTTTCTACTACTTTGACTATTCATCCCTGTGCTTTTTCCAACCTGGGTCTCAACAAATCTCTCTCATACAATCCCCCCTCTTTCTCACCAATTGGACTCCCGGAGCTCCACCTGGGGTCTGGCCATGGATCTCTGCATCTGCTTCTATCAGTTATTGGTTGAGATTTCTAGCATGACAGTTAGGGTGTTTGGCCATCCTCTCACCAGAGTAGATCAGTTTGGGCTTTCTCTCAACCATTGCCAGTAGTCTATTGTGGAGGTATCTTTATGGATTTCTCGGGACATCTCTAGCACTTTGCTTCTTCCTAATTCCATGGGGTCGTCATTTATCGTGGTCTCTTTTCCCGTGTTTTCACTCTCTGTTATTGATCCAGCTGGGGTCTCCTGCTCCCCTAAGCTCTCTTTCCCTCGACCCTTGCCCTTCATAACCTCCCCCCCCCACGTCCAGTTTGCTCATGTAGATCTCATTCATTTCTCTGTCATTGGACAATCCCTGTATCTTTCTTAGCATCCTGTTTTCTAGGTAGCCTCCCTGGATCTGTGAGTAGAAGTCAGGTCATCCTTTGTTTTACATCGAGTATCCTCCTATGAGTGAGTACATACCATGTTTGTTTTTCTGAGTCTGGGTTATGACACTCAGGATATCCTGAGTGAGGTAAGCCAAATTAGTTTTGTAAGACCACAATTATCCAGATACCCAAACCACATAAAAACCCAACAAAGAAACAGAATTACAGAGCATATTCCCTTGATGCAGGGATGCATCAATATGTGTAAAATAAAAGCTACAATCCCCCATATAAACAAAGTGAAAGAAGAAAGCTGCATGATCTTTTTGTTAGATGGAGAAAAGTCCTTTAACCAACTCTAATAGCCCTTCATGACAAAATTCCTTGGGAAATTAGGTATATAAAGGATATACTTCAACCTAAAAAAGGCATGTACAACAAGCTCAGAGGTAATATCAACTTAAATGGAGAGAAATTCAAAACAATTCCACTGAAATATGAAATACAAAAAGATTGTCCACTCTCCCCTTATCTATTCAATATAGTACTCGAAGTCTGAGAAAATAAGGCAACTATAGACCATAAAGTGTAGAAATATAACTGACAGTTTACTCTGCTGTATTTGTTAGAGTGAGCCAATCAAAGGTTCAAACTAGACTCAAGTTAAAGGTGTCTCCAGATACATAACCATAACATGCTATTAATTATTTAAGAGCTAGCTAAATTTTGAATCTAACTACTTCAGTAAATACTTCAGTATACTGGCTTTCACATTTTAATTGTATTCAATAATAGAATGAGTCTATTCAGAATAGACTCATTCTATTCAAGAATAGATTAAAAATAAAAATAAAATATTCTAAGTAGACAGCGAACTATACAAGAGAGAATATCAATAAGATGTTCTGACTCTAAACTCTAGAGCCTAATTGTATTGGAGAAAATTCACCGAGTTCAATTTACAGAAGAATCATGGGATGACCTGTTTTCATTCTGTCCTTTTTATTCTGGAACTTATTTCCTGATATTTAAAACGTACATAGTAAATAAGTAGATACACTGATTGAAAGTCTTTGCTTTAGTTAAGTGTCAACCTGTCTCTAATCATATTGCCTTCTCTTTTTAGCTTCCTATACACTTTCATTGATGCAATGAGAATTAAGTAATTTTTTTTTGTAACTTAGCTGAGTTTACAGGACAGCTTTGGACTAAATTATCTTACTTTGATCTATTTTAGAAATGTTTATATAGTGGGAAAATATCTTGAATTCTTGAATAGTGCTAACTAAAGCTTCCTGTGTTTTTAAAATCCCTCTATCCTAAATATTTACCAATATTCAAGAGTGTACTGAAAGAGAGGGAAAATTCTCCTTTACATTACAATGTTTTTTAATTAGATTGAGAACACAATATTCTTGACCTTGGGTACCTCAGAGGAGAAAAGTCTTCCCTCCCTTAGCGCCCTTCTATCCTATTCTATTTAGTACCTGTCTCTCATCCTCCTTCTGTCTATTCTCCATGGAAGACGCAGGCTGAATGTTTGCTTGGACCAAAAGTTTCACCTATTATTTTCTTTAATATTTGCTTTCTTTTACTATAAAAGTCACGGTTTAGGCAGGATCACAATTTTGATTTAGGGCTGGCATAGTGGAGGGAATCTTGGTTTGTTAACCTAGGCATCATTTTAGAAATCTATCCAAAATTAAGAGAGGCATAATGAGTTCCTGGATTCCCTAGGGCACATCCACTTTCATCAGTAAGTAGTACTGGACTTTAAAACAAAATATTATTTAGTTAGGGAGCATTTGTTACTCTGTGATTTTCCTCTTTATGTCTCCATGATCAAAGTGATTTGAATAGTTGATCATTACTGGAAAGTAAGACAGCCAGCCATAAGGGTACTCAAGCTAGTTTTCTTAATCTTGGGAAAGTCTTCAAGCTTTGGTCAGTATAAATAGCTTTTTTTTTTAAAGTGGAACTACATCGCTATCATGTTTTCCGTAAAAGATGAGCAAAAAATAGTTATTGTCCTTTTTATTGTAGTCAAACTTCTGTTAAAATGTTCTCCCACATTGGGTGAGATGTAAAGTTGACTTGAGAAGAAACAGACTCAAGGGTAGTATGTGCTTATTTATTAAAGTTTTATTCTTTACCTCATGGTACAGTTTTAGATGAAACTTTTTCCCTTAAAAATAATCAGTACCTATCTCTATTCCATGACAACCTTTCCTTCCCTATTGGCTTTAGGAAGAAGAACATGACCTTTAAAGAATACTTTAAGCTGTTTGATCACATGGAGAAGAAATATACCTACAAATCAATGCTTGCCTTGGATGCATTTGTGGGAGGTTTGTGTATATGTGTGGCTGTTTATTACACTCTCAGTAAATGTGAGATACTAATTGATGTGAGTAGATAAAGTATAAGTGTCCAAAGTATCCTCAATAGAATAATATGTCTCCTAGAGTGCATCAAATCCATCTTTCATAGTTGTCATATATTGGTCATAATTTTGTTTCTGAAGTTTTATTAGCATTGGACATTTGAACATACTGCAAAAATGCTTTTCCTCAGTTCTACAGGATTGATGTTCTCAACAACTTCCTTGCATCTTATCACTTCTTTTCCTGTAGCCAAAATTTTCCACCAACTTCTTACAAGATTAAGTCTACTGATAATGCTGACAGTGCTGAAACATCTCAAAATCTCCATAGCCTAAATATGACCATGTCTAAAGAGTTCTTTTATGCATATAGAGTAGCATTCACAGATGCCAAGATTTAGTACCTTGGAATCTTTAGAGTCTGTTTCTCAGCATCGTTTATGTGCCAAAAATAATTACTGAAAGAACATATACTTTGAATATTAATTACATTTAGCAAATATATAGAAATTAAAACATAGATTTTACCACCATACTGTATTTTTACTGCCTAAAACTAACTAATCTGGAATTAACATATACCCACAGTGTCCACAGTCTTATACTGTCTTCTTTTGCCGTATTGGCTTTCTTTCTGGCTGTGCTACCTATTGTTGAGGCTATAGCATTTTACCTTCTCCTGTTGTGACTTCTTTGCAGTTTCTGTCTGTCTCCACAACTGATAATAATGGTTTCATACACTCACATGCTCCAGTGTTGAGTACTTGCATATATAAAATTTACAGTTGTCATCAACTCATTATATACGTCTCTTCTTTGTTATATAATGGAGTTTTTTGTTGTTGTTGTGACAACGGCTTTTAATATGAGATCTATTTACCTGCAGCACTTACAGCAGCCCCTGCTCTTTTTTTTCATTTCCAAGAAATATTTTCAAATATCACTTCTTCATCTTTGTCTTTACAGAAAAATAAATCTCTACAATAGAGCTGCATCTTTTCTTGTTATTTCAATGTATTCATCTATTATATGTCTCCAGGTTGGAACACATAATCAATTTACATTCACTGTAATTATTGATGGCTAAGGACTTATTGTGACCATTTTATGTATTGCTTTCTAGTTCTTTACTTATTTAATCTTTCCTTCATTCCTTTTTAGCAAACAAATGACTTTTCCTAGTAAGACATTTTGAGTGTTTGTTTTTGCTTTAATCCTTTGAAAGAATTCATAAATGTACACAATAAATATGAACCATACTCTCCCTGACTTGTTTCTCTCTAATTCCTTTAGTCTCCCAATATATTTTTCCCTTTCATCTTCATGTCATACCCCCATTTTATAGCCCACTGAATACAGTTGTAGCTGCCCATATCTACATGGGTATGGTATCATCCATTAGGGCATGCTCAACCTGGACAGTGACCACTTGTCAAAGAAAATTTACCCTTCCTCCTCAGCCACCAATAGCTCCTCAGCTAGGGATAGGAACTTAGAAGCCCTTCCTCCAACCATTCTTGAATTTTTTTGTTTGTTTTTTGTTCATTTTTGAGACAGGGTTTCTCTGTAGTTTTGGTGCCTGTCCTGGATCTCACTCTGTAGACCAGGCTGGCCTTGAACTCACAGAGATCTACCCAGCTCTGCCTCCCAAGTCCTGGGATTAAAGGTGTGTACCCACTACCATCTGGCCATCTGGAATTTTTAGCTGTCTTATTTTTGCACATGTCTTGTTCAGGTAACCACAATTGCTGTGAGCTCATATGTTTAACAGCCCTGTTATGTCCACTTGATAGCACTACACAGTGTTCCTTGCCATCTATGGCCAAGTGCTTCTTTTATTAAACAAAAGCCTTCTTTTATTAGATTTCTGGACCAATAAGTTTTCCTCTGAGGACTTGGCTTCAATCTCTGCATCTATTAATTACATTACTATGACTGTGAATATAGGTGATGAGAATTTTATGTTTTAAGTAGAAATTTTATGAACTAGGAATGAATGGTGCATTCTACTCATACTATATTTACCCATTGTTAGAAGTAATTAAAAGTGTAGAACTGCTTCAAGAACCATCTTTCTATCTTATGTCCCCATCATCAATCCAGAAATGAGTTTGTGTCATAAAATTAGTCATTCATTTTCTTAGTAATTTCAAGATACTTTGACTTGTAAATACAGGTTAAAATTGAAATCAGAGGTATACTTCTCACTGAAAATAAGGAAAGAGAATATTCTCTCTTTTCTCACTTAATTTACTTCAGGAGATCTCTAAGATTCTTCATTCTGTGGAAATTATGTGAATCTCTTTAAATGGTAAAAGAGATTCCCAAACTTATTCAGGATCAAGAAAGTCTGTCACAAGTGTGAAAAGCCACCCTTTTGTAAGACACTGTCTCATACATCCTGGATCCTGTAAACTGTAGGAGTGAAGTTCTACTGGGCATTCCACTCTACAATGCAAAACTATCATTTGTCATTAAGATATAAGTTTTAAGTTTCAATTCAATTGAAGTCAAATTTCTGATATGGTCACTCTAGCTACAAAGTGGATTTCGAAAAACTAAGTAGAATTATTGGCTCTTTTAATTAAGAAGCAGTTATTGCTTATCTTGAGAAAATGCTTCTAAATATGTGACACCTGCTAGACTTTATGAAGGGGTAGCATAGCTTTTACTTTACATGCTGAGATTACCTATGATGAGCATCACATTAGAGTGGTAATATCCATCCAATAATAAATCTCTACCTTCCCTTGTATATTCATGTAGAAGTTTTCTGGTTTGTGATGACATTTTGATTTTAATTATCTTTCACCCAAAACTTGGGTAAATCCTCAACAATTAAAAAAGTATGAAAAATCTCTTCCTCTCAATCCTCCTTTCTAATGCTTCCCCAAGGTCTCAGAGTATAACTTTGGAAGGTAAAACAATAGAATCTAATCTTTGAAACTGACCTCTGTCCCCCAAGAACCAATCCTCCAGTTTTCCTCCTAGGACTGCAACAGAACACCAGCTGCAGCCCTCCTTCCTCCTGCCCATATCTCCTGTGGATATCACAGACCATCCCCTCCTAACCTCCTTCCCCCTTCTCCTTATTATATCCCAGCCTCCAACTCCAGTAGATACCCCCTGCTGCATCACAGGTCACTTCTGCTAGAAAACCAGTTTCCCAGCCTCCAAAACTAGTAGATGTTCCCTCTGAACATATCAAATAAACAGGCCAGCAAAAGAAGAAACACACTGTTATCACAATCTCTGAAAAGCCAGAGGGGAAACAGAAGCCATGGAGCAGCAAACAGCCATGTAACAAAGAAAAATCCAGAAAGCAGCATCTAGAACTATAATCATCCTAAACACAGATGCTGAGAAATCATTGTAAAGACACAATCAATAAGAAGCAGGACAATATGTATCCATGAGGGACCAGTTACCTTACCACAACAAGCCCTGAATATTCCAACATAACTAAAGTACAAGAAAAAAGAACTTAAACAGCTTTATGAGTATGATAAAGGTCCTTAAAGAGGAAATGAATAAATCTCTTAAAGAAATCCAGTAAAACACAAACAAACAAAGTAAGGAAATAAATCAAACTGTTCAAGACCTGAAGTCAGAAATAGAAACAATAAAGTAAATACAAACTGAGGCAATTCTGGATGTGAAAAATTTAGAATTTGAACATGAACTACAGAGGCAGGCTTCACCAAAACAATAAAGGGGTTAGAAGAGAAAATTTGTGGTGTTGAAGTTACAATGAGGTTCCTCTTTGGATTCCTGAGTGCTGCGTGCACACTGTGGCTGCTGCTGAAGCCCAACATGGCAGAGACCTACTGGGCCTTCATGAAAAACTCTTCTCTTCTGATGCCAATAATTAACATCTATGCCCTAAACACAGGGCACAGAAGATTGTAAAAGAAGCAATACTACAGCATAAATCACAAATTGATCCTCACAAATAGTGGGAGACTTCAGTGTCCCACTCTCACCAGGACAGGTCATTCAAACAAAAAATAACAGGAAAACAGTAGAGCTGTCATTATGAACCAAATGGACATAACAGATACTTAGAGAACATTTCACCAAAATAATATGAATATGCCTTCTTCTCAGTACCTCATGAACTTTCACCAAAATTGAACAAGTACTTGGATGCAGAGCAAGTGTTAGCAGGCACAAGAAAATTGAAATAACATTGTGCATCCCATCTAACTGTCATGGATTAAAGTTGGATATAAACAACAGAAAAGTACAAACTCATAGAAACTGAACAACCCTTTACTGAATGAAAAATTGGTCAAGAGAGAAATAAAAAAATCAAAGACTTCCTAGAATTCAATGAAAATGAATGCACAATCAATGAATGCACAACATAGCCAAAGTTATGGGACACAATGGAAACGATGTGTAATTACAAGGCAGAGAGATTACAATATAAACATTTTATATCAGAATTATACCAGACTTTCAAAGAAGAGTTAACACCAGTATTCCTCAAATTTCTCCATAGTATAGAAACAGAAGTAACATTGAAAATTTCATTTTATGAGGCTACAGTTACCCTGATATACCAACCACATAAAAAATCAACAAAGAGCGAACTACTCAACAATCTCCCTTATGAACATAGATGAAAAAATATTCAATAAAATTCTTGCAAATTGAGTCCAAGAATAAATCAAAAAATCATTCACCATGATCAAATAGGTTACATTCCAGAGATGCAGGCATGGTTCACCATATGAAAATCAGTAAATGTATTCTACTATATAAACAAAATGAGAGAAAAGAACCACATGATCATCTTAGAAGATGTAGAAAAGGCTTTTGAAAAAATCCAATAATCCTTAATGATAAAAGTGCTACAGAGGTTAGACATAGAGGGGACATATCTAAATATAATAAAAGCAAGTTATAGCAAGCCTGTCTCAAACATAAAATTAAGTGGAGAGAAACACAAAGCAAGTCCATTAAAATCAGGTATAAGAACAAGTTGTCCACTATCTCCATATTAATTCAGCATATACCTTGAAGTTTTATATAGAGCAATAAAATAACTGAAGGAGATCAAGGAAATACAAACTTGAAAGGAGGAAGTCAAAATATCATTATTTGCTGATGCTATGATAGTATACATAAATGACCCTAAGAATTCCACCACAGAAGTCATACAAATGGTAAAATATTTCAGCAAAGTTGCTAGATACAAGATTAACTTAAAAAAAAAAGGAAAGAAAGCAGTAACCCTCTATTTTAGGGTTTTACTGCTGTGAAGTCATACCATGACCATGGCAACTCTTATATAGGAAAACATTTAATTGGGGCTGGCTTACAATTCAGAAGTTTAGTCAATTATCCTCATTCCATGAAGTATGACAACAGGAAGGCAAAGATGGTGCTAGAGATGTAGCTGAGAGTTCTACATCTGAATCCACAGATAGAAAGGATAGATAGATAGATAGATAGATAGATAGATAGATAGATAGATAGATAGATAGATAGATAGACAGATGATAGAAAGATAAAGAATAGATAGTGAGCCACTAGGCCTGGCTTGAGCTTCTGAAACCCCAAAGCCAGTGATATACTTCCTCCCACAAGGCCACACCTCTTCCTACAAGGCTACATTTTATAATAGTGCCACTCCCTATGGGTATATGGGGGCCATTTTCATTCAAAACACCACACATTCCAATATACAAATGACAAACAGACTAACAAAATAATCAGAGAAAAACACTGTAAAAATATAAAGTAAGTATAAATAAGTATAAAATAGTTACACAGAGGCTTATATTAATCACAAACTGTATAGCCTATGGCTTCAACTTCTGGCTAGATAACTCTTTCATCTTAAATTAACCCGTTGTTATTAATCAGTATGTTACCACATCTGACAGAGGGCCAATTTCCAAAATATATAAAGAACTTAAGTAACTAGTCATCAACAAACTACATAATACAATTAAAAATAGGGCACAGACCTAAACAGAGAATTTTCAATAATCTCAAGTGACTGAGAAACACTAATAAATATTCAATACCCTTAGTCATCAGGGATATATACAAGTCAAAACTACTTTGAGATTTCATCTTACACCTGTAAGAATGGCTAAGAACAATAAAACAAGTGACAGTTAAATCTGGTGAGGATGTTGAACAAGAGAAACACTCTTCCATTGCTGGTGGGAGCACAAACTTGTAAGGCCACTTGGGAAATCAAAATGGCAGTTTCTCAGAAAATTGGGAAGTGAGCTACCTCAAGACCCAGCTATACCACTCTTGGGAATATATCCAAAGGATGCATATGAACTCAGAGACTGAAGCAGCAAGCACAGAGCCTACATGGATCCATTTCTGATCCTCTGCATACATTTTATAGCTATTAACTAAGTATTTTCATGGGACTCTTAACTTTGAGAACAAATGGTCCTCTGACTCTTATACTTGCTCTTGGAGCTGTAAACTTTGTAAGAACACTTCCATATTAATGGCAGTAGATATTAGAATGCCAATACACAATCCTAAACTCATATTCAAGGCCCAAAATGCAAAACTCTTGGGCAGAGCAACATTTAGACTCATGAATTTTCATTTACAAACCTAATTCTGCAGCATGGGTGGCAGTGATTCTTACATGCCACTTAAGA
Source organism: Peromyscus maniculatus bairdii (assembly GCF_049852395.1). NCBI lineage: Eukaryota > Metazoa > Chordata > Mammalia > Rodentia > Cricetidae > Peromyscus > Peromyscus maniculatus. The sequence goes on along the minus strand of NC_134865.1, from coordinate 8,704,890 downwards.
ATCCCAGTTTGTCAAATGGGGCAATTGTTGAAAAGGAGGCACTACTATTCAATGCAAATTTATTGGGACCACGGTCAGAAAATATGAGGTTTAAGAATTGTAAGATAATTCTAGTTCTTAATGATATTTTCTGAGTCAAGATGATCAAGTCTTTTCTGTACTAAATTGTGAAATGATGGTTTATCAGTGGTGCCTGAGTTTGCATCCAATCCCTCTTGATTTGGTTACCTTGAGGGAAACATTGGTTTTGGCTGAATAATCCTATGAGAACCACAGATACTACAGTTACATTAGCTGTGTTCTGCAACTCAATTTGCTTTTAAAATCCACAAAATGCTTTCAGCTGGTAGTGGCAACCTCACTTTGTCTATAATTAGATTGTTATTAGCCTTAAAATACATATCTGAGGAGAGCTTTTTTTTTTTTTTAATACTTCAAACTTTAGGCATATCAGACCTGACAAAACTCTCTGAGCTGTTTCTCTAGAGAATTAGAGAAAGTCTGTGGCTTTTAAAACATTTAAATTAGTCACAAGGCACCAGCAGGAGCACTTGAAGATTTTGCTTATTCGCTGTCTTTAACTAATTGCCCGGTTTAAATGGCAGCCAACTTAAAAAAATATATCAATAGATGCGCTGCTCAAATGTTGGTGGAATTATAAAAACACCATTTTGTATATCATATTTTCATTTGACACGGAAGAAAACTATTTTCAAGCCCTAATTTGTATAGTCTGCCAAGTCTTGTGTGATTTGGCCTCAAACAAATATTACATTTCATCTTCTTTAATCAGTTTAATGGGTGGAAGATACAAAACAATTGGCTTGCAGATTTTCTAAATGCCAACCTTGCATGTCTGGTTATCAATAACACATTATTGCTTTGAATGGAAGTGAAATTCAAGACAATTGATGCCTCAGCTGCTGAGGAAGCACAGGAAGCATCGGGTGATAGAAATTTGCTTGCGCAGGAAATTTGCTTCACAGGGAGCTCAGCCATCAGAAACTCTAACTGCCCTGCTTCAGCTGACTGAAGAATGCTACCCACTGACTCATTTCAGATGAAACAGAATTCCTGAAGGACAATTTCAGGATCTTTAAGAGCCCCACATTCACTGGTCTAGATGGCTAAACCTCTAAAGCTAATTTGTGTTTCAGTCTTCATTAAAAACCGTATCTACAAATTATTTGATATTGCCTCCAAGCAAAGGAGGACACAGGACCTTCTCATCTCAATGTAGGTGAACTTTGTTTACAGTTTCAGCAAACATAATACAAAGGAGATGAGGCAAAGCATAGTGACTTCTGGAAGGAGGCAAGGAAAAGCCAGACCTGCAGCTCTTATCTGTCTCAGATGGAATGCATGCTCAGTGAGCTGGTAGTTGCCATGGAGGAAGTTTGGTGGTCCTGCAAGCTGTATGAAGAGACAACATGGTTCAGGTACACAGAGATGGGCAAGTGGATGCTTAATTTCTCTAATTCACATTTCCAGGCTTGAAATATAAGTAAAAGTGTTTTTTAAAATGTTACCTTCCCAGCCTCTATCAGACATAACTTATGAGTCATCTAGAATGAGAACTCCCCAGATAAACCCAACCACCAGAATGAAATAGGCCATCAAGTCACACATTTATTGTAGTGTTTTTCACATAAATAGATAAAATGATTTTTTTTTCA